>NC_089808.1:16918046-17220858 GCF_029633855.1 Hoplias malabaricus
TCAGTAGGCCGTGAATGGAATACGGGGTCAAAGGTCATGAAGCGGGTGGGCTATCGGCCTATAGTTTCACGTGGTGGGACCGTGGACCCTCGGGTCTGCCCGTTTGAATTCTGGTGTCTCTAGCTCAAAAACTGACCGTGTGACAGCACTTTGAAAGTTTGACAAAAGTTTATGGACATTTTTCCATTCATTCCTATGGGAGAAAAGTTGAAACTTCAAATGCTTACTGTGCTAAAACTATGTAACTTTTCCAAAAGCTGTATACAAGCCCGCATCCCACAGGGAAGCTCTACGAAACAAACTTTGAACAGAGTCGATATCTCGAAAACTGTGGGCGGAGTTAACCGGACAAGAATGAACGATCCTCAGAATGAAGGGCAGCAAACGTAACACTAGAGGTCTGCATTTCCAGGAGGAAACGCGAGATGTTGCGCCGCCTAAACCCCCGTCCCCCGATCCGCGTCTTTACCGCTTAAAGCGAGGTCCTCGGTACGGTAAACCCGCGTGGGTCACTAGGCGACGCTTATGGTGAAGGAGTTTACTGCTAAGCTGTTGGTAGGTGGATGTTAAGAGAGCACTCTCCCACAGCAGTTTACATTGGACTCTATGGAGCTCAGTAGGGTGTGAATAGAAAACGATACATTCTGAATTCCACCTTTAAAAACAATTCCACCTTAAGAAACCCAGAATTGTATTGAAATGTCCACATCACAGGCCAAAAGAGTCTTAAAAGCAAAAAAAAGATGGCCAATACATTTTAAATACCACCTTAATAAAAATTCCACCTTAAGAAACCCACAGTTGTATTGACACGTCCACCTTTAAAAATGACCACTTGAAATAAAGCTTAAAATGTCGAAAAGACAGGCAGTATATTGTGAATGAGGTATTCTTAAAAAATTCCACCTTAAGAAACCCTGGATAATTAAGACGTCCCCCTTAAAAATGACCTTTAAAGTGTTACAGACTGCCTGTGTATTTCTGTGGCCCTCACAGCTCTTCCCCTCAGTCTCTGCTTCTGCCCCTCCCCCTCCCCCCTCTGTCTCTCTCACACGCACGCTCACAGAATACAACTGACAGACTCATGATTCAATGAATTTCGACCGGGGAGCACCCTCCAAAAAATGACCCGTAGCTCGAAAACTTTTCCCAACCAAAATTGAACGAAGCATACCGTAGCGACAAGGAGAGTCTGGCGCTCGAGATGGTGTAAAAATTTTTTCAGTTTGAGCGAGAATTGATGGTGTAAAAATGAGTTAAAAAAGGGCAAATTTGAGAAAATTTGGCTTTCTGAAAATACATTGAACTCTATGGGAGCCGAAACGTCCTACTGCCAAACAAATCTTCATAACTCCAGAACCGTATCTTCAAATGATTTCAAATCTACATATTTTAGAAAGGAGAAGTTTCTCTACCATTTGAAAGTAAAATGAAGTCTGTAGGTGAAAGTATAAGGAAGTTATGGCAAAATGTTCGGCTAAAAGTTGAATATCGAAAAAGGACAGGCATATTCATTTCAATGTATTCCTATGGGAGCGTACCCACCCTCCGAACAAATGCTTATAGCTCAGAAATGATATCCCAAATGGCTAAACTGCATATACCGTTGCGACAAGGAGAGTCTAAGGAAGAAGCTGGTATAAAAAATTAGCAGTTTGAGCGAGAATTGACCGTGTTATGACGAGTTAAAAACAGGAGAAAAATTTAGAAACCGCACTCTGAGCCGCTCCAAAAATACATTGAACTCTATGGGAGCCAAAACCCTCCCTAGTGCCGAACAAAAATTCATAACTCAAAAACCGTATTTTCGATTATGTTCAAATTTACAGATGCTAGAAAGGACAAGTTTATCTACCATTTAAAATTTAAATGAAGTTTCTAGGTGAAAGTATGAGGACGTTATGGCGAATTGTTCGGCTGAAAAGTGAAAAAACGGTTTTGGCCAGTGAACCCAGAGTGTCTATGATGTCACCCACTCTAAATGTCTTCCATACAAGTGAATGGAGGGATATTCAAGGAGGAATAGAAAGAGAAGGATGAGTGCGAGAGGTCCAAAAACGGAAGTGACGGGTCACGGTGCGCCCGGGTCCGACCGTCTGAAATCTCGTGTCCGTAGCTTGAAAATTGACCGAGTTAGAGCAGTTCGAAAATTAATTCCATAGAAATGACTGGGGAAAAACGGAGCGATAAACGAGTGTAGCGGACGAACGAGTGCGGGTATCGGAAAGCTGTATACAAGCCCACATCGTCGCTATAGGACGCACGATTTCCAGGTGGAACGGAGTCGATAGCTCGAAAGCTGCGGGACTAGATAGGCGGACAAGGAAACGCGGAATAATAAAAATAATAATAAAAATAATAATAATAATAATATGACTTAAGAAGAACAATATATTGCGCGCTGCTGCTTAAAGCAGCAGGCGCAACATAACTAGAGGTCTGCATTTCCAGGAGGAAACGCGAGATGTTGCGCCGCCTAAACCCCCGCCCCCCGATCCGCGTCTTTACCGCTTAAAGCGAGGTCCTCGATACGGTAAACCCGCGTGGGTCACTAGGCGACGCTTATGGTGAAGGAGTTTACTGCTAAGCTGTTGGTAGTGGGATGTTAAGAGAGCACTGTCCCACAGCAGTTTACATTGGACTCTATGGAGCTGTGTAGGCCGTGAATGGAAAACGGGGTCAAAGGTCATGAAGCGGGCGGGGTATCGGCCTATAATTTCACGTGACGGGACCGTGGACTCTCGGGTCTGCCCGTTTGAATTCTGGTGTCTGTAGCTCGAAAACTGAGCGTGTGACAGCAGTTTGAAAGTTTGACAAAAGTTTATGGACATTTTTCCATTCATTCCTATGAGAGTAAAGATGAAACTTCAAATGCTTACTGTGCAAAAACTATGTAACTTTTCCAAAAGCTGTATACAAGCCCGCATCCCACAGGGAAGCTCTACGAAACAAACTTTGAACGGAGTCGATATCTCGAAAACTGTTGGCGGAGTTAACCGGACAAGAATGAACGATCCTCAGAATGAAGGGCAGCAAACGTAACACTAGAGGTCTGCATTTCCAGGAGGAAACGCGAGATGTTGCGCCGCCTAAACCCCCGTCCCCCGATCCGCGTCTTTACCGCTTAAAGCGAGGTCCTCGATACGGTAAACCCGCGTGGGTCACTAGGCGACGCTTATGGTGAAGGAGTTTACTGCTAAGCTGTCGGTAGTGGGATGTTAAGAGAGCACTCTCCCACAGCAGTTTACATTGGACTCTATGGAGCTGTGTAGGCCGTGAATGGAAAACGGGGTCAAAGGTCATGAAGCGGGTGGGCTATCGGCCTATAGTTTCACGTGGTGGGACCTTGGACTCTCGGGTCTGCCCGTTTGAATTATGGTGTCTCTAGCTCGAAAACTGAGCGTGTGACAGCAGTTTGAAAGTTTGACAAAAGTTTATGGACATTTTCCCATTCATTCCTATGGGAGTAAAGATGAAACTTCAAATGCTTACTGTGCAAAAACTATGCAACTTTTCCAAAAGCTGTATACAAGCCCGCATCCCACAGGTAAGCTCTACGAAACAAACTTTGAACGGAGTCGATATCTCGAAAACTGTGGGCGGAGTTAACCGGACAAGAATGAACGATCCTCAGAATTAAGGGCAGCAAACGTAACACTAGAGGTCTGCATTTCCAGGAGGAAACACGAGATGTTGCGCCGCCTAAACCCCTGCCCCCCGATCCGCGTCTTTCCCGCTTAAAGCGAGGTCCTCGATACGGTAAACCCGCGTGGGTCACTAGGCGACGCTTATGGTGAAGGAGTTTACTGCTAAGCTGTCGGTAGTGGGATGTTAAGAGAGCACTCTCCCACAGCAGTTTACATTGGACTCTATGGAGCTGTGTAGGCCGTGAATGGAAAACGGGGTCAAAGGTCATGAAGCGGGTGGGCTATCGGCCTATAATTTCACGTGGTGGGACCGTGGACTCTCGGGTCTGCCCGTTTGAGTTCTGGTGTCTGTAGCTGGAAAACTGACCGTGTGACAGCAGTTTGAAAGTTTGACAAAAGTTTATGGACATTTTTCCATTCATTCCTATGGGAGAAAACACGAAACTTCAAATGCTTACTGTGCAAAAACTATGTAACTTTTCCAAAACCTGTATACAAGCCCGCATCCCACAGGGAAGCTGTACGAAACAAACTTTGAACGGAGTCGATATCTCGAAAACTGTGGGCGGAGTTAACCGGACAAGAACGAACGATCCTCAGAATGAAGGGCAGCAAACGTAACACCAGGAGGAAACGCGAGATGTTGCGCCGCCTAAACCCCTGCCCCCCGATCCGCGTCTTTCCCGCTTAAAGCGAGGTCCTCGACACGGTAAACCCGCGTGGGTCACTAGGCGACGCTTATGGTGAAGGAGTTTACTGCTAAGCTGTTGGTAGTGGGATGTTAAGAGAGCACTGTCCCACAGCAGTTTACATTGGACTATGTGGAGCTGTGTAGGCCGTGAATGGAAAACGGGGTCAAAGGTCATGAAGCGGGTGGGCTATCGGCCCATAATTTCACGTGGTGGGACCTTGGACTCTCGGGTCTGCCCGTTTGAGTTCTGGTGTCTCTAGCTCGAAAACTGAGCGTGTGACAGCAGTTTGAAAGTTTGACAAAAGTTTATGGACATTTTTCCATTCATTCCTATGGGAGAAAAGATGAAACTTCAAATGCTTACTGTGCGAAAACTATGCAACTTTTCCAAAAGCTGTATACAAGCCCGCATCCCACAGGGAAGCTCTACGAATGAAACTTTGAACGGAGTCGATATCTCGAAAACTGTGGGCGGAGTTAACCGGACAAGAATGAACGATCCTCAGAATGAAGGGCAGCAAACGTAACACTAGAGGTCTGCATTTCCAGGAGGAAACGCGAGATGTTGCGCCGCCTAAACCCCCGCCCCCCGATCCGCGTCTTTCCCGCTTAAAGCGAGGTCCTCGATACGGTAAACCCGCGTGGGTCACTAGGCGAAGCTTATGGTGAAGGAGTTTACTGCTAAGCTGTCGGTAGTGGGATGTTAAGAGAGCACTCTCCCACAGCAGTTTACATTGGACTCTATGGAGCTCTGTAGGCCGTGAATGGAAAACGGGGTCAAAGGTCATGAAGCGGGCGGGGCATCGGCCTATAATTTCACGTGGTGGGACCTTGGACTCTCGGGTCTGCCCGTTTGAATTCTGGTGTCTCTAGCTCGAAAACTGAGCGTGTGACAGCAGTTTGAAAGTTTGACAAAAGTTTATGGACATATTTCCATTCATTCCTATGGGACAAAAGATGAAACTTCAAATGCTTACTGTGCTAAAACTATGCAACTTTTCCAAAAGCTGTATACAAGCCCGCATCCCACAGGGAAGCTCTACGAATGAAACTTTGAACGGAGTCGATATCTCGAAAACTGTGGGCGGAGTTAACCGGACAAGAACGAACGATCCTCAGAATGAAGGGCAGCAAACGTAACACTAGAGGTCTGCATTTCCAGGAGGAAACGCGAGATGTTGCGCCGCCTAAACCCCTGCCCCCCGATCCGCGTCTTTCCCGCTTAAAGCGAGGTCCTCGATACGGTAAACCCGCGTGGGTCACTAGGCGACGCTTATGGTGAAGGAGTTTACTGCTAAGCTGTTGGTAGTGGGATGTTAAGAGAGCAGTCACCCACAGCAGTTTACATTGGACTCTATGGAGCTGTGTAGGCCGTGAATGGAAAACGGGGTCAAAGGTCATGAAGCGGGTGGGCTATCGGCCCATAGTTTCACGTGTTGGGACCGTGGACCCTCGGGTCTGCCCGTTTGAGTTCTGGTGTCTCTAGTTCGAAAACTGACCGTGTGACAGCAGTTTTAAAGTTTGACAAAAGTTTATGGAAATTTTTCCATTCATTCCTATGGGACAAAAGGTGAAACTTCAAACGCTTACTGTGCGAAAACTATGTAACTTTTCCAAAAGCTGTATACAAGCCCGCATCCCACAGGGAAGCTCTACGAAGCAAACTTTGAACGGAGTCGATGTCTCGAAAACTGTGGGCGGAGTTAACCGGACAAGAATGAACGATCCTCAGAATGAAGGGCAGCAAACGTAACACTAGAGGTCTGCATTTCCAGGAGGAAACGCGAGATGTTGCGCCGCCTAAACCCCCGCCCCCCGATCCGCGTCTTTCCCGCTTAAAGCGAGGTCCTCGATACGGTAAACCCGCGTGGGTCACTAGGCGACGCTTATGGTGAAGGAGTTTACTGCTAAGCTGTCGGTAGTGGGATGTTAAGAGAGCACTCTCCCACAGCAGTTTACATTGGACTCTATGGAGCTCTGTAGGCCGTGAAAGGAAAACGGGGTCAAAGGTCATGAAGCGGGTGGGCTATCGGCCTATAGTTTCACGTGGTGGGACCGTGGACTCTCGGGTCTGCCCGTTTGAGTTCTGGTGTCTCTAGCTCGAAAACTGACCGTGTGACAGCAGTTTGAAAGTTTGACAAAAGTTTATGGACATTTTTCCATTCATTCCTATGGGAGTAAAGATGAAACTTCAAATGCTTACTGTGCGAAAACTATGTAACTTTTCCAAAAGCTGTGTACAAGCCCGCATCCCACAGGGAAGCTCTACGAATGAAACTTTGAACGGAGTCGATATCTCGAAAACTGTGGGCAGTGTTAACCGGACAAAAATGAACGATCCTCAGAATGAAGGGCAGCAAACGTAACACTAGAGGTCTGCATTTCCAGGAGGAAACGCGAGATGTTGCGCCGCCTAAACCCCCGTCCCCCGATCCGCGTCTTTCCCGCTTAAAGCGAGGTCCTCGGTACGGTAAACCCGCGTGGGTCACTAGGCGACGCTTATGGTGAAGGAGTTTACTGCTAAGCTGTCGGTAGTGGGATGTTAAGAGAGCACTCTCCCACAGCAGTTTACATTGGACTCTATGGAGCTGTGTAGGCCGTGAATGGAAAACGGGGTCAAAGGTCATGAAGCGGGTGGGCTATCGGCCTATAATTTCAGGTGGTGGGACCGTGGACTCTCGGGTCTGACCGTTTGAGTTCTGGTGTGTCTAGCTCGAAAACTGACCGTGTGACAGCAGTTTTAAAGTTTGACAAAAGTTTATGGACATTTTTCCATTCATTCCTATGGGAGTAAAGATGAAACTTCAAATGCTTACTGTGCGAAAACTATGTAACTTTTCCAAAAGCTGTATACAAGCCCGCATCCCACAGGGAAGCTCTACGAATGAAACTTTGAACGGAGTCGATATCTCGAAAACTGTGGGCGGAGTTAACCGGACAAGAATGAACGATCCTCAGAATGAAGGGCAGCAAACGTAACACTAGAGGTCTGCATTTCCAGGAGGAAACGCGAGATGTTGCGCCGCCTAAACCCCCGCCTCCCGATCCGCGTCTTTCCCGCTTAAAGCGAGGTCCTCGATACGGTAAACTTGCGTGGGTCACTAGGCGACGCTTATGGTGAAGGTGTTTACTGCTAAGCTGTTGGTAGTGGGATGTTAAGAGAGCTCTCTCCCACAGCAGTTTACATTGGACTCTGTGGAGCTCTGTAGGCCGTGAATGGAAAACGGGGTCAAAGGTCATGAAGCGGGTGGGCTATCGGCCCATAGTTTCACGTGCTGGGACCGTGGACCCTCGGGTCTGCCCGTTTGAGTTCTGGTGTCTCTAGCTCGAAAACTGAGCGTTTGACAGCAGTTTGAATGTTTGACAAAAGTTTATGGACATTTCTCTATTCATTCCTATGGGAGAAAACACGAAACTTCAAATGCTTACTGTGCAAAAACTATGTAACTTTTCCAAAAGCTGTATACAAGCCCGCATCCCACAGGGAAGCTCTACGAAACAAACTTTGAACGGAGTCGATATCTCGAAAACTGTGGGCGGAGTTAACCGGACAAGAACGAACAATCCTCAGAATGAAGGGCAGCAAACGTAACACTAGAGGTCTGCATTTCCAGGAGGAAACGCGAGATGTTGCGCCGCCGAAACCCCCGTCCCCCGATCCGCGTCTTTCCCGCTTAAAGCGAGGTCCTCGATACGGTAAACCCGCGTGGGTCACTAGGCGACGCTTATGGTGAAGGAGTTTACTGCTAAGCTGTCGGTAGTGGGATGTTAAGAGAGCACTCTCCCACAGCAGTTTACATTGGACTCTATGGAGCTCTGTAGGCCGTGAAAGGAAAACGGGGTCAAAGGTCATGAAGCGGGCGGGGTATCGGCCTATAATTTCACGTGGTGGGACCGTGGACTCTCGGGTCTGCCCGTTTGAGTTCTGGTGTCTCTAGCTCGAAAACTGACCGTGTGACAGCAGTTTGAAAGTTTGACAAAAGTTTATGGACATTTTTCCATTCATTCCTATGGGAGTTAAGATGAAACTTCAAATGCTTACTGTGCGAAAACTATGTAACTTTTCCAAAAGCTGTGTACAAGCCCGCATCCCACAGGGAAGCTCTACGAAACAAACTTTGAACGGAGTCGATATCTCGAAAACTGTGGGCGGAGTTAACCGGACAAGAATGAACGATCCTCAGAATGAAGGGCAGCAAACGTAACACTAGAGGTCTGCATTTCCAGGAGGAAACGTGAGATGTTGCGCCGCCTAAACCCCTGCCCCCCGATCCGCGTCTTTCCCGCTTAAAGCGAGGTCCTCGATACGGTAAACCCGCGTGGGTCACTAGGCGACGCTTATGGTGAAGGAGTTTACTGCTAAGCTGTTGGTAGTGGGATGTTAAGAGAGCAGTCACCCGCAGCAGTTTACAGTGGACTCTATGGAGCTGTGTAGGCCGTGAATGGAAAACGGGGTCAAAGGTCATGAAGCGGGTGGGCTATCGGCCCATAGTTTCACGTGCTGGGACCGTGGACCCTCGGGTCTGCCCGTTTGCGTTCTGGTGTCTCTAGCTCGAAAACTGACCGTGTGACAGCAGTTTGAAAGTTTGACAAAAGTTTATGGAAATTTTTCCATTCATTCCTATGGGACAAAAGGTGAAACTTCAAACGCTTACTGTGCGAAAACTATGTAACTTTTCCAAAAGCTGTATACAAGCCCGCATCCCACAGGGAAGCTCTACGAAACAAACTTTGAACGGAGTCGATATCTCGAAAACTGTGGGCGGAGTTAACCGGACAAGAATGAACGATCCTCAGAATGAAGGGCAGCAAACGTAACACTAGAGGTCTGCATTTCCAGGAGGAAACGCGAGATGTTGCGCCGCCTAAACCCCTGCCCCCCGATCCGCGTCTTTCCCGCTTAAAGCGAGGTCCTCGACACGGTAAACCCGCGTGGGTCACTAGGCGACGCTTATGGTGAAGGAGTTTACTGCTAAGCTGTTGGTAGTGGGATGTTAAGAGAGCACTGTCCCACAGCAGTTTACATTGGACTATGTGGAGCTGTGTAGGCCGTGAATGGAAAACGGGGTCAAAGGTCATGAAGCGGGTGGGCTATCGGCCCATAATTTCACGTGGTGGGACCTTGGACTCTCAGGTCTGCCCGTTTGAGTTCTGGTGTCTCTAGCTCGAAAACTGAGCGTGTGACAGCAGTTTGAAAGTTTGACAAAAGTTTATGGACATTTTTCCATTCATTCCTATGGGAGAAAAGATGAAACTTCAAATGCTTACTGTGCGAAAACTATGCAAATTTTCCAAAAGCTGTATACAAGCCCGCATCCCACAGGGAAGCTCTACGAATGAAACTTTGAACGGAGTCGATATCTCGAAAACTGTGGGCGGAGTTAACCGGACAAGAATGAACGATCCTCAGAATGAAGGGCAGCAAACGTAACACTAGAGGTCTGCATTTCCAGGAGGAAACGCGAGATGTTGCGCCGCCTAAACCCCCGTCCCCCGATCCGCGTCTTAAAATGTTGAAAAGACAGCCAGTATATTGTGAATGAGGTCTTTTTTAAAAATTCCACCTTAAGAAACCCTGGATAATTAAGACGTCCCCCTTAAAAATGACCTTTAAAGTGTTACAGACTGCCTGTGTATTTCTGTGGCCCTCACAGCTCTCCCCGTCAGTGTCTGCCTCTGCCCCTCCCCCTCCCCCCTCTGTGTCTCTCTCACACGCATGCTCACAGAATACAACTGACAAACTCACGATTCAATGAATTTCGACCGGGGAGCACCCTCCAAAAAATCACCCGTAGCTCGAAAACTTTTCCCAACCAAAATTGAACGAAGCATACCGTAGCGACAAGGAGAGTCTGGTGCTCGAGATGGTGTAAAAATTTTTGCACTTTGAGCGAGATTTGATGGTGTAATTACGAGTTAAAAACAGGCAAAGTTTTGAAAATTTGCGTGCAGACCCGCTCTTAAAATACATTGAGCTCTATGGGAGGAAAACCCTCCCATGTGTCAAACAAAAATTCATAACTCAAGAACGGTATTCTCAAACGGTCTGAAACTTACAAGTGTGAGAAAGGGGAAATTTCTCTAGCATTTAAAGTTTAAATGAAGTCTGTAGGTGAAAGTATAAGGAAGTTATGGTGAAATGTTCGGCAGAAAATTGAAAAAGAAAAAAAAAAATTTCAATGGGTTCCTATGGGAGCGTACCCACCCTCCGAACAAATGCTTATAGCTCGGAAAGTTTTCCCCACATCACTTAACCGTATATACCGTTGCGACAAGGAGAGTCTGGGGATCGATATGGTATAAAAAATTTGCAGATTAAGTGAGAATTGAGCATGTTATGACGAGTTAAAAACAGGAGAAAATTTTAGAAACCGCACTCTGAGCTGCTCCAAAAATACATTGAACCCTATGGGAGCCGAAACCCTCCCTAGTGCCGAACAAAAATTCATAACTCAAAAACCGTATTTTCAATAATGTTCAAATTTAGAGGTCTTAGAAAGGACAAGTTTCTCTACCATTTAAAATTTAAATGAAGTTTCTAGGTGAAAGTATGAGGAAGTTATGGTGATTTGTTTGGCTGAAAAGTGAAAAACCCGTTTTCTGAGAAGGAATCTACAGTGTATGACGTCACCCACTGTAAGAGCCTCCCATTGAAATGAATGGAGGGATTTTGAAGGAGGAATAGAAAGGGAAGGATGAGTGCAAAAAATCTGAAAACGGAAGTGATGGGAGCCGGTACGCCCGGGTCCGACCGTCTGAAATCCCGTGTCCGTAGCTTGAAAAATGACCGAGTTAGAGCACTTTGAAAATTAATTCCATAGAAATGACTGGGGAAAAACGGAGCGATAAACGAGTGTAGCGGACGAACGAGTGCGGGTATCGGAAAGCTGTATACAAGCCCACATCGTCGCTATAGGACGCACGATTTCCAGGTGGAACGGAGTCGATAGCTCGAAAGCTGCGGGACTAGTTAAGCGGACAAGGAAACGCGGAATAATAAAAATAATAATAAAAATAATAATAATAATATGACTTACGGATAACAATATATTGCGCCGCTGCTTAAAGCAGCAGGCGCAACATAACTAGAGGTCTGCATTTCCAGGAGGAAACGCGAGATGTTGCGCCGCCTAAACCCCCGTCCCCCGATCCGCGTCTTTCCCGCTTAAAGCGAGGTCCTCGATACGGTAAACCCGCGTGGGTCACTAGGCGACGCTTATGGTGAAGGAGTTTACTGCTAAGCTGTTGGTAGTGGGATGTTAAGAGAGCACTCTCCCACAGCAGTTTACATTGGACTCTATGGAGCTCAGTAGGGCGTGAATAGAAAACGATACATTTTGAATTCCACCTTTAAAAACAATTCCACCTTAAGAAACCCAGAATTGTATTGAAATGTCCACATCACAGGCCAAAAGAATCTTAAAAGCAAAAAAGATGGCCAATACATTTTAAATACCACCTTAATAAAAATTCCACCTTAAGAAACCCACAGTTGTATTGACACGTCCACCTTTAAAAATGACCACTTTAAATAAAGCTTAAAATGTCGAAAAGACAGGCAGTATATTGTGAATGAGGTATTCTTAAAAAATTCCACCTTAAGAAACCCTGGATAATTAAGATGTCCCCCTTAAAAATGACCTTTAAAGTGTTACAGACTGCCTGTGTATTTCTGTGGCCCTCACACCTCTTCCCCGTCAGTCTCTGCCTCTGCCCCTCCCCCTCCCCCCTCTCTCTCTCTCACACGCACGCTCACAGAATACAACTGACAGACTCAGGATTCAATGAATTTCGACCGGTTGCGCACCTTCCAAAAAACCTCAAATATCTCAAAAACTTTTCCAGGTCCAAAAATGAACAAAGCATACCGTAGCGACAAGGAGAGTCTGGTGCTCGAGATGGTGTAAAAATTTTTGCACTTTGAGCGAGATTTGATGGTGTAATTACGAGTTAAAAACAGGCAAAGTTTTGAAAATCTGCGTGCCGAGCCGCTCTTAAAATACATTGAGCTCTATGGGAGGAAAACCCTCCCAAGTGTCAAACAAAAATTCATAACTCAAGAACGGTATTCTCAAACGGTCTGAAACTTACAAGTGTGAGAAAGGGGAAATTTCTCTACCATTTAAAGTTTAAATGAAGTCTGTAGGTGAAAGTATAAGGAAGTTATGGTGAAATGTTCGGCAGAAAATTGAAAAAGAAAAAAAATAATTTCAATGGGTTCCTATGGGAGCGTACCCACCCTCCGAACAAATGCTTATAGCTCGGAAAGTTTTCCCCACATCACTTAACCGTATATACCGTTGAGACAAGGAGAGTCTGGGGATCGATATGGTATAAAAAATTTGCAGATTAAGTGAGAATTGAGCATGTTATGACGAGTTAAAAACAGGAGAAAATTTTAGAAACCGCACTCTGAGCTGCTCCAAAAATACATTGAACCCTATGGGAGCCGAAACCCTCCCTAGTGCCGAACAAAAATTCATAACTCAAAAACCGTATTTTCAATAATGTTGAAATTTAGAGGTGTTAGAAAGGACAAGTTTCTCTACCATTTTAAATTTAAATGAAGTTTCTAGGTGAAAGTATGAGGAAGTTATGGTGAATTGTTCGGCTGAAAAGTGAAAAAACGGCTTTTTGCCACTGAAACTACAGTGGATGACATCACCCCCACTCTAAGAGCCTCCCATTGAAATGAATGGAGGGATTTTGAAGGAGGAAAAGAAAGGGAAGGATGAGTGCAAAAATTCCGAAAACGGAAGTGATGGGAGCCGGTACGCCCGGGTCCGACCGTCTGAAATCCCGTGTCCGTAGCTTGAAAAATGACCGAGTTAGAGCACTTTGAAAATTAATTCCATAGAAATGACTGGGGAAAAACAGAGCGAAAAACGAGTGTAGCGGACGAACGAGTGCGGGTATCGGAAAGCTGTATACAAGCCCACATCGTCGCTATAGGACGCACGATTTCCAGGTGGAACGGAGTCGATAGCTCAAAAGCTGAGGGACTAGTTAAGCGGACAAGGAAACGCGGAATAATAAAAATAATAATAAAAATAATAATAATATGACTTACGGATAACAATATATCGCGCCGCTGCTTACAGCAGCAGGCGCAACATAACTAGAGGTCTGCATTTCCAGGAGGAAACGCGAGATGTTGCGCCGCCTAAACCCCTGCCCCCCGATCCGCGTCTTTCTCGCTTAAAGCGAGATCCTCGATACGGTAAACCCGCGTGGGTCACTAGGCGATGCTTATGGTGAAGGAGTTTACTGCTAAGCTGTTGGTAGTGGGATGTTAAGAGAGCACTCTCCCACAGCAGTTTACATTGGACTCTATGGAGCTCTGTAGGCCGTGAATGGAAAACGGGGTCAAAGGTCATGAAGCGGGTGGGCTATCGGCCTATAATTTCACGTGGTGGGACCGTGGACTCTCGGGTCTGACGGTTTCAGTTCTGGTGTCTCTAGCTCGAAAACTGAGCGTGTGACAGCAGTTTGAAAGTTTGACAAAAGTTTATGGACATTTTTCCATTCATTCCTATGGGAGAAAACACGAAACTTCAAATGCTTACTGTGCAAAAACTATGCAACTTTTCCAAAAGCTGTATACAAGCCCGCATCCCACAGGGCAGCTCTACGAAACAAACTTTGAACGGAGTCGATATCTCGAAAACTGTGGGCGGAGTTAACCGGACAAGAACGAACGATCCTCAGAATGAAGGGCAGCAAACGTAACACCAGGAGGAAACACGAGATGTTGCGCCGCCTAAACCCCCGTCCCCCGATCCGCGTCTTTCCCGCTTAAAGCGAGGTCCTCGATACGGTAAACCCGCGTGGGTCACTAGGCGACGCTTATGCTGAAGGAGTTTACTGCTAAGCTGTCGGTAGTGGGATGTTAAGAGAGCACTCTCCCACAGCAGTTTACATTGGACTCTATGGAGCTCTGTAGGCCGTGAATGGAAAACGGGGTCAAAGGTCATGAAGCGGGTGGGCTATCGGCCCATAATTTCACGTGGCGGGACCGTGGACTCTCGGGTCTGCCCGTTTGAATTCTGGTGTCTCTAGCTCGAAAACTGAGCGTGTGACAGCAGTTTGAAAGTTTGACAAAAGTTTATGGACATTTTTCCATTCATTCCTATGGGAGAAAAGATGAAACTTCAAATGCTTACTGTGCAAAAACTATGCAACTTTTCCAAAAGCTGTATACAAGCCCGCATCCCACAGGGCAGCTCTACGAAACAAACTTTGAACGGAGTCGATATCTCGAAAACTGTGGGCGGAGTTAACCGGACAAGAACGAACGATCCTCAGAATGAAGGGCAGCAAACGTAACACTAGAGGTCTGCATTTCCAGGAGGAAACGCGAGATGTTGCGCCGCCTAAACCCCCGTCCCCCGATCCGCGTCTTTCCCGCTTAAAGAGAGGCCCTCGATACGGTAAACCCGCGTGGGTCACTAGGCGACGCTTATGGTGAAGGAGTTTACTGCTAAGCTGTCGGTAGTGGGATGTTAAGAGAGCACTCTCCCACAGCAGTTTACATTGGACTCTATGGAGCTCTGTAGGCCGTGAATGGAAAACGGGGTCAAAGGTCATGAAGCGGGCGGGGTATCGGCCTATAATTTCACGTGGTGGGACCTTGGACTCTCGGGTCTGCCCGTTTGAATTCTGGTGTCTCTAGCTCGAAAACTGAGCGTGTGACAGCAGTTTGAAAGTTTGACAAAAGTTTATGGACATATTTCCATTCATTCCTATGGGACAAAAGATGAAACTTCAAATGCTTACTGTGCTAAAACTATGCAACTTTTCCAAAAGCTGTATACAAGCCCGCATCCCACAGGGAAGCTCTACGAATGAAACTTTGAACGGAGTCGATATCTCGAAAACTGTGGGCGGAGTTAACCGGACAAGAACGAACGATCCTCAGAATGAAGGGCAGCAAACGTAACACTAGAGGTCTGCATTTCCAGGAGGAAACGCGAGATGTTGCGCCGCCGAAACCCCCGTCCCCCGATCCGCGTCTTTCCCGCTTAAAGCGAGGTCCTCGATACGGTAAACCCGCGTGGGTCACTAGGCGACGCTTATGGTGAAGGAGTTTACTGCTAAGCTGTCGGTAGTGGGATGTTAAGAGAGCACTCTCCCACAGCAGTTTACATTGGACTCTATGGAGCTCTGTAGGCCGTGAATGGAAAACGGGGTCAAAGGTCATGAAGCGGGCGGGGTATCGGCCTATAATTTCACGTGGTGGGACCGTGGACTCTCGGGTCTGCCCGTTTGAGTTCTGGTGTCTCTAGCTCGAAAACTGAGCGTGTGACAGCAGTTTGAAAGTTTGACAAAAGTTTATGGACATTTTTCCATTCATTCCTAAGGGAGTTAAGATGAAACTTCAAATGCTTACTGTGCGAAAACTATGTAACTTTTCCAAAAGCTGTATACAAGCCCGCATCCCACAGGGAAGCTCTACGAAACAAACTTTGAACGGAGTCGATATCTCGAAAACTGTGGGCGGAGTTAACCGGACAAGAATGAACGATCCTCAGAATGAAGGGCAGCAAACGTAACACTAGAGGTCTGCATTTCCAGGAGGAAACGCGAGATGTTGCGCCGCCTAAACCCCCGTCCCCCGATCCGCGTCTTTACCGCTTAAAGCGAGGTCCTCAGTACGGTAAACCCGCGTGGGTCACTAGGCGACGCTTATGGTGAAGGAGTTTACTGCTAAGCTGTCGGTAGTGGGATGTTAAGAGAGCACTCTCCCACAGCAGTTTACATTGGACTCTATGGAGCTCTGTAGGCCGTGAATGGAAAACGATACATTTTGAATTCCACCTTTAAAAACAATTCCACCTTAAGAAACCCAGAATTGTATTGAAATGTCCACATCACAGGCCAAAAGAGTCTTAAAAGCAAAAAAAGATGGCCAATACATTTTAAATACCACCTTAATAAAAATTCCACCTTAAGAAACCCACAGTTGTATTGACACGTCCACCTTTAAAAATGACCACTTTAAATAAAGCTTAAAATGTCGAAAAGACAGCCAGTATATTGTGAATGAGGTATTCTTTAAAAATTCCACCTTAAGAAACCCTGGATAATTAAGACGTCCCCCTTAAAAATGACCTTTAAAGTGTTACAGACTGCCTGTGTATTTCTGTGGCCCTCACAGCTCTTCCCCTCAGTCTCTGCCTCTGCCCCTCCCCCTCCCCCCTCTGTCTCTCTCACACGCATGCTCACAGAATACAACTGACAGACTCATGATTCAATGAATTTCGACCGGGGAGCACCCTCCAAAAAATCACCCGTAGCTCGAAAACTTTTCCCAACCAAAAATGAACAAAGCATACCGTAGCGACAAGGAGAGTCTTGTGCTCGAGATGGTGTAAAAATTTTTGCACTTTGAGCGAGATTTGATGGTGTAATTACGAGTTAAAAACAGGCAAAGTTTTGAAAATCTGCGTGCCGACCCGCTCTTAAAATACATTGAGCTCTATGGGAGGAAAACCCTCCCAAGTGTCAAACAAAAATTCATAACTCAAGAACGGTATTCTCAAACGGTCTGAAACTTACAAGTTTGAGAAAGGGGAAATTTCTCTACCATTTAAAATTTAAATGAAGTCTGTAGGTGAAAGTATAAGGAAGTTATGGTGAAATGTTCGGCAGAAAATTGAAAAAGAAAAATAATAATTTCAATGGGTTCCTATGGGAGCGTACCCACCCTCCGAACAAATTCTTATAGCTCGGAAAGTTTTCCTCACATCACTTAACCGTATATACCGTTGCGACAAGGAGAGTCTGGGGATCGATATGGTATAAAAAATTTGCAGATTAAGTGAGAATTGAGCATGTTATGACGAGTTAAAAACAGGAGAAAATTTTAGAAACCACACTCTGAGCTGCTCCAAAAATACATTGAACCCTATGGGAGCCGAAACCGTCCCTAGTGCCGAACAAAAATTCATAACTCAAAAACCGTATTTTCAATAATGTTCAAATTTAGAGGTCTCAGAAAGGACAAGTTTCTCTACCATTTAAAATTTAAATGAAGTTTCTAGGTGAAACTATGAGGAAGTTATGGCGATTTGTTCGGCTGAAAAGTGAAAAAACGGCTTTTTGCCACTGAAACTACAGTGGATGACATCACCCCCACTCTAAGAGCCTCCCATTGAAATGAATGGAGGGATTTTGAAGGAGGAAAAGAAAGGGAAGGATGAGTGCAAAAATTCCGAAAACGGAAGTGATGGGAGCCGGTACGCCCGGGTCCGACCGTCTGAAATCCCGTGTCCGTAGCTTGAAAAATGACCGAGTTAGAGCACTTTGAAAATTAATTCCATAGAAATGACTGGGGAAAAACAGAGCGAAAAACGAGTGTAGCGGACGAACGAGTGCGGGTATCGGAAAGCTGTATACAAGCCCACATCGTCGCTATAGGACGCACGATTTCCAGGTGGAACGGAGTCGATAGCTCGAAAGCTGCGGGACTAGTTAAGCGGACAAGGAAACGCGGAATAATAAAAATAATAATAAAAATAATAATAATATGACTTACGGATAACAATATATTGCGCTGCTGCTTAAAGCAGCAGGCGCAACATAACTAGAGGTCTGCATTTCCAGGAGGAAACGCGAGATGTTGCGCCGCCTAAACCCCTGCCCCCCGATCCGCGTCTTTCCCGCTTAAAGCGAGGTCCTCGATACGGTAAACCCGCGTGGGTCACTAGGCGACGCTTATGGTGAAGGAGTTTACTGCTAAGCTGTCGGTAGTGGGATGTTAAGAGAGCACTCTCCCACAGCAGTTTACATTGGACTCTATGGAGCTCTGTAGGCCGTGAATGGAAAACGGGGTCAAAGGTCATGAAGCGGGTGGGCTATCGGCCCATAAATTCACGTGGTGGGACCGTGGACTCTCGGGTGTGCCCGTTTGAATTCTGGTGTCTCTAGCTGGAAAACTGACCGTGTGACAGCAGTTTGAAAGTTTGACAAAAGTTTATGGACATTTTTCCATTCATTCCTATGGGAGTAAAGATGAAAGTTCAAATGCTTACTGTGCGAAAACTATGTAACTTTTCCAAAAGCTGTATACAAGCCCGCATCCCACAGGGCAGCTCTACGAAACAAACTTTGAACGGAGTCGATATCTCGAAAACTGTGGGCGGAGTTAACCGGACAAGAAGGAACGATCCTCAGAATTAAGGGCAGCAAACGTAACACTAGAGGTCTGCATTTCCAGGAGGAAACGCGAGATGTTGCGCCGCCTAAACCCCCGTCCCCCGATCCGCGTCTTTCCCGCTTAAAGCGAGATCCTCGATACGGTAAACCCGCGTGGGTCACTAGGCGACGCTTATGGTGAAGGAGTTTACTGCTAAGCTGTCGGTAGTGGGATGTTAAGAGAGCACTCTCCCACAGCAGTTTACATTGGACTCTATGGAGCTGTGTAGGCCGTGAAAGGAAAACGGGGTCAAAGGTCATGAAGCGGGTGGGCTATCGGCCCATAAATTCACGTGGTGGGACCGTGGACTCTCGGGTGTGCCCGTTTGAATTCTGGTGTCTCTAGCTCGAAAACTGAGCGTGTGACAGCAGTTTGAAAGTTTGACAAAAGTTTATGGACATTTTCCCATTCATTCCTATGGGAGTAAAGATGAAACTTCAAATGCTTCCTGTGCGAAAACTATGTAACTTTTCCAAAAGCTGTATACAAGCCCGCATCCCACAGGGCAGCTCTACGAAACAAACTTTGAACGGAGTCGATATCTCGAAAACTGTGGGCGGAGTTAACCGGACAAGAACGAACGATCCTCAGAATGAAGGGCAGCAAACGTAACACTAGAGGTCTGCATTTCCAGGAGGAAACGCGAGATGTTGCGCCGCCTAAACCCCCGTCCCCCGATCCGCGTCTTTCCCGCTTAAAGCGAGGTCCTCGATACGGTAAACCCGCGTGGGTCACTAGGCGACGCTTATGGTGAAGGAGTTTACTGCTAAGCTGTCGGTAGTGGGATGTTAAGAGAGCACTCTCCCACAGCAGTTTACATTGGACTCTGTGGAGCTCAGTAGGCCGTGAATGGAATACGGGGTCAAAGGTCATGAAGCGGGTGGGCTATCGGCCTATAGTTTCACGTGGTGGGACCGTGGACCCTCGGGTCTGCCCGTTTGAATTCTGGTGTCTCTAGCTCAAAAACTGACCGTGTGACAGCACTTTGAAAGTTTGACAAAAGTTTATGGACATTTTTCCATTCATTCCTATGGGAGAAAAGTTGAAACTTCAAATGCTTACTGTGCTAAAACTATGTAACTTTTCCAAAAGCTGTATACAAGCCCGCATCCCACAGGGAAGCTCTACGAAACAAACTTTGAACAGAGTCGATATCTCGAAAACTGTGGGCGGAGTTAACCGGACAAGAATGAACGATCCTCAGAATGAGGGGCAGCAAACGTAACACTAGAGGTCTGCATTTCCAGGAGGAAACGCGAGATGTTGCGCCGCCTAAACCCCCGTCCCCCGATCCGCGTCTTTACCGCTTAAAGCGAGGTCCTCGGTACGGTAAACCCGCGTGGGTCACTAGGCGACGCTTATGGTGAAGGAGTTTACTGCTAAGCTGTTGGTAGGTGGATGTTAAGAGAGCACTCTCCCACAGCAGTTTACATTGGACTCTATGGAGCTCAGTAGGGTGTGAATAGAAAACGATACATTCTGAATTCCACCTTTAAAAACAATTCCACCTTAAGAAACCCAGAATTGTATTGAAATGTCCACATCACAGGCCAAAAGAGTCTTAAAAGCAAAAAAAAGATGGCCAATACATTTTAAATACCACCTTAATAAAAATTCCACCTTAAGAAACCCACAGTTGTATTGACACGTCCACCTTTAAAAATGACCACTTGAAATAAAGCTTAAAATGTCGAAAAGACAGGCAGTATATTGTGAATGAGGTATTCTTAAAAAATTCCACCTTAAGAAACCCTGGATAATTAAGACGTCCCCCTTAAAAATGACCTTTAAAGTGTTACAGACTGCCTGTGTATTTCTGTGGCCCTCACAGCTCTTCCCCTCAGTCTCTGCTTCTGCCCCTCCCCCTCCCCCCTCTGTCTCTCTCACACGCATGCTCACAGAATACAACTGACAGACTCATGATTCAATGAATTTCGACCGGGGAGCACCCTCCAAAAAATGACCCGTAGCTCGAAAACTTTTCCCAACCAAAATTGAACGAAGCATACCGTAGCGACAAGGAGAGTCTGGCGCTCGAGATGGTGTAAAAATTTTTTCAGTTTGAGCGAGAATTGATGGTGTAAAAATGAGTTAAAAAAGGGCAAATTTGAGAAAATTTGGCTTTCTGAAAATACATTGAACTCTATGGGAGCCGAAACGTCCTACTGCCAAACAAATCTTCATAACTCCAGAACCGTATCTTCAAATGATTTCAAATCTACATATTTTAGAAAGGAGAAGTTTCTCTACCATTTGAAAGTAAAATGAAGTCTGTAGGTGAAAGTATAAGGAAGTTATGGCAAAATGTTCGGCTAAAAGTTGAATATCGAAAAAGGACAGGCATATTCATTTCAATGTATTCCTATGGGAGCGTACACACCCTCCGAACAAATGCTTATAGCTCAGAAATGATATCCCAAATGGCTAAACTGCATATACCGTTGCGACAAGGAGAGTCTAAGGAAGAAGCTGGTATAAAAAATTAGCAGTTTGAGCGAGAATTGACCGTGTTATGACGAGTTAAAAACAGGAGAAAAATTTAGAAACCGCACTCTGAGCCGCTCCAAAAATACATTGAACTCTATGGGAGCCAAAACCCTCCCTAGTGCCGAACAAAAATTCATAACTCAAAAACCGTATTTTCGATTATGTTCAAATTTACAGATGCTAGAAAGGACAAGTTTATCTACCATTTAAAATTTAAATGAAGTTTCTAGGTGAAAGTATGAGGACGTTATGGCGAATTGTTCGGCTGAAAAGTGAAAAAACGGTTTTGGCCAGTGAACCCAGAGTGTCTATGATGTCACCCACTCTAAATGTCTTCCATACAAGTGAATGGAGGGATATTCAAGGAGGAATAGAAAGAGAAGGATGAGTGCGAGAGGTCCAAAAACGGAAGTGACGGGTCACGGTGCGCCCGGGTCCGACCGTCTGAAATCTCGTGTCCGTAGCTTGAAAATTGACCGAGTTAGAGCAGTTCGAAAATTAATTCCATAGAAATGACTGGGGAAAAACGGAGCGATAAACGAGTGTAGCGGACGAACGAGTGCGGGTATCGGAAAGCTGTATACAAGCCCACATCGTCGCTATAGGACGCACGATTTCCAGGTGGAACGGAGTCGATAGCTCGAAAGCTGCGGGACTAGTTAGGCGGACAAGGAAACGCGGAATAATAAAAATAATAATAAAAATAATAATAATAATAATATGACTTAAGAAGAACAATATATTGCGCGCTGCTGCTTAAAGCAGCAGGCGCAACATAACTAGAGGTCTGCATTTCCAGGAGGAAACGCGAGATGTTGCGCCGCCTAAACCCCCGCCCCCCGATCCGCGTCTTTACCGCTTAAAGCGAGGTCCTCGATACGGTAAACCCGCGTGGGTCACTAGGCGACGCTTATGGTGAAGGAGTTTACTGCTAAGCTGTTGGTAGTGGGATGTTAAGAGAGCACTGTCCCACAGCAGTTTACATTGGACTCTATGGAGCTGTGTAGGCCGTGAATGGAAAACGGGGTCAAAGGTCATGAAGCGGGCGGGGTATCGGCCTATAATTTCACGTGGCGGGACCGTGGACTCTCGGGTCTGCCCGTTTGAATTCTGGTGTCTGTAGCTCGAAAACTGAGCGTGTGACAGCAGTTTGAAAGTTTGACAAAAGTTTATGGACATTTTTCCATTCATTCCTATGAGAGTAAAGATGAAACTTCAAATGCTTACTGTGCAAAAACTATGTAACTTTTCCAAAAGCTGTATACAAGCCCACATCCCACAGGGAAGCTCTACGAATGAAACTTTGAACGGAGTCGATATCTCGAAAACTGTGGGCGGAGTTAACCGGACAAGAATGAACGATCCTCAGAATGAAGGGCAGCAAACGTAACACTAGAGGTCTGCATTTCCAGGAGGAAACGCGAGATGTTGCGCCGCCTAAACCCCTGCCCCCCGATCCGCGTCTTTCCCGCTTAAAGCGAGGTCCTCGATACGGTAAACCCGCGTGGGTCACTAGGCGACGCTTATGGTGAAGGAGTTTACTGCTAAGCTGTCGGTAGTGGGATGTTAAGAGAGCACTCTCCCACAGCAGTTTACATTGGACTCTATGGAGCTCTGTAGGCCGTGAATGGAAAACGGGGTCAAAGGTCATGAAGCGGGCGGGGTATCGGCCTATAATTTCACGTGGTGGGACCGTGGACTTTCGGGTCTGCCCGTTTGAGTTCTGGTGTCTCTAGCTCGAAAACTGACCGTGTGACAGCAGTTTGAAAGTTTGACAAAAGTTTATGGACATTTTTCCATTCATTCCTATGGGAGTTAAGATGAAACTTCAAATGCTTACTGTGCGAAAACTATGTAACTTTTCCAAAAGCTGTATACAAGCCCGCATCCCACAGGGAAGCTCTACGAAACAAACTTTGAACGGAGTCGATATCTCGAAAACTGTGGGCGGAGTTAACCGGACAAGAATGAACGATCCTCAGAATGAAGGGCAGCAAACGTAACACTAGAGGTCTGCATTTCCAGGAGGAAACGCGAGATGTTGCGCCGCCTAAACCCCCGTCCCCCGATCCGCGTCTTTTCCGCTTAAAGCGAGGTCCTCGATACGGTAAACCCGCATGGGTCACTAGGCGACGCTTATGGTGAAGGAGTTTACTGCTAAGCTGTCGGTAGTGGGATGTTAAGAGAGATCTCTCCCACAGCAGTTTACATTGGACTCTATGGAGCTCTGTAGGCCGTGAATGGAAAACGGGGTCAAAGGTCATGAAGCGGGCGGGGTATCGGCCTATAATTTCACGTGGTGGGACCTTGGACTCTCGGGTCTGCCCGTTTGAATTCTGGTGTCTCTAGCTCGAAAACTGAGCGTGTGACAGCAGTTTGAATGTTTGACAAAAGTTTATGGACATATTTCCATTCATTCCTATGGGACAAAAGATGAAACTTCAAATGCTTACTGTGCTAAAACTATGTAACTTTTCCAAAAGCTGTATACAAGCCCGCATCCCACAGGGAAGCTCTACGAATGAAACTTTGAACGGAGTCGATATCTCGAAAACTGTGGGCGGAGTTAACCGGACAAGAACGAACGATCCTCAGAATGAAGGGCAGCAAACGTAACACTAGAGGTCTGCATTTCCAGGAGGAAACGCGAGATGTTGCGCCGCCGAAACCCCTGCCCCCCGATCCGCGTCTTTCCCGCTTAAAGCGAGGTCCTCGATACGGTAAACCCGCGTGGGTCACTAGGCGACGCTTATGGTGAAGGAGTTTACTGCTAAGCCGTCGGTAGTGGGATGTTAAGAGAGCACTCTCCCACAGCAGTTTACATTGGACTCTATGGAGCTCTGTAGGCCGTGAATGGAAAACGGGGTCAAAGGTCATGAAGCGGGTGGGCTATCGGCCCATAATTTTGCGTGGTGGGACCGTGGACCCTCGGGTCTGCCCGTTTTAGTTCTGGTGTCTCTAGCTTGAAAACTGACCGTGTGACAGCAGTTTTAAAGTTTGACAAAAGTTTATGGACATTTTTCCATTCATTCCTATGGGAGTTAAGATGAAACTTCAAATGCTTACTGTGCGAAAACTATGTAACTTTTCCAAAAGCTGTATACAAGCCCGCATCCCACAGGGAAGCTCTACGAGACAAACTTTGAACGGAGTCTATATCTCGAAAACTGTGGGCGGAGTTAACCGGACAAGAATGAACGATCCTCAGAATGAAGGGCAGCAAACGTAACACTAGAGGTCTGCATTTCCAGGAGGAAACGCGAGATGTTGCGCCGCCGAAACCCCCGTCCCCCGATCCGCGTCTTTCCCGCTTAAAGCGAGGTCCTCGATACGGTAAACCCGCGTGGGTCACTAGGCGACGCTTATGGTGAAGGAGTTTACTGCTAAGCTGTTGGTAGTGGGATGTTAAGAGAGCACTCTCCCACAGCAGTTTACATTGGACTCTATGGAGCTCTGTAGGCTGTGAATGGAAAACGGGGTCAAAGGTCATGAAGCGGGCGGGGTATCGGCCTATAATTTCACGTGGCGGGACCGTGGACTCTCGGGTCTGCCCGTTTGAATTCTGGTGTCTGTAGCTCGAAAACTGAGCGTGTGACAGCAGTTTGAAAGTTTGACAAAAGTTTATGGACATTTTTCCATTCATTCCTATGAGAGTAAAGATGAAACTTCAAATGCTTACTGTGCAAAAACTATGTAACTTTTCCAAAAGCTGTATACAAGCCCGCATCCCACAGGGAAGCTCTACGAAACAAACTTTGAACGGAGTCGATATCTCGAAAACTGTTGGCGGAGTTAACCGGACAAGAATGAACGATCCTCAGAATGAAGGGCAGCAAACGTAACACTAGAGGTCTGCATTTCCAGGAGGAAACGCGAGATGTTGCGCCGCCTAAACCCCCGTCCCCCGATCCGCGTCTTTACCGCTTAAAGCGAGGTCCTCGATACGGTAAACCCGCGTGGGTCACTAGGCGACGCTTATGGTGAAGGAGTTTACTGCTAAGCTGTCGGTAGTGGGATGTTAAGAGAGCACTCTCCCACAGCAGTTTACATTGGACTCTATGGAGCTGTGTAGGCCGTGAATGGAAAACGGGGTCAAAGGTCATGAAGCGGGTGGGCTATCGGCCCATAGTTTCACGTGCTGGGACCGTGGACCCTCGGGTCTGCCCGTTTGAGTTCTGGTGTCTCTAGCTGGAAAACTGAGCGTTTCACAGCAGTTTGAATGTTTGACAAAAGTTTATGGACATTTTTCCATTCATTCCTATGGGAGAAAACACGAAACTTCAAATGCTTACTGTGCAAAAACTATGTAACTTTTCCAAAACCTGTATACAAGCCCGCATCCCACAGGGAAGCCCTACGAATGAAACTTTGAATGGAGTCGATATCTCGAAAACTGTGGGCGGAGTTAACCGGACAAGAATGAACGATCCTCAGAATTAAGGGCAGCAAACGTAACACTAGAGGTCTGCATTTCCAGGAGGAAACGCGAGATGTTGCGCCGCCTAAACCCCCGCCCCCCGATCCGCGTCTTTCCCGCTTAAAGCGAGGTCCTCGATACGGTAAACCCGCGTGGGTCACTAGGCGACGCTTATGGTGAAGGAGTTTACTGCTAAGCTGTCGGTAGTGGGATGTTAAGAGAGCACTCTCCCACAGCAGTTTACATTGGACTCTATGGAGCTCTGTAGGCCGTGAAAGGAAAACGGGGTCAAAGGTCATGAAGCGGGTGGGCTATCGGCCCATAAATTCACGTGGTGGGACCGTGGACTCTCGGGTGTGCCCGTTTGAATTCTGGTGTCTCTAGCTCGAAAACTGACTGTGTGACAGCAGTTTTAAAGTTTGACAAAAGTTTATGGACATTTTCCCATTCATTCCTATGGGAGAAAAGATGAAACTTCAAAGGCTTACTGTGCGAAAACTATGCAACTTTTCCAAAAGCTGTATACAAGCCCGCATCCCACAGGGAAGCTCTACGAAACAAACTTTGAACGGAGTCGATATCTCGAAAACTGTGGGCGGAGTTAACCGGACAAGAATGAACGATCCTCAGAATGAAGGGCAGCAAACGTAACACTAGAGGTCTGCATTTCCAGGAGGAAACTCGAGATGTTGCGCCGCCTAAACCCCCGCCCCCCGATCCGCGTCTTTCCCGCTTAAAGCGAGGTCCTCGATACGGTAAACCCGCGTGGGTCACTAGGCGACGCTTATGGTGAAGGAGTTTACTGCTAAGCTGTCGGTAGTGGGATGTTAAGAGAGCACTCTCCCACAGCAGTTTACATTGGACTCTATGGAGCTCTGTAGGCCGTGAAAGGAAAACGGGGTCAAAGGTCATGAAGCGGGTGGGCTATCGGCCCATAAATTCGCGTGGTGGGACCGTGGACTCTCGGGTGTGCCCGTTTGAATTCTGGTGTCTCTAGCTCGAAAACTGACTGTGTGACAGCAGTTTTAAAGTTTGACAAAAGTTTATGGACATTTTCCCATTCATTCCTATGGGAGAAAAGATGAAACTTCAAAGGCTTACTGTGCGAAAACTATGCAACTTTTCCAAAAGCTGTATACAAGCCCGCATCCCACAGGGAAGCTCTACGAAACAAACTTTGAACGGAGTCGATATCTCGAAAACTGTGGGCGGAGTTAACCGGACAAGAATGAACGATCCTCAGAATGAAGGGCAGCAAACGTAACACTAGAGGTCTGCATTTCCAGGAGGAAACGCGAGATGTTGCGCCGCCTAAACCCCTGCCCCCCGATCCGCGTCTTTCCCGCTTAAAGCAAGGTCCTCGATACGGTAAACCCGCGTGGGTCACTAGGCGACGCTTATGGTGAAGGAGTTTACTGCTAAGCTGTCGGTAGTGGGATGTTAAGAGAGCACTCTCCCACAGCAGTTTACATTGGACTCTATGGAGCTCTGTAGGCCGTGAAAGGAAAACGGGGTCAAAGGTCATGAAGCGGGTGGGCTATCGGCCCATAAATTCACGTGGTGGGACCGTTGACTCTCGGGTGTGCCCGTTTGAATTCTGGTGTCTCTAGCTCGAAAACTGACTGTGTGACAGCAGTTTTAAAGTTTGACAAAAGTTTATGGACATTTTCCCATTCATTCCTATGGGAGAAAAGATGAAACTTCAAAGGCTTACTGTGCGAAAACTATGTAACTTTTCCAAAAGCTGTATACAAGCCCGCATCCCACAGGGAAGCTCTACGAAACAAACTTTGAACGGAGTCGATATCTCGAAAACTGTGGGCGGAGTTAACCGGACAAGAATGAACGATCCTCAGAATGAAGGGCAGCAAACGTAACACTAGAGGTCTGCATTTCCAGGAGGAAACTCGAGATGTTGCGCCGCCTAAACCCCCGCCCCCCGATCCGCGTCTTTCCCGCTTAAAGCGAGGTCCTCGATACGGTAAACCCGCGTGGGTCACTAGGCGACGCTTATGGTGAAGGAGTTTACTGCTAAGCTGTTGGTAGTGGGATGTTAATAGAGCACTGTCCCACAGCAGTTTACATTGGACTCTATGGAGCTCAGTAGGCCGTGAAAGGAAAACGGGGTCAAAGGTCATGAAGCGGGCGGGGTATCGGCCCATAATTTCACGTGGCGGGACCGTGGACTGTCGGGTGTGCCCGTTTGAATTCTGGTGTCTGTAGCTCGAAAACTGACCGTGTGACAGCAGTTTGAAAGTTTGACAAAAGTTTATGGACATTTTTCCATTCATTCCTATGGGAGTAAAGATGAAACTTCAAATGCTTCCTGTGCGAAAACTATGCAACTTTTCCAAAAGCTGTATACAAGCCCGCATCCCACAGGGAAGCTCTACGAATGAAACTTCGAACGGACTCGATATCTCGAAAACTGTGGGCGGAGTTAACCGGACAAGAATGAACGATCCTCAGAATGAAGGGCAGCAAACGTAACACGAGATGTTGCGCCGCCTAAACCCCTGCCCCCCGATCCGCGTCTTTCCCGCTTAAAGCGAGGTCCTCGGTACGGTAAACCCGCGTGGGTCACTAGGCGACGCTTATGGTGAAGGAGTTTACTGCTAAGCTGTCGGTAGTGGGATGTTAAGAGAGCACTCTCCCACAGCAGTTTACATTGGACTCTATGGAGCTGTGTAGGCCGTGAATGGAAAACGGGGTCAAAGGTCATGAAGCGGGTGGGCTATCGGCCCATAGTTTCACGTGCTGGGACCGTGGACCCTCGGGTCTGCCCGTTTGAGTTCTGGTGTCTCTAGCTGGAAAACTGAGCGTTTGACAGCAGTTTGAATGTTTGACAAAAGTTTATGGACATTTTTCCATTCATTCCTATGGGAGAAAACACGAAACTTCAAATGCTTACTGTGCAAAAACTATGTAACTTTTCCAAAACCTGTATACAAGCCCGCATCCCACAGGGAAGCCCTACGAATGAAACTTTGAATGGAGTCGATATCTCGAAAACTGTGGGCGGAGTTAACCGGACAAGAATGAACGATCCTCAGAATTAAGGGCAGCAAACGTAACACTAGAGGTCTGCATTTCCAGGAGGAAACGCGAGATGTTGCGCCGCCTAAACCCCCGTCCCCCGATCCGCGTCTTTCCCGCTTAAAGCAGGGTCCTCGATACGGTAAACCCGCGTGGGTCACTAGGCGACGCTTATGGTGAAGGAGTTTACTGCTAAGCTGTCGGTAGTGGGATGTTAAGAGAGCACTCTCCCACAGCAGTTTACATTGGACTCTATGGAGCTCAGTAGGCCGTGAAAGGAAAACGGGGTCAAAGGTCATGAAGCGGGCGGGCTATCGGCCCATAGTTTCACGTGCTGGGACCGTGGACCCTCGGGTCTGCCCGTTTGAGTTCTGGTGTCTCTAGCTGGAAAACTGACCGTGTGACAGCAGTTTTAAAGTTTGACAAAAGTTTATGGACATTTTTCCATTCATTCCTATGGGAGTAAAGATGAAACTTCAAATGCTTCCTGTGCGAAAACTATGTAACTTTTCCAAAAGCTGTATACAAGCCCGCATCCCACAGGGAAGCTCTACGAAACAAACTTTGAACGAAGTCGATATCTCGAAAACTGTGGGCGGAGTTAACCGGACAAGAATGAACGATCCTCAGAATGAAGGGCAGCAAACGTAACACTAGAGGTCTGCATTTCCAGGAGGAAACGCGAGATGTTGCGCCGCCTAAACCCCCGCCCCCCGATCCGCGTCTTTCCCGCTTAAAGCGAGGTCCTCGACACGGTAAAACCGCGTGGGTCACTAGGCGACGCTTATGGTGAAGGAGTTTACTGCTAAGCTGTTGGTAGTGGGATGTTAAGAGAGCACTGTCCCACAGCAGTTTACATTGGACTATGTGGAGCTGTGTAGGCCGTGAATGGAAAACGGGGTCAAAGGTCATGAAGCGGGTGGGCTATCGGCCCATAATTTCACGTGGTGGGACCTTGGACTCTCGGGTGTGCCCGTTTGAATTCTGGTGTCTCTAGCTCGAAAACTGACTGTGTGACAGCAGTTTTAAAGTTTGACAAAAGTTTATGGACATTTTCCCATTCATTCCTATGGGAGAAAAGATGAAACTTCAAAGGCTTACTGTGCGAAAACTATGCAACTTTTCCAAAAGCTGTATACAAGCCCGCATCCCACAGGGAAGCTCTACGAAACAAACTTTGAACGGAGTCGATATCTCGAAAACTGTGGGCGGAGTTAACCGGACAAGAATGAACGATCCTCAGAATGAAGGGCAGCAAACGTAACACTAGAGGTCTGCATTTCCAGGAGGAAACGCGAGATGTTGCGCCGCCGAAACCCCTGCCCCCCGATCCGCGTCTTTCCCGCTTAAAGCGAGGTCCTCGATACGGTAAACCCGCGTGGGTCACTAGGCGACGCTTATGGTGAAGGAGTTTACTGCTAAGCCGTCGGTAGTGGGATGTTAAGAGAGCACTCTCCCACAGCAGTTTACATTGGACTCTATGGAGCTCTGTAGGCCGTGAATGGAAAACGGGGTCAAAGGTCATGAAGCGGGTGGGCTATCGGCGCATAATTTTACGTGGTGGGACCGTGGACCCTCGGGTCTGCCCGTTCGAGTTCTGGTGTCTCTAGCTCGAAAACTGACCGTGTGACAGCAGTTTTAAAGTTTGACAAAAGTTTATGGACATTTTTCCATTCATTCCTATGGGAGTTAAGATGAAACTTCAAATGCTTACTGTGCGAAAACTATGTAACTTTTCCAAAAGCTGTATACAAGCCCGCATCCCACAGGGAAGCTCTACGAGACAAACTTTGAACGGAGTCTATATCTCGAAAACTGTGGGCGGAGTTAACCGGACAAGAATGAACGATCCTCAGAATGAAGGGCAGCAAACGTAACACTAGAGGTCTGCATTTCCAGGAGGAAACGCGAGATGTTGCGCCGCCTAAACCCCCGCCCCCCGATCCGCGTCTTTCCCGCTTAAAGCGAGGTCCTCGACACGGTAAACCCGCGTGGGTCACTAGGCGACGCTTATGGTGAAGGAGTTTACTGCTAAGCTGTTGGTAGTGGGATGTTAAGAGAGCACTGTCCCACAGCAGTTTACATTGGACTATGTGGAGCTGTGTAGGCCGTGAATGGAAAACGGGGTCAAAGGTCATGAAGCGGGTGGGCTATCGGCCCATAATTTCACGTGGTGGGACCTTGGACTCTCGGGTCTGCCCGTTTGAGTTCTGGTGTCTCTAGCTCGAAAACTGAGCGTGTGACAGCAGTTTGAAAGTTTGACAAAAGTTTATGGACATTTTTCCATTCATTCCTATGGGAGAAAAGATGAAACTTCAAATGCTTACTGTGCGAAAACTATGCAACTTTTCCAAAAGCTGTATACAAGCCCGCATCCCACAGGGTAGCTCTACGAATGAAACTTTGAACGGAGTCGATATCTCGAAAACTGTGGGCGGAGTTAACCGGACAAGAATGAACGATCCTCAGAATGAAGGGCAGCAAACGTAACACTAGAGGTCTGCATTTCCAGGAGGAAACGCGAGATGTTGCGCCGCCTAAACCCCCGCCCCACGATCCGCGTCTTTCCCGCTTAAAGCGAGGTCCTCGATACGGTAAACCCACGTGGGTCACTAGGCGACGCTTATGGTGAAGGAGTTTACTGCTAAGCTGTTGGTAGTGGGATGTTAAGAGAGCAGTCTCCCACAGCAGTTTACATTGGACTCTATGGAGCTCTGTAGGTCGTGAATGGAAAACGGGGTCAAAGGTCATGAAGCGGGTGGGCTATCGGCCTATAATTTCAGGTGGTGGGACCGTGGACCCTCGGGTCTGACCGTTTGAATTCTGGTGTCTGTAGCTCGAAAAATGACCGTGTGACAGCAATTTGAAAGTTTGACAAAAGTTTATGGACATTTTTCCATTCATTCCTATGAGAGAAAAGATGAAACTTCAAATGCTTACTGTGCGAAAACTATGCAACTTTTCCAAAAGCTGTATACAAGCCCGCATCCCAGAGGGAAGCTCTACGAATGAAACTTTGAACGGAGTCGATATCTCGAAAACTGTGGGCGGAGTTAACCGGACAAGAACAAACGATCCTCAGAATGAAGGGCAGCAAACGTAACACTAGAGGTCTGCATTTCCAGGAGGAAACGCGAGATGTTGCGCCGCCTAAACCCCTGCCCCCCGATCCGCGTCTTTCCCGCTTAAAGCGAGGTCCTCGATACGGTAAACCCGCGTGGGTCACTAGGCGACGCTTATGGTGAAGGAGTTTACTGCTAAGCTGTCGGTAGTGGGATGTTAAGAGAGCACTCTCCCACAGCAGTTTACATTGGACTCTATGGAGCTCTGTAGGCCGTGAAAGGAAAACGGGGTCAAAGGTCATGAAGCGGGTGGGCTATCGGCCCATAAATTCGCGTGGTGGGACCGTGGACTCTCGGGTGTGCCCGTTTGAATTCTGGTGTCTCTAGCTCGAAAACTGACTGTGTGACAGCAGTTTTAAAGTTTGACAAAAGTTTATGGACATTTTCCCATTCATTCCTATGGGAGAAAAGATGAAACTTCAAAGGCTTACTGTGCGAAAACTATGCAACTTTTCCAAAAGCTGTATACAAGCCCGCATCCCACAGGGAAGCTCTACGAAACAAACTTTGAACGGAGTCGATATCTCGAAAACTGTGGGCGGAGTTAACCGGACAAGAATGAACGATCCTCAGAATGAAGGGCAGCAAACGTAACACTAGAGGTCTGCATTTCCAGGAGGAAACGCGAGATGTTGCGCCGCCTAAACCCCTGCCCCCCGATCCGCGTCTTTCCCGCTTAAAGCAAGGTCCTCGATACGGTAAACCCGCGTGGGTCACTAGGCGACGCTTATGGTGAAGGAGTTTACTGCTAAGCTGTTGGTAGTGGGATGTTAATAGAGCACTGTCCCACAGCAGTTTACATTGGACTCTATGGAGCTCAGTAGGCCGTGAAAGGAAAACGGGGTCAAAGGTCATGAAGCGGGCGGGGTATCGGCCCATAATTTCACGTGGCGGGACCGTGGACTGTCGGGTGTGCCCGTTTGAATTCTGGTGTCTGTAGCTCGAAAACTGACCGTGTGACAGCAGTTTGAAAGTTTGACAAAAGTTTATGGACATTTTTCCATTCATTCCTATGGGAGTAAAGATGAAACTTCAAATGCTTCCTGTGCGAAAACTATGCAACTTTTCCAAAAGCTGTATACAAGCCCGCATCCCACAGGGAAGCTCTACGAATGAAACTTTGAACGGAGTCGATATCTCGAAAACTGTGGGCGGAGTTAACCGGACAAGAATGAACGATCCTCAGAATGAAGGGCAGCAAACGTAACACGAGATGTTGCGCCGCCTAAACCCCTGCCCCCCGATCCGCGTCTTTCCCGCTTAAAGCGAGGTCCTCGGTACGGTAAACCCGCGTGGGTCACTAGGCGACGCTTATGGTGAAGGAGTTTACTGCTAAGCTGTCGGTAGTGGGATGTTAAGAGAGCACTCTCCCACAGCAGTTTACATTGGACTCTATGGAGCTGTGTAGGCCGTGAATGGAAAACGGGGTCAAAGGTCATGAAGCGGGTGGGCTATCGGCCCATAGTTTCACGTGCTGGGACCGTGGACCCTCGGGTCTGCCCGTTTGAGTTCTGGTGTCTCTAGCTGGAAAACTGAGCGTTTGACAGCAGTTTGAATGTTTGACAAAAGTTTATGGACATTTTTCCATTCATTCCTATGGGAGAAAACACGAAACTTCAAATGCTTACTGTGCAAAAACTATGTAACTTTTCCAAAACCTGTATACAAGCCCGCATCCCACAGGGAAGCCCTACGAATGAAACTTTGAATGGAGTCGATATCTCGAAAACTGTGGGCGGAGTTAACCGGACAAGAATGAACGATCCTCAGAATTAAGGGCAGCAAACGTAACACTAGAGGTCTGCATTTCCAGGAGGAAACGCGAGATGTTGCGCCGCCTAAACCCCTGCCCCCCGATCCGCGTCTTTCCCGCTTAAAGCGAGGTCCTCGACACGGTAAACCCGCGTGGGTCACTAGGCGACGCTTATGGTGAAGGAGTTTACTGCTAAGCTGTTGGTAGTGGGATGTTAAGAGAGCAATGTCCCACAGCAGTTTACATTGGACTATGTGGAGCTGTGTAGGCCGTGAATGGAAAACGGGGTCAAAGGTCATGAAGCGGGTGGGCTATCGGCCCGTAATTTCACGTGGTGGGACCTTGGACTCTCGGGTCTGCCCGTTTGAGTTCTGGTGTCTCTAGCTCGAAAACTGACCGTGTGACAGCAGTTTGAAAGTTTGACAAAAGTTTATGGACATTTTTCCATTCATTCCTATAGGAGTAAAGATGAAACTTCAAATGCTTCCTGTGCGAAAACTATGCAACTTTTCCAAAAGCTGTATACAAGCCCGCATCCCACAGGGAAGCTCTACGAAACAAACTTTGAACGGAGTCGATATCTCGAAAACTGTGGGCGGAGTTAACCGGACAAGAATGAACGATCCTCAGAATGAAGGGCAGCAAACGTAACACTAGAGGTCTGCATTTCCAGGAGGAAACGCGAGATGTTGCGCCGCCTAAACCCCTGCCCCCCGATCCGCGTCTTTCCCGCTTAAAGCGAGGTCCTCGACACGGTAAACCCGCGTGGGTCACTAGGCGAGGCTTATGGTGAAGGAGTTTACTGCTAAGCTGTTGGTAGTGGGATGTTAAGAGAGCAATGTCCCACAGCAGTTTACATTGGACTATGTGGAGCTGTGTAGGCCGTGAATGGAAAACGGGGTCAAAGGTCATGAAGCGGGTGGGCTATCGGCCCGTAATTTCACGTGGTGGGACCTTGGACTCTCGGGTCTGCCCGTTTGAGTTCTGGTGTCTCTAGCTCGAAAACTGACCGTGTGACAGCAGTTTGAAAGTTTGACAAAAGTTTATGGACATTTTTCCATTCATTCCTATAGGAGTAAAGATGAAACTTCAAATGCTTCCTGTGCGAAAACTATGCAACTTTTCCAAAAGCTGTATACAAGCCCGCATCCCACAGGGAAGCTCTACGAAACAAACTTTGAACGGAGTCGATATCTCGAAAACTGTGGGCGGAGTTAACCGGACAAGAATGAACGATCCTCAGAATGAAGGGCAGCAAACGTAACACTAGAGGTCTGCATTTCCAGGAGGAAACGCGAGATGTTGCGCCGCCTAAACCCCTGCCCCCCGATCCGCGCCTTTCCCGCTTAAAGCGAGGTCCTCGATACGGTAAACCCGCGTGGGTCACTAGGCGACGCTTATGGTGAAGGAGTTTACTGCTAAGCTGTCGGTAGTGGGATGTTAAGAGAGCACTCTCCCACAGCAGTTTACATTGGACTCTATGGAGCTCTGTAGGCCGTGAATGGAAAACGGGGTCAAAGGTCATGAAGCGGGCGGGGTATCGGCCTATAATTTCACGTGGTGGGACCTTGGACTCTCGGGTCTGCCCGTTTGAATTCTGGTGTCTCTAGCTCGAAAACTGAGCGTGTGACAGCAGTTTGAAAGTTTGACAAAAGTTTATGGACATATTTCCATTCATTCCTATGGGACAAAAGATGAAACTTCAAATGCTTACTGTGCTAAAACTATGCAACTTTTCCAAAAGCTGTATACAAGCCCGCATCCCACAGGGAAGCTCTACGAAACAAACTTTGAACGGAGTCGATATCTCGAAAACTGTTGGCGGAGTTAACCGGACAAGAATGAACGATCCTCAGAATGAAGGGCAGCAAACGTAACACTAGAGGTCTGCATTTCCAGGAGGAAACGCGAGATGTTGCGCCGCCTAAACCCCCGTCCCCCGATCCGCGTCTTTCCCGCTTAAAGCGAGGCCCTCGATACGGTAAACCCGCGTGGGTCACTAGGCGACGCTTATGGTGAAGGAGTTTACTGCTAAGCTGTCGGTAGTGGCATGTTAAGAGAGCACTCTCCCACAGCAGTTTACATTGGACTCTATGGAGCTGTGTAGGCCGTGAAAGGAAAACGGGGTCAAAGGTCATGAAGCGGGTGGGCTATCGGCCTATAGTTTCACGTGGTGGGACCGTGGACCCTCGGGTCTGCCCGTTTGAGTTCTGGTGTCTCTAGCTCGAAAACTGACCGTGTGACAGCAGTTTAAAAGTTTGACAAAAGTTTATGGACATTTTTCCATTCATTCCTATGGGAGTAAGGATGAAACTTCAAATGCTTACTGTGCGAAAACTATGCAACTTTTCCAAAAGCTGTATACAAGCCCGCATCCCACAGGGAAGCTCTACGAAACAAACTTTGAACGGAGTCGATATCTCGAAAACTGTGGGCGGAGTTAACCGGACAAGAACGAACGATCCTCAGAATGAAGGGCAGCAAACGTAACACGAGATGTTGCGCCGCCTAAACCCCCGCCCCCCGATCCGCGTCTTTCCCGCTTAAAGCGAGGTCCTCGATACGGTAAACCCGCGTGGGTCACTAGGCGACGCTTATGGTGAAGGTGTTTACTGCTAAGCTGTTGGTAGTGGGATGTTAAGAGAGCTCTCTCCCACAGCAGTTTACATTGGACTCTGTGGAGCTCTGTAGGCCGTGAATGGAAAACGGGGTCAAAGGTCATGAAGCGGGTGGGCTATCGGCCCATAGTTTCACGTGCTGGGACCGTGGACCCTCGGGTCTGCCCGTTTGAGTTCTGGTGTCTCTAGCTCGAAAACTGAGCGTTTGACAGCAGTTTGAATGTTTGACAAAAGTTTATGGACATTTTTCCATTCATTCCTATGGGAGTAAGGATGAAACTTCAAATGCTTACTGTGCGAAAACTATGCAACTTTTCCAAAAGCTGTATACAAGCCCGCATCCCACAGGGAAGCTCTACGAAACAAACTTTGAACGGAGTCGATATCTCGAAAACTGTGGGCGGAGTTAACCGGACAAGAACGAACAATCCTCAGAATGAAGGGCAGCAAACGTAACACTAGAGGTCTGCATTTCCAGGAGGAAACGCGAGATGTTGCGCCGCCTAAACCCCCGCCCCCCGATCCGCGTCTTTACCGCTTAAAGCGAGGTCCTCGATACGGTAAACCCGCGTGGGTCACTAGGCGACGCTTATGGTGAAGGAGTTTACTGCTAAGCGTTTGGTAGTGGGATGTTAAGAGAGCACTGTCCCACAGCAGTTTACATTGGACTCTATGGAGCTGTGTAGGCCGTGAATGGAAAACGGGGTCAAAGGTCATGAAGCGGGCGGGGTATCGGCCTATAATTTCACGTGGCGGGACCGTGGACTCTCGGGTCTGCCCGTTTGAATTCTGGTGTCTGTAGCTCGAAAACTGAGCGTGTGACAGCAGTTTGAAAGTTTGACAAAAGTTTATGGACATTTTTCCATTCATTCCTATGAGAGTAAAGATGAAACTTCAAATGCTTACTGTGCAAAAACTATGTAACTTTTCCAAAAGCTGTATACAAGCCCACATCCCACAGGGAAGCTCTACGAATGAAACTTTGAACGGAGTCGATATCTCGAAAACTGTGGGCGGAGTTAACCGGACAAGAATGAACGATCCTCAGAATGAAGGGCAGCAAACGTAACACTAGAGGTCTGCATTTCCAGGAGGAAACGCGAGATGTTGCGCCGCCTAAACCCCTGCCCCCCGATCCGCGTCTTTCCCGCTTAAAGCGAGGTCCTCGATACGGTAAACCCACGTGGGTCACTAGGCGACGCTTATGGTGAAGGAGTTTACTGCTAAGCTGTTGGTAGTGGGATGTTAAGAGAGCACTCTCCCACAGCAGTTTACATTGGACTCTGTGGAGCTCTGTAGGCCGTGAATGGAAAACGGGGTCAAAGGTCATGAAGCGGGTGGGCTATCGGCCCATAATTTCATGTGGCGGGACCGTGGACTCTCGGGTCTGCCCGTTTGAATTCTGGTGTCTCTAGCTCGAAAACTGAGCGTGTGACAGCAGTTTGAAAGTTTGACAAAAGTTTATGGACATTTTTCCATTCATTCCTATGGGAGAAAACACGAAACTTCAAATGCTTACTGTGCGAAAACTATGCAACTTTTCCAAAAGCTGTATACAAGCCCGCATCCCACAGGGAAGCTCTACGAGACAAACTTTGAACGGAGTCGATATCTCGAAAACTGTGGGCGGAGTTAACCGGACAAGAACGAACGATCCTCAGAATGAAGGGCAGCAAACGTAACACTAGAGGTCTGCATTTCCAGGAGGAAACGCGAGATGTTGCGCCGCCTAAACCCCCGCCCCCCGATCCGCGTCTTTCCCGCTTAAAGCGAGGTCCTCGGTACGGTAAACCCGCGTGGGTCACTAGGCGACGCTTATGGTGAAGGAGTTTACTGCTAAGCCGTTGGTAGTGGGATGTTAAGAGAGCACTCTCCCACAGCAGTTTACATTGGACTCTATGGAGCTCAGTAGGCCGTGAATGGAAAACGGGGTCAAAGGTCATGAAGCGGGCGGGGTATCGGCCTATAATTTCACGTGGGGGGACCGTGGACTCTCGGGTCTGACCGTTTGAGTTCTGGTGTCTCTAGCTCGAAAACTGACCGTGTGACAGCAGTTTGAAAGTTTGACAAAAGTTTATGGACATTTTTCCATTCATTCCTATGGGAGTAAAGATGAAAGTTCAAATGCTTACTGTGCGAAAACTATGTAACTTTTCCAAAAGCTGTATACAAGCCCGCATCCCACAGGGCAGCTCTACGAAACAAACTTTGAACGGAGTCGATATCTCGAAAACTGTGGGCGGAGTTAACCGGACAAGAACGATTGATCCTCAGAATGAAGGGCAGCAAACGTAACACTAGAGGTCTGCATTTCCAGGAGGAAACGCGAGATGTTGCGCCGCCTAAACCCCTGCCCCCCGATCCGCGTCTTTCCCGCTTAAAGCGAGGTCCTCGATACGGTAAACCCGCGTGGGTCACTAGGCGACGCTTATGGTGAAGGAGTTTACTGCTAAGCTGTCGGTAGTGGGATGTTAAGAGAGCACTCTCCCACAGCAGTTTACATTGGACTCTATGGAGCTCTGTAGGCCGTGAATGGAAAACGATACATTTTGAATTCCACCTTTAAAAACAATTCCACCTTAAGAAACCCAGAATTGTATTGAAATGTCCACATCACAGGCCAAAAGAGTCTTAAAAGCAAAAAAAGATGGCCAATACATTTTAAATACCACCTTAATAAAAATTCCACCTTAAGAAACCCACAGTTGTATTGACACGTCCACCTTTAAAAATGACCACTTTAAATAAAGCTTAAAATGTCGAAAAGACAGGCAGTATATTGTGAATGAGGTATTCTTAAAAAATTCCACCTTAAGAAACCCTGGATAATTAAGATGTCCCCCTTAAAAATGACCTTTAAAGTGTTACAGACTGCCTGTGTATTTCTGTGGCCCTCACAGCTCTTCCCCTCAGTCTCTGCCTCTGCCCCTCCCCCTCCCCCCTCTGTCTCTCTCACACGCACGCTCACAGAATACAACTGACAGACTCATGATTCAATGAATTTCGACCGGTGGCGCACCTTCCAAAAAACCTCAAATATCTCAAAAACTTTTCCAGGTCCAAAAATGAACGAAGCATACCGTAGCGACAAGGAGAGTCTGGTGCTCGAGATGGTGTAAAAATTTTTGCACTTTGAGCGAGATTTGATGGTGTAATTACGAGTTAAAAACAGGCAAAGTTTTGAAAATCTGCGTGCCGAGCCGCTCTTAAAATACATTGAGCTCTATGGGAGGAAAACCCTCCCAAGTGTGGAACAAAAATTCATAACTCAAGAACGGTATTCTCAAACGGTCTGAAACTTACAAGTGTGAGAAAGGGGAAATTTCTCTACCATTTAAAGTTTAAATGAAGTCTGTAGGTGAAAGTATAAGGAAGTTATGGTGAAATGTTCGGCAGAAAATTGAAAAAGAAAAAAAATAATTTCAATGGGTTCCTATGGGAGCGTACCCACCCTCCGAACAAATGCTTATAGCTCGGAAAGTTTTCCTCACATCACTTAACCGTATATACCGTTGCGACAAGGAGAGTCTGGGGATCGATATGGTAAAAAAAAGTTGCAGATTAAGTGAGAATTGAGCATGTTATGACGAGTTAAAAACAGGAGAAAATTTTAGAAACCGCACTCTGAGCTGCTCCAAAAATACATTGAACCCTATGGGAGCCGAAACCCTCCCTAGTGCCGAACAAAAATTCATAACTCAAAAACCGTATTTTCAATAATGTTCAAATTTAGAGGTCTTAGAAAGGACAAGTTTCTCTACCATTTAAAATTTAAATGAAGTTTCTAGGTGAAAGTATGAGGAAGTTATGGCAATTTGTTCGGCTGAAAAGTGAAAAACCCGTTTTCTGAGAAGGAATCTACAGTGTATGATGTCACCCACTCTAAGAGCCTCCCATTGAAATGAATGGAGGGATTTTGAAGGAGTGATAGAAAGGGAAGGATGAGTGCAAAAATTCCGAAAACGGAAGTGATGGGAGCCGGTACGCCCGGGTCCGACCGTCTGAAATCCCGTGTCCGTAGCTTGAAAAATGACCGAGTTAGAGCACTTTGAAAATTAATTCCATAGAAATGACTGGGGAAAAACGGAGCGATAAACGAGTGTAGCGGACGAACGAGTGCGGGTATCGGAAAGCTGTATACAAGCCCACATCGTCGCTATAGGACGCACGATTTCCAGGTGGAACGGAGTCGATAGCTCGAAAGCTGCGGGACTAGTTAGGCGGACAAGGAAACGCGGAATAATAAGAATAAAAATAATAATAATAATATGACTTAAGAAGAACAATATATTGCGCGCTGCTAAAGCAGCTGGCGCAACATAACTAGAGGTCTGCATTTCCAGGAGGAAACGCGAGATGTTGCGCCGCCTAAACCCCTGCCCCCCGATCCGCGTCTTTCCCGCTTAAAGTGAGGTCCTCGACACGGTAAACCCGCGTGGGTCACTAGGCGACGCTTATGGTGAAGGAGTTTACTGCTAAGCTGTCGGTAGTGGGATGTTAAGAGAGCACTCTCCCACAGCAGTTTACATTGGACTCTATGGAGCTCTGTAGGCCGTGAAAGGAAAACGGGGTCAAAGGTCATGAAGCGGGCGGGCTATCGGCCCATAATTTTACGTGGTGGGACCGTGGACCCTCGGGTCTACCCGTTTGAATTCTGGTGTCTCTAGCTCGAAAACTGAGCGTGTGACAGCAGTTTGAAAGTTTGACAAAAGTTTATGGACATTTTTCCATTCATTCCTATGGGAGTAAGGATGAAACTTCAAATGCTTACTGTGCGAAAACTATGCAACTTTTCCAAAAGCTGTATACAAGCCCGCATCCCACAGGGAAGCTGTACGAATGAAACTTTGAACGGAGTCGATATCTCGAAAACTGTGGGCGGAGTTAACCGGACAAGAATGAACGATCCTCAGAATGAAGGGCAGCAAACGTAACACTAGAGGTCTGCATTTCCAGGAGGAAACGCGAGATGTTGCGCCGCCTAAACCCCTGCCCCCCGATCCGCGTCTTTTCCGCTTAAAGCGAGGCCCTCGATACGGTAAACCCGCGTGGGTCACTAGGCGACGCTTATGGTGAAGGAGTTTACTGCTAAGCTGTCGGTAGTGGGATGTTAAGAGAGCACTCTCCCACAGCAGTTTACATTGGACTCTATGGAGCTCTGTAGGCCGTGAATGGAAAACGGGGTCAAAGGTCATGAAGCGGGTGGGCTATCGGCCTATAGTTTCACGTGGTGGGACCGTGGACCCTCGGGTCTGCCCGTTTGAGTTCTGGTGTCTCTAGCTCGAAAACTGACCGTGTGACAGCAGTTTGAAAGTTTGACAAAAGTTTATGGACATTTTTCCATTCATTCCTATGGGAGTAAAGATGAAAGTTCAAATGCTTACTGTGCGAAAACTATGTAACTTTTCCAAAAGCTGTGTACAAGCCCGCATCCCACAGGGAAGCCCTACGAATGAAACTTTGAACGGAGTCGATATCTCGAAAACTGTGGGCGGAGTTAACCGGACAAGAACGAACGATCCTCAGAATGAAGGGCAGCAAACGTAACACTAGAGGTCTGCATTTCCAGGAGGAAACGCGAGATGTTGCGCCGCCTAAACCCCTGCCCCCCGATCCGCGTCTTTCCCGCTTAAAGCGAGGTCCTCGATACGGTAAACCCGCGTGGGTCACTAGGCGACGCTTATGGTGAAGGAGTTTACTGCTAAGCTGTCGGTAGTGGGATGTTAAGAGAGCACTCTTCCATAGCAGTTTACATTGGACTCTATGGAGCTTTGTAGGCCGTGAAAGGAAAACGGGGTCAAAGGTCATGAAGCGGGTGGGCTATCGGCCCATAGTTTCACGTGCTGGGACCGTGGACCCTCGGGTCTGCCCGTTTGAGTTCTGGTGTGTCTAGCTCGAAAACTGACCGTGTGACAGCAGTTTGAAAGTTTGACAAAAGTTTATGGACATTTTTCCATTCATTCCTATGGGAGTAAAGATGAAACTTCAAATGCTTACTGTGCGAAAACTATGTAACTTTTCCAAAAGCTGTATACAAGCCCGCATCCCACAGGGAAGCTCTACGAAACAAACTTTGAACGGAGTCGATATCTCGAAAACTGTGGGCGGAGTTAACCGGACAAGAATGAACGATCCTCAGAATGAAGGGCAGCAAACGTAACACTAGAGGTCTGCATTTCCAGGAGGAAACGCGAGATGTTGCGCCGCCTAAACCCCCGTCCCCCGATCCGCGTCTTTCCCGCTTAAAGCGAGGTCCTCGATACGGTAAACCCGCGTGGGTCACTAGGCGACGCTTATGGTGAAGGAGTTTACTGCTAAGCTGTTGGTAGGTGGATGTTAAGAGAGCACTGTCCCACAGCAGTTTACATTGGACTCTATGGAGCTCTGTAGGCCGTGAATGGAAAACGATACATTTTGAATTCCACCTTTAAAAACAATTCCACCTTAAGAAACCCAGAATTGTATTGAAATGTCCACATCACAGGCCAAAAGAGTCTTAAAAGCAAAAAAAGATGGCCAATACATTTTAAATACCACCTTAATAAAAATTCCACCTTAAGAAACCCACAGTTGTATTGACACGTCCACCTTTAAAAATGACCACTTTAAATAAAGCTTAAAATGTCGAAAAGACAGGCAGTATATTGTGAATGAGGTATTCTTAAAAAATTCCACCTTAAGAAACCCTGGATAATTAAGATGTCCCGCTTAAAAATGACCTTTAAAGTGTTACAGACTGCCTGTGTATTTCTGTGGCCCTCACAGCTCTTCCCCGTCAGTCTCTGCCTCTGCCCCTCCCCCTCCCCCCTCTCTCTCTCTCACACGCACGCTCACAGAATACAACTGACAGACTCAGGATTCAATGAATTTCGACCGGGGAGCACCTTCCAAAAAACCTCAAATATCTCAAAAACTTTTCCAGGTCCAAAAATGAACAAAGCATACCGTAGCGACAAGGAGAGTCTGGTGCTCGAGATGGTGTAAAAATTTTTGCACTTTGAGCGAGATTTGATGGTGTAATTACGAGTTAAAAACAGGCAAAGTTTTGAAAATCTGCGTGCCGAGCCGCTCTTAAAATACATTGAGCTCTATGGGAGGAAAACCCTCCCAAGTGTCAAACAAAAATTCATAACTCAAGAACGGTATTCTCAAACGGTCTGAAACTTACAAGTGTGAGAAAGGGGAAATTTCTCTACCATTTAAAGTTTAAATGAAGTCTGTAGGTGAAAGTATAAGGAAGTTATGGTGAAATGTTCGGCAGAAAATTGAAAAAGAAAAAAAATAATTTCAATGGGTTCCTATGGGAGCGTACCCACCCTCCGAACAAATGCTTATAGCTCGGAAAGTTTTCCCCACATCACTTAACCGTATATACCGTTGCGACAAGGAGAGTCTGGGGATCGATATGGTATAAAAAATTTGCAGATTAAGTGAGAATTGAGCATGTTATGACGAGTTAAAAACAGGAGAAAATTTTAGAAACCGCACTCTGAGCTGCTCCAAAAATACATTGAACCCTATGGGAGCCGAAACCGTCCCTAGTGCCGAACAAAAATTCATAACTCAAAAACCGTATTTTCAATAATGTTCAAATTTAGAGGTGTTAGAAAGGACAAGTTTCTCTACCATTTAAAATTTAAATGAAGTTTCTAGGTGAAAGTATGAGGAAGTTATGGTGAATTGTTCGGCTGAAAAGTGAAAAAACGGCTTTTTGCCACTGAAACTACAGTGGATGACATCACCCCCACTCTAAGAGCCTCCCATTGAAATGAATGGAGGGATTTTGAAGGAGGAAAAGAAAGGGAAGGATGAGTGCAAAAATTCCGAAAACGGAAGTGATGGGAGCCGGTACGCCCGGGTCCGACCGTCTGAAATCCCGTGTCCGTAGCTTGAAAAATGACCGAGTTAGAGCACTTTGAAAATTAATTCCATAGAAATGACTGGGGAAAAACAGAGCGAAAAACGAGTGTAGCGGACGAACGAGTGCGGGTATCGGAAAGCTGTATACAAGCCCACATCGTCGCTATAGGACGCACGATTTCCAGGTGGAACGGAGTCGATAGCTCAAAAGCTGAGGGACTAGTTAAGCGGACAAGGAAACGCGGAATAATAAAAATAATAATAAAAATAATAATAATATGACTTACGGATAACAATATATCGCGCCGCTGCTTACAGCAGCAGGCGCAACATAACTAGAGGTCTGCATTTCCAGGAGGAAACGCGAGATGTTGCGCCGCCTAAACCCCCGCCCCCCGATCCGCGTCTTTCCCGCTTAAAGCGAGGTCCTCGATACGGTAAACCCACGTGGGTCACTAGGCGACGCTTATGGTGAAGGAGTTTACTGCTAAGCTGTCGGTAGTGAGATGTTAAGAGAGCACTCTCCCACAGCAGTTTACATTGGACTCTATGGAGCTCAGTAGGCCGTGAATGGAAAACGGGGTCAAAGGTCATGAAGCGGGTGGGCTATCGGCCTATAATTTCAGGTGGTGGGACCGTGGACCCTCGGGTCTGACCGTTTGAATTCTGGTGTCTGTAGCTCGAAAAATGACCGTGTGACAGCAATTTGAAAGTTTGACAAAAGTTTATGGACAGTTTTCCATTCATTCCTATGAGAGAAAAGATGAAACTTCAAATGCTTACTGTGCGAAAACTATGCAACTTTTCCAAAAGCTGTATACAAGCCCGCATCCCACAGGGAAGCTCTACGAATGAAACTTTGAACGGAGTCGATATCTCGAAAACTGTGGGCGGAGTTAACCGGACAATAACAAACGATCCTCAGAATGAAGGGCAGCAAACGTAACACTAGAGGTCTGCATTTCCAGGAGGAAACGCGAGATGTTGCGCCGCCTAAACCCCTGCCCTCCGATCCGCGTCTTTCCCGCTTAAAGCGAGGTCCTCGATACGGTAAACCCGCGTGGGTCACTAGGCCACGCTTATGGTGAAGGAGTTTACTGCTAAGCTGTCGGTAGTGGGATGTTAAGAGAGCAGTCTCCCACAGCAGTTTACATTGGACTCTATGGAGCTCTGTAGGCCGTGAATGGAAAACGGGGTCAAAGGTCATGAAGCGGGTGGGCTATCGGCCCATAATTTCACGTGGGGGGACCGTGGACTCTCGGGTCTGCCCGTTTGAGTTCTGGTGTCTCTAGCTTAAATGAAGTCTGTAGGTGAAAGTATAAGGAAGTTATGGTGAAATGTTCGGCAGAAAATTGAAAAAGAAAAAAAATAATTTCAATGGGTTCCTATGGGAGCGTACCCACCCTCCGAACAAATGCTTATAGCTCGGAAAGTTTTCCTCACATCACTTAACCGTATATACCGTTGCGACAAGGAGAGTCTGGGGATCGATATGGTATAAAAAATTTGCAGATTAAGTGAGAATTGAGCATGTTATGACGAGTTAAAAACAGGAGAAAATTTTAGAAACCGCACTCTGAGCTGCTCCAAAAATACATTGAACCCTATGGGAGCCGAAACCGTCCCTAGTGCCGAACAAAAATTCATAACTCAAAAACCGTATTTTCAATAATGTTCAAATTTAGAGGTCTCAGAAAGGACAAGTTTCTCTACCATTTAAAATTTAAATGAAGTTTCTAGGTGAAACTATGAGGAAGTTATGGCGATTTGTTCGGCTGAAAAGTGAAAAAACGGCTTTTTGCCACTGAAACTACAGTGGATGACATCACCCCCACTCTAAGAGCCTCCCATTGAAATGAATGGAGGGATTTTGAAGGAGGAAAAGAAAGGGAAGGATGAGTGCAAAAATTCCGAAAACGGAAGTGATGGGAGCCGGTACGCCCGGGTCCGACCGTCTGAAATCCCGTGTCCGTAGCTTGAAAAATGACCGAGTTAGAGCACTTTGAAAATTAATTCCATAGAAATGACTGGGGAAAAACAGAGCGAAAAACGAGTGTAGCGGACGAACGAGTGCGGGTATCGGAAAGCTGTATACAAGCCCACATCGTCGCTATAGGACGCACGATTTCCAGGTGGAACGGAGTCGATAGCTCGAAAGCTGCGGGACTAGTTAAGCGGACAAGGAAACGCGGAATAATAAAAATAATAATAAAAATAATAATAATATGACTTAAGAAGAACAATATATTGCGCCGCTGCTTAAAGCAGCAGGCGCAACATAACTAGAGGTCTGCATTTCCAGGAGGAAACGCGAGATGTTGCGCCGCCTAAACCCCCGCCCCCCGATCCGCGTCTTTACCGCTTAAAGCGAGGTCCTCGATACGGTAAACCCGCGTGGGTCACTAGGCGACGCTTATGGTGAAGGAGTTTACTGCTAAGCTGTTGGTAGGTGGATGTTAAGAGAGCACTCTCCCACAGCAGTTTACATTGGACTCTATGGAGCTGTTTAGGCCGTGAATGGAAAACGATACATTTTGAATTCCACCTTTAAAAACAATTCCACCTTAAGAAACCCAGAATTGTATTGAAATGTCCACATCACAGGCCAAAAGAGTCTTAAAAGCAAAAAAAGATGGCCAATACATTTTAAATACCACCTTAATAAAAATTCCACCTTAAGAAACCCACAGTTGTATTGACACGTCCACCTTTAAAAATGACCACTTTAAATAAAGCTTAAAATGTCGAAAAGACAGGCAGTATATTGTGAATGAGGTATTCTTAAAAAATTCCACCTTAAGAAACCCTGGATAATTAAGATGTCCCCCTTAAAAATGACCTTTAAAGTGTTACAGACTGCCTGTGTATTTCTGTGGCCCTCACACCTCTCCCGGTCAGTGTCTGCCTCTGCCCCTCCCCCTCCCCCCTCTCTCTCTCTCACACGCACGCTCACAGAATACAACTGACAGACTCATGATTCAATGAATTTCGACCGGTGGCGCACCTTCCAAAAAACCTCAAATATCTCAAAAACTTTTCCAGGTCCAAAAATGAACGAAGCATACCGTAGCGACAAGGAGAGTCTGGTGCTCGAGATGGTGTAAATATTTTTGCACTTTGAGCGAGATTTGATGGTGTAATTACGAGTTAAAAACAGGCAAAGTTTTGAAAATCTGCGTGCCGAGCCACTCTTAAAATACATTGAGCTCTATGGGAGGAAAACCCTCCCAAATGTCAAACAAAAATTCATAACTCAAGAACGGTATTCTCAAACGGTCTGAAACTTACAAGTGTGAGAAAGGGGAAATTTCTCTACCATTTAAAGTTTAAATGAAGTCTGTAGGTGAAAGTATAAGGAAGTTATGGTGAAATGTTCGGCAGAAAATTGAAAAAGAAAAAAAATAATTTCAATGGGTTCCTCTGGGAGCGTACCCACTCTCCGAACAAATGCTTATAGCTCGGAAAGTTTTCCCCACATCACTTAACCGTATATACCGTTGCGACAAGGAGAGTCTGGGGATCGATGTGGTATAAAAAAATTGCAGATTAAGTGAGAATTGAGCATGTTATGACGAGTTAAAAACAGGAGAAAATTTTAGAAACCGCACTCTGAGCTGCTCCAAAAATACATTGAACCCTATGGGAGCCGAAACCCTCCCTAGTGCCGAACAAAAATTCATAACTCAAAAACCGTATTTTCAATAATGTTCAAATTTAGAGGTCTTAGAAAGGACAAGTTTCTCTACCATTTAAAATTTAAATGAAGTTTCTAGGTGAAAGTATGAGGAAGTTATGGCGAATTATTCGGCTGAAAAGTGAAAAAACGGCTTTTTGCCACTGAAACTACAGTGTATGATGTCACCCACTCTAAGAGCCTCCCATTGAAATGAATGGAGGGATTTTGAAGGAGTGATAGAAAGGGAAGGATGAGTGCAAAAATTCCGAAAACGGAAGTGATGGGAGCCGGTACGCCCGGGTCCGACCGTCTGAAATCCCGTGTCCGTAGCTTGAAAAATGACCGAGTTAGAGCACTTTGAAAATTAATTCCATAGAAATGACTGGGGAAAAACGGAGCGATAAACGAGTGTAGCGGACGAACGAGTGCGGGTATCGGAAAGCTGTATACAAGCCCACACCGTCGCTATAGGACGCACGATTTCCAGGTGGAACGGAGTCGATAGCTCGAAAGCTGCGGGACTAGTTAAGCGGACAAGGAAACGTGGAATAATAAAAATAAAAATAATAATAATATGACTTAAGAAGAACAATATATTGCGCGCTGCTGCTTAAAGCAGCAGGCGCAACATAACTAGAGGTCTGCATTTCCAGGAGGAAACGCGAGATGTTGCGCCGCCTAAACCCCCGTCCCCCGATCCGCGTCTTTCCCGCTTAAAGCGAGGTCCTCGATACGGTAAACCCGCGTGGGTCACTAGGCGACGCTTATGCTGAAGGAGTTTACTGCTAAGCTGTCGGTAGTGGGATGTTAAGAGAGCACTCTCCCACAGCAGTTTACATTGGACTCTATGGAGCTCTGTAGGCCGTGAATGGAAAACGGGGTCAAAGGTCATGAAGCGGGTGGGCTATCGGCCTATAGTTTCACGTGGTGGGACCGTGGACCCTCGGGTCTGCCCGTTTGAATTCTGGTGTCTCTAGCTCGAAAACTGAGCATGTGACAGCAGTTTGAAAGTTTGACAAAAGTTTATGGACATTTTTCCATTCATTCCTATGGGAGAAAAGATGAAACTTCAAATGCTTACTGTGCGAAAACTATGCAACTTTTCCAAAAGCTGTATACAAGCCCGCATCCCACAGGGCAGCTCTACGAAACAAACTTTGAACGGAGTCGATATCTCGAAAACTGTGGGCGGAGTTAACCGGACAAGAACGAACGATCCTCAGAATGAAGGGCAGCAAACGTAACACTAGAGGTCTGCATTTCCAGGAGGAAACGCGAGATGTTGCGCCGCCTAAACCCCCGCCCCCCGATCCGCGTCTTTACCGCTTAAAGCGAGGTCCTCGATACGGTAAACCCGCGTGGGTCACTAGGCGACGCTTATGGTGAAGGAGTTTACTGCTAAGCTGTCGGTAGTGGGATGTTAAGAGAGCACTGTCCCACAGCAGTTTACATTGGACTCTATGGAGCTGTGTAGGCCGTGAATGGAAAACGGGGTCAAAGGTCATGAAGCGGGTGGGCTATCGGCCTATAATTTTACGTGGTGGGACCTTGGACTCTCGGGTCTGCCCGTTTGAGTTCTGGTGTCTCTAGCTCGAAAACTGAGCGTGTGACAGCAGTTTGAAAGTTTGACAAAAGTTTATGGACATTTTTCCATTCATTCCTATGGGAGTAAAGATGAAAGTTCAAAGGCTTCCTGTGCAAAAACTATGCAACTTTTCCAAAAGCTGTATACAAGCCCGCATCCCACAGGGAAGCTGTACGAAACAAACTTTGAACGGAGTCGATATCTCGAAAACTGTGGGCGGAGTTAACCGGACAAGAATGAACGATCCTCAGAATGAAGGGCAGCAAACGTAACACTAGAGGTCTGCATTTCCAGGAGGAAACGCGAGATGTTGCGCCGCCTAAACCCCTGCCCCCCGATCCGCGTCTTTCCCGCTTAAAGCGAGGTCCTCGATACGGTAAACCCGCGTGGGTCACTAGGCGACGCTTATGGTGAAGGAGTTTACTGCTAAGCTGTCGGTAGTGGGATGTTAAGAGAGCACTCTCCCACAGCAGTTTACATTGGACTCTATGGAGCTCTGTAGGCCGTGAATGGAAAACGGGGTCAAAGGTCATGAAGCGGGCGGGGTATCGGCCCATAATTTCACGTGGTGGGACCTTGGACTCTCGGGTCTGCCCGTTTGAATTCTGGTGTCTCTAGCTCGAAAACTGAGCGTGTGACAGCAGTTTGAAAGTTTGACAAAAGTTTATGGACATATTTCCATTCATTCCTATGGGACAAAAGATGAAACTTCAAATGCTTACTGTGCTAAAACTATGCAACTTTTCCAAAAGCTGTATACAAGCCCGCATCCCACAGGGAAGCTCTACGAATGAAACTTTGAACGGAGTCGATATCTCGAAAACTGTGGGCGGAGTTAACCGGACAAGAACGAACGATCCTCAGAATGAAGGGCAGCAAACGTAACACTAGAGGTCTGCATTTCCAGGAGGAAACGCGAGATGTTGCGCCGCCTAAACCCCTGCCCCCCGATCCGCGTCTTTCCCGCTTAAAGCGAGGTCCTCGATACGGTAAACCCGCGTGGGTCACTAGGCGACGCTTATGGTGAAGGAGTTTACTGCTAAGCTGTCGGTAGTGGGATGTTAAGAGAGCACTGTCCCACATCAGTTTACATTGGACTCTATGGAGCTGTGTAGGCCGTGAATGGAAAACGGGGTCAAAGGTCATGAAGCGGGTGGGCTATCGGCCTATAATTTTACGTGGTGGGACCTTGGACCCTCGGGTCTGCCCGTTTGAGTTCTGGTGTCTCTAGCTCGAAAACTGAGCGTGTGACAGCAGTTTGAAAGTTTGACAAAAGTTTATGGACATTTTTCCATTCATTCCTATGGGAGTAAAGATGAAAGTTCAAAGGCTTCCTGTGCAAAAACTATGCAACTTTTCCAAAAGCTGTATACAAGCCCGCATCCCACAGGGCAGCTCTACGAAACAAACTTTGAACGGAGTCGATATCTCGAAAACTGTGGGCGGAGTTAACCGGACAAAAATGAACGATCCTCAGAATGAAGGGCAGCAAACGTAACACTAGAGGTCTGCATTTCCAGGAGGAAACGCGAGATGTTGCGCCGCCGAAACCCCCGTCCCCCGATCCGCGTCTTAAAATGTTGAAAAGACAGGCAGTATATTGTGAATGAGGTATTCTTAAAAAATTCCACCTTAAGAAACCCTGGATAATTAAGATGTCCCCCTTAAAAATGACCTTTAAAGTGTTACAGACTGCCTGTGTATTTCTGTGGCCCTCACAGCTCTTCCCCTCAGTCTCTGCCTCTGCCCCTCCCCCTCCCCCCTCTGTCTCTCTCACACGCACGCTCACAGAATACAACTGACAGACTCATGATTCAATGAATTTCGACCGGTGGGGCACCCTCCAAAAAACCTCAAATATCTCCAAAACTTTTCCAGGTCCAAAAATGAACGAAGCATACCGTAGCGACAAGGAGAGTCTGGTGCTCGAGATGGTGTAAAAATTTTTGCACTTTGAGCGAGATTTGATGGTGTAATTACGAGTTAAAAACAGGCAAAGTTTTGAAAATCTGCGTGCCGACCCGCTCTTAAAATACATTGAGCTGTATGGGAGGAAAACCCTCCCAAGTGTCAAACAAAAATTCATAACTCAAGAACGGTGTTATCAAACGGTCTGAAACTTACAAGTTTGAGAAAGGGGACATTTCTCTACCATTTAAAATTTAAATGAAGTCTGTAGGTGAAAGTATAAGGAAGTTATGGTGAAATGTTCGGCAGAAAATTGAAAAAGAAAAAAAATAATTTCAATGGGTTCCTATGGGAGCGTACCCACCCTCCGAACAAATGCTTATAGCTCGGAAAGTTTTCCCCACATCACTTAACCGTATATACCGTTGCGACAAGGAGAGTCTGGGGATCGATATGGTATAAAAAATATGCAGATTAAGTGAGAATTGAGCATGTTATGACGAGTTAAAAACAGGAGAAATTTTTAGAAACCGCACTCTGAGCTGCTCCAAAAATACATTGAAACCTATGGGAGCCGAAACCGTCCCTAGTGCCGAACAAAAATTCATAACTCAAAAACCGTATTTTCAATAATGTTCAAATTTAGAGGTGTTAGAAAGGACAAGTTTCTCTACCATTTAAAATTTAAATGAAGTTTCTAGGTGAAACTATAAGGAAGTTATGGCGATTTGTTCGGCTGAAAAGTGAAAAAACGGCTTTTTGTCACTGAAACTACAGTGGATGACATCACCCCCACTCTAAGAGCCTCCCATTGAAATGAATGGAGGGATTTTGAAGGAGGAAAAGAAAGGGAAGGATGAGTGCAAAAATTCCGAAAACGGAAGTGATGGGAGCCGGTACGCCCGGGTCCGACCGTCTGAAATCCCGTGTCCGTAGCTTGAAAAATGACCGAGTTAGAGCACTTTGAAAATTAATTCCATAGAAATGACTGGGGAAAAACGGAGCGATAAACGAGTGTAGCGGACGAACGAGTGCGGGTATCGGAAAGCTGTATACAAGCCCACATCGTCGCTATAGGATGCACGATTTCCAGGTGGAACGGAGTCGATAGCTCGAAAGCTGCGGGACTAGTTAGGCGGACAAGGAAACGTGGAATAATAAGAATAATAATAATAATAATAATAATAATATGACTTAAGAAGAACAATATATTGCGCGCTGCTGCTTAAAGCAGCAGGCGCAACATAACTAGAGGTCTGCATTTCCAGGAGGAAACGCGAGATGTTGCGCCGCCTAAACCCCCGTCCCCCGATCCGCGTCTTTTCCGCTTAAAGCGAGGCCCTCGATACGGTAAACCCGCGTGGGTCACTAGGCGACGCTTATGGTGAAGGAGTTTACTGCTAAGCTGTTGGTAGTGGGATGTTAAGAGAGCTCTCTCCCACAGCAGTTTACATTGGACTCTATGGAGCTCTGTAGGCCGTGAATGGAAAACGGGGTCAAAGGTCATGAAGCGGGTGGGCTATCGGCCCATAATTTCACGTGGCGGGACCGTGGACTCTCGGGTCTGGCCGTTTGAGTTCTGATGTCTCTAGCTCGAAAACTGACCGTGTGACAGCAGTTTGAAAGTTTGACAAAAGTTTATGGACATTTTTCCATTCATTCCTATGGGAGTAAAGATGAAACTTCAAATGCTTACTGTGCAAAAACTATGCAACTTTTCCAAAAGCTGTATACAAGCCCGCATCCCACAGGGCAGCTCTACGAAACAAACTTAGAACGGAGTCGATATCTCAAAAACTGTGAGCGGAGTTAACCGGACAAGGAATGAAGATCCTCAGAATGAAGGGCAGCAAACGTAACACTAGAGGTCTGCATTTCCAGGAGGAAACGCGAGATGTTGCGCCGCCTAAACCCCTGCCCCCCGATCCGCGTCTTTCCCGCTTAAAGCGAGGTCCTCGATACGGTAAACCCACGTGGGTCACTAGGCGACGCTTATGGTGAAGGAGTTTACTGCTAAGCTATTGGTAGTGGGATGTTAAGAGAGCACTCTCCCACAGCAGTTTACATTGGACTCTATGGAGCTGTGTAGGCCGTGAATGGAAAACGGGGTCAAAGGTCATGAAGCGGGTGGGCTATCGGCCTATAGTTTCACGTGGTGGGACCGTGGACCCTCGGGTCTGCCCGTTTGAATTCTGGTGTCTCTAGCTCGAAAACTGAGCGTGTGACAGCAGTTTGATAGTTTGACAAAAGTTTATGGACATTTTTCCATTCATTCCTATGGGAGTAGAGATGAAACTTCAAATGCTTACTGTGCAAAAACTATGCAACTTTTCCAAAAGCTGTATACAAGCCCGCATCCCACAGGGCAGCTCTACGAAACAAACTTTGAACGGAGTCGATATCTCGAAAACTGTGGGCGGAGTTAACCGGACAAGAATGAACGATCCTCAGAATGAAGGGCAGCAAACGTAACACTAGAGGTCTGCATTTCCAGGAGGAAACGCGAGATGTTGCGCCGCCGAAACCCCCGTCCCCCGATCCGCGTCTTTCCCGCTTAAAGCGAGGTCCTCGATACGGTAAACCCGCGTGGGTCACTAGGCGACGCTTATGGTGAAAGAGTTTACTGCTAAGCTGTCGGTAGTGGGATGTTAATAGAGCACTGTCCCACAGCAGTTTACATTGGACTCTATGGAGCTGTGTAGGCCGTGAATGGAAAACGGGGTCAAAGGTCATGAAGCGGGTGGCCTATCGGCCCATAATTTTACGTGGTGGGACCGTGGACTCTCGGGTCTGACCGTTTGAGTTCTGGTGTCTCTAGCTCGAAAACTGACCGTGTGACAGCAGTTTGAAAGTTTGACAAAAGTTTATGGACATTTTTCCATTCATTCCTATGGGAGTTAAGATGAAACTTCAAATGCTTACTGTGCGAAAACTATGTAACTTTTCCAAAAGCTGTATACAAGCCCGCATCACACAGGGCAGCTGTACGAAACAAACTTTGAACGGAGTCGATATCTCGAAAACTGTGGGCGGAGTTAACCGGACAAGAATGAACGATCCTCAGAATGAAGGGCAGCAAAAGTAACACTAGAGGTCTGCATTTCCAGGAGGAAACGCGAGATGTTGCGCCGCCTAAACCCCCGCCCCCCGATCCGCGTCTTTCCCGCTTAAAGCGAGGTCCTCGATACGTTAAACCCGTGTGGGTCACTAGGCGACGCTTATGGTGAAGGAGTTTACTGCTAAGCTGTTGGTAGTGGGATGTTAATAGAGCACTGTCCCACAGCAGTTTACATTGGACTCTATGGAGCTCTGTAGGCCGTGAATGGAAAAGGGGTCAAAGGTCATGAAGCGGGTGGGCTATCGGCCCATAGTTTTACGTGGTGGGACCGTGGACCCTCGGGTCTGCCCGTTTGAGTTCTGGTGTCTCTAGCTCGAAAACTGACCGTGTGACAGCACTTTGAAAGTTTGACAAAAGTTTATGGACATTTTTCCATTCATTCCTATGGGAGAAAAGTTGAAACTTCAAATGCTTACTGTGCGAAAACTATGTAACTTTTCCAAAAGCTGTATACAAGCCCGCATCCCACAAGGAAGCTCTACGAAACAAACTTTGAACGGGGTCGATATCTCAAAAACTGTGGGCGGAGTTAACCGGACAAGAATGAACGATCCTCAGAATGAAGGGCAGCAAACGTAACACTAGAGGTCTGCATTTCCAGGAGGAAACGCGAGATGTTGCGCCGCCTAAACCCCCGTCCCCCGAGCCGCGTCTTTCCCGCTTAAAGCGAGGTCCTCGATACGGTAAACCCGCGTGGGTCACTAGGCGACGCTTATGCTGAAGGAGTTTACTGCTAAGCTGTCGGTAGTGGGATGTTAAGAGAGCACTCTCCCACAGCAGTTTACATTGGACTCTATGGAGCTCTGTAGGCCGTGAATGGAAAACGGGGTCAAAGGTCATGAAGCGGGTGGGCTATCGGCCCATAATTTCACGTGGCGGGACCGTGGACTCTCGGGTCTGCCCGTTTGAATTCTGGTGTCTCTAGCTCGAAAACTGAGCATGTGACAGCAGTTTGAAAGTTTGACAAAAGTTTATGGACATTTTTCCATTCATTCCTATGGGAGAAAAGATGAAACTTCAAATGCTTACTGTGCGAAAACTATGCAACTTTTCCAAAAGCTGTATACAAGCCCGCATCCCACAGGGCAGCTCTACGAAACAAACTTTGAACGGAGTCGATATCTCGAAAACTGTGGGCGGAGTTAACCGGACAAGAACGAACGATCCTCAGAATGAAGGGCAGCAAACGTAACACTAGAGGTCTGCATTTCCAGGAGGAAACGCGAGATGTTGCGCCGCCTAAACCCCCGTCCCCCGATCCGCGTCTTTTCCGCTTAAAGCGAGGCCCTCGATACGGTAAACCCGCGTGGGTCACTAGGCGACGCTTATGGTGAAGGAGTTTACTGCTAAGCTGCTGGTAGTGGGATGTTAAGAGAGCTCTCTCCCACAGCAGTTTACATTGGACTCTATGGAGCTCTGTAGGCCGTGAATGGAAAACGGGGTCAAAGGTCATGAAGCGGGTGGGCTATTGGCCCATAATTTCACGTGGCGGGACCGTGGACTCTCGGGTCTGGCCGTTTGAGTTCTGGTGTCTCTAGCTCGAAAACTGACCGTGTGACAGCAGTTTGAAAGTTTGACAAAAGTTTATGGACATTTTTCCATTCATTCCTATGGGAGTAAAGATGAAACTTCAAATGCTTACTGTGCAAAAACTATGCAACTTTTCCAAAAGCTGTATACAAGCCCGCATCCCACAGGGCAGCTCTACTAAACAAACTTAGAACGGAGTCGATATCTCGAAAACTGTGAGCGGAGTTAACCGGACAAGGAATGAAGATCCTCAGAATGAAGGGCAGCAAACGTAACACTAGAGGTCTGCATTTCCAGGAGGAAACGCGAGATGTTGCGCCGCCTAAACCCCTGCCCCCCGATCCGCGTCTTTCCCGCTTAAAGCGAGGTCCTCGATACGGTAAACCCACGTGGGTCACTAGGCGACGCTTATGGTGAAGGAGTTTACTGCTAAGCTGTCGGTAGTGGGATGTTAAGAGAGCACTCTCCCACAGCAGTTTACATTGGACTCTATGGAGCTGTGTAGGCCGTGAATGGAAAACGGGGTCAAAGGTCATGAAGCGGGTGGGCTATCGGCCTATAGTTTCACGTGGTGGGACCGTGGACCCTCGGGTCTGCCCGTTTGAATTCTGGTGTCTCTAGCTCGAAAACTGAGCGTGTGACAGCAGTTTGAAAGTTTGACAAAAGTTTATGGACATTTTTCCATTCATTCCTATGGGAGTAAAGATGAAACTTCAAATGCTTACTGTGCAAAAACTATGCAACTTTTCCAAAAGCTGTATACAAGCCCGCATCCCACAGGGCAGCTCTACGAAACAAACTTTGAACGGAGTCGATATCTCGAAAACTGTGGGCGGAGTTAACCGGACAAGAATGAACGATCCTCAGAATGAAGGGCAGCAAACGTAACACTAGAGGTCTGCATTTCCAGGAGGAAACGCGAGATGTTGCGCCGCCTAAACCCCCGCCCCCCGATCCGCGTCTTTCCCGCTTAAAGCGAGGTCCTCGATACGGTAAACCCACGTGGGTCACTAGGCGACGCTTATGGTGAAGGAGTTTACTGCTAAGCTGTCGGTAGTGGGATGTTAAGAGAGCACTCTCCCACAGCAGTTTACATTGGACTCTATGGAGCTCAGTAGGCCGTGAATGGAAAACGGGGTCAAAGGTCATGAAGCGGGTGGGCTATCGGCCTATAATTTCAGGTGGTGGGACCGTGGACCCTCGGGTCTGACCGTTTGAATTCTGGTGTCTGTAGCTCGAAAAATGACCGTGTGACAGCAATTTGAAAGTTTGACAAAAGTTTATGGACATTTTTCCATTCATTCCTATGAGAGAAAAGATGAAACTTCAAATGCTTACTGTGCGAAAACTATGCAACTTTTCCAAAAGCTGTATACAAGCCCGCATCCCACAGGGAAGCTCTACGAATGAAACTTCGAACGGAGTCGATATCTCGAAAACTGTGGGCGGAGTTAACCGGACAAGAACAAACGATCCTCAGAATGAAGGGCAGCAAACGTAACACTAGAGGTCTGCATTTCCAGGAGGAAACGCGAGATGTTGCGCCGCCTAAACCCCTGCCCTCCGATCCGCGTCTTTCCCGCTTAAAGCGAGGTCCTCGATACGGTAAACCCGCGTGGGTCACTAGGCCACGCTTATGGTGAAGGAGTTTACTGCTAAGCTGTCGGTAGTGGGATGTTAAGAGAGCAGTCTCCCACAGCAGTTTACATTGGACTCTATGGAGCTCTGTAGGCCGTGAATGGAAAACGGGGTCAAAGGTCATGAAGCGGGTGGGCTATCGGCCCATAATTTCACGTGGGGGGACCGTGGACTCTCGGGTCTGCCCGTTTGAGTTCTGGTGTCTCTAGCTCGAAAACTGAGCGTGTGACAGCAGTTTGAAAGTTTGACAAAAGTTTATGGACATTTTTCCATTCATTCCTATGGGAGAAAAGATGAAACTTCAAATGCTTACTGTGCGAAAACTATGCAACTTTTCCAAAAGCTGTATACAAGCCCGCATCCCACAGGGAAGCTCTACGAATGAAACTTTGAACGGAGTCGATATCTCGAAAACTGTGGGCGGAGTTAACCGGACAAGGAATGAAGATCCTCAGAATGAAGGGCAGCAAACGTAACACTAGAGGTCTGCATTTCCAGGAGGAAACGCGAGATGTTGCGCCGCCTAAACCCCCGTCCCCCGATCCGCGTCTTTCCCGCTTAAAGCGAGGTCCTCGATACGGTAAACCCGCGTGGGTCACTAGGCGACGCTTATGGTGAAGGAGTTTACTGCTAAGCTGTTGGTAGTGGGATGTTAAGAGAGCACTCTCCCACAGCAGTTTATATTGGACTCTATGGAGCTCAGTAGGGCGTGAATAGAAAACGATAAATTTTGAATTCCACCTTTAAAAACAATTCCACCTTAAGAAACCCAGAATTGTATTGAAATGTCCACATCACAGGCCAAAAGCAAAAAAAGATGGCCAATACATTTTAAATACCACCTTAATAAAAATTCCACCTTAAGAAACCCACAGTTGTATTGACACGTCCACCTTTAAAACTGACCACTTTAAATAAAGCTTAAAATGTCGAAAAGACAGCCAGTATATTGTGAATGAGGTATTCTTTAAAAATTCCACCTTAAGAAACCCTGGATAATTAAGACGTCCCCCTTAAAAATGACCTTTAAAGTGTTACAGACTGCCTGTGTATTTCTGTGGCCCTCACAGCTCTTCCCCTCAGTCTCTGCCTCTGCCCCTCCCCCTCCCCCCTCTGTCTCTCTCACACGCATGCTCACAGAATACAACTGACAGACTCATGATTCAATGAATTTCGACCGGGGAGCACCCTCCAAAAAATCACCCGTAGCTCGAAAACTTTTCCCAACCAAAATTGAACGAAGCATACCGTAGCGACAAGGAGAGTCTTGTGCTCGAGATGGTGTAAAAATTTTTGCACTTTGAGCGAGATTTGATGGTGTAATTACGAGTTAAAAACAGGCAAAGTTTTGAAAATCTGCGTGCCGACCCGCTCTTAAAATACATTGAGCTCTATGGGAGGAAAACCCTCCCAAGTGTCAAACAAAAATTCATAACTCAAGAACGGTATTCTCAAACGGTCTGAAACTTACAAGTTTGAGAAAGGGGAAATTTCTCTACCATTTAAAATTTAAATGAAGTCTGTAGGTGAAAGTATAAGGAAGTTATGGTGAAATGTTCGGCAGAAAATTGAAAAAGAAAAAAAATAATTTCAATGGGTTCCTATGGGAGCGTACCCACCCTCCGAACAAATGCTTATAGCTCGGAAAGTTTTCCTCACATCACTTAACCGTATATACCGTTGCGACAAGGAGAGTCTGGGGATCGATATGGTATAAAAAATTTGCAGATTAAGTGAGAATTGAGCATGTTATGACGAGTTAAAAACAGGAGAAAATTTTAGAAACCGCACTCTGAGCTGCTCCAAAGATACATTGAACCCTATGGGAGCCGAAACCGTCCCTAGTGCCGAACAAAAATTCATAACTCAAAAACCGTATTTTCAATAATGTTCAAATTTAGAGGTCTCAGAAAGGACAAGTTTCTCTACCATTTAAAATTTAAATGAAGTTTCTAGGTGAAACTATGAGGAAGTTATGGCGATTTGTTCGGCTGAAAAGTGAAAAAACGGCTTTTTGCCACTGAAACTACAGTGGATGACATCACCCCCACTCTAAGAGCCTCCCATTGAAATGAATGGAGGGATTTTGAAGGAGGAAAAGAAAGGGAAGGATGAGTGCAAAAATTCCGAAAACGGAAGTGATGGGAGCCGGTACGCCCGGGTCCGACCGTCTGAAATCCCGTGTCCGTAGCTTGAAAAATGACCGAGTTAGAGCACTTTGAAAATTAATTCCATAGAAATGACTGGGGAAAAACAGAGCGAAAAACGAGTGTAGCGGACGAACGAGTGCGGGTATCGGAAAGCTGTATACAAGCCCACATCGTCGCTATAGGACGCACGATTTCCAGGTGGAACGGAGTCGATAGCTCGAAAGCTGCGGGACTAGTTAAGCGGACAAGGAAACGCGGAATAATAAAAATAATAATAAAAATAATAATAATATGACTTACGGATAACAATATATTGCGCCGCTGCTTAAAGCAGCAGGCGCAACATAACTAGAGGTCTGCATTTCCAGGAGGAAACGCGAGATGTTGCGCCGCCGGAACCCCCGTCCCCCGATCCGCGTCTTTCCCGCTTAAAGCGAGGTCCTCGATACGGTAAACCCGCGTGGGTCACTAGGCGACGCTTATGGTGAAAGAGTTTACTGCTAAGCTGTCGGTAGTGGGATGTTAATAGAGCACTGTCCCACAGCAGTTTACATTGGACTCTATGGAGCTGTGTAGGCCGTGAATGGAAAACGGGGTCAAAGGTCATGAAGCGGGTGGCCTATCGGCCCATAATTTTACGTGGTGGGACCGTGGACTCTCGGGTCTGACCGTTTGAGTTCTGGTGTCTCTAGCTCGAAAACTGACCGTGTGACAGCAGTTTGAAAGTTTGACAAAAGTTTATGGACATTTTTCCATTCATTCCTATGGGAGTTAAGATGAAACTTCAAATGCTTACTGTGCGAAAACTATGTAACTTTTCCAAAAGCTGTATACAAGCCCGCATCACACAGGGCAGCTGTACGAAACAAACTTTGAACGGAGTCGATATCTCGAAAACTGTGGGCGGAGTTAACCGGACAAGAATGAACGATCCTCAGAATGAAGGGCAGCAAACGTAACACTAGAGGTCTGCATTTCCAGGAGGAAACGCGAGACGTTGCGCCGCCTAAACCCCCGCCCCCCGATCCGCGTCTTTCCCGCTTAAAGCGAGGTCCTCGATACGGTAAACCCGTGTGGGTCACTAGGCGACGCTTATGGTGAAGGAGTTTACTGCTAAGCTGTTGGTAGTGGGATGTTAATAGAGCACTGTCCCACAGCAGTTTACATTGGACTCTATGGAGCTCTGTAGGCCGTGAATGGAAAAGGGGTCAAAGGTCATGAAGCGGGTGGGCTATCGGCCCATAGTTTTACGTGGTGGGACCGTGGACCCTCGGGTCTGCCCGTTTGAGTTCTGGTGTCTCTAGCTCGAAAACTGACCGTGTGACAGCACTTTGAAAGTTTGACAAAAGTTTATGGACATTTTTCCATTCATTCCTATGGGAGAAAAGTTGAAACTTCAAATGCTTACTGTGCGAAAACTATGTAACTTTTCCAAAAGCTGTATACAAGCCCGCATCCCACAAGGAAGCTCTACGAAACAAACTTTGAACGGGGTCGATATCTCGAAAACTGTGGGCGGAGTTAACCGGACAAGAATGAACGATCCTCAGAATGAAGGGCAGCAAACGTAACACTAGAGGTCTGCATTTCCAGGAGGAAACGCGAGATGTTGCGCCGCCTAAACCCCCGTCCCCCGATCCGCGTCTTAAAATGTTGAAAAGACAGCCAGTATATTGTGAATGAGGTCTTTTTTAAAAATTCCACCTTAAGAAACCCTGGATAATTAAGACGTCCCCCTTAAAAATGACCTTTAAAGTGTTACAGACTGCCTGTGTATTTCTGTGGCCCTCACAGCTCTCCCCGTCAGTGTCTGCCTCTGCCCCTCCCCCTCCCCCCTCTCTGTCTCTCTCACACGCACACTCACAGAACACAACTGACAGACTCATGATTCAATGAATTTCGACCGGGGAGCACCCTCCAAAAAATCACCCGTAGCTCGAAAACTTTTCCCAACCAAAATTGAACGAAGCATACCGTAGCGACAAGGAGAGTCTTGTGCTCGAGATGGTGTAAAAATTTTTGCACTTTGAGCGAGATTTGATGGTGTAATTACGAGTTAAAAACAGGCAAAGTTTTGAAAATCTGCGTGCCGACCCGCTCTTAAAATACATTGAGCTCTATGGGAGGAAAACCCTCCCAAGTGTGGAACAAACATTCATAACTCAAGAACGGTATTCTCAAACGGTCTGAAACTTACAAGTGTGAGAAAGGGGAAATTTCTCTAGCATTTAAAGTTTAAATGAAGTCTGTAGGTGAAAGTATAAGGAAGTTATGGTGAAATGTTCGGCAGAAAATTGAAAAAGAAAAAAAATAATTTCAATGGGTTCCTATGGGAGCGTACCCACCCTCCGAACAAATGCTTATAGCTCGGAAAGTTTTCCCCACATCACTTAACCGTATATACCGTTGCGACAAGAAGAGTCTGGGGATCGATATGGTATAAAAAAATTTCAGATTAAGTGAGAATTGAGCATGTTATGACGAGTTAAAAACAGGAGAAAATTTTAGAAACCGCACTCTGAGCTGCTCCAAAAATACATTGAACCCTATGGGAGCCGAAACCGTCCCTAGTGCCGAACAAAAATTCATAACTCAAAAACCGTATTTTCAATAATGTTCAAATTTAGAGGTCTTAGAAAGGACAAGTTTCTCTACCATTTAAAATTTAAATGAAGTTTCTAGGTGAAACTATAAGGAAGTTATGGCGATTTGTTCGGCTGAAAAGTGAAAAAACGGCTTTTTGCCACTGAAACTACAGTGGATGACATCACCCCCACTCTAAGAGCCTCCCATTGAAATGAATGGAGGGATTTTGAAGGAGGAAAAGAAAGGGAAGGATGAGTGCAAAAATTCCGAAAACGGAAGTGATGGGAGCCGGTACGCCCGGGTCCGACCGTCTGAAATCCCGTGTCCGTAGCTTGAAAAATGACCGAGTTAGAGCACTTTGAAAATTAATTCCATAGAAATGACTGGGGAAAAACGGAGCGATAAACGAGTGTAGCGGACGAACGAGTGCGGGTATCGGAAAGCTGTATACAAGCCCACATCGTCGCTATAGGACGCACGATTTCCAGGTGGAACGGAGTCGATAGCTCGAAAGCTGCGGGACTAGTTAGGCGGACAAGGAAACGCGGAATAATAAAAATAATAATAATAATATGACTTAAGAAGAACAATATATTGCGCGCTGCTGCTTAAAGCAGCAGGCGCAACATAACTAGAGGTCTGCATTTCCAGGAGGAAACGCGAGATGTTGCGCCGCCTAAACCCCCGTCCCCCGATCCGCGTCTTAAAATGTTGAAAAGACAGCCAGTATATTGTGAATGAGGTCTTTTTTAAAAATTCCACCTTAAGAAACCCTGGATAATTAAGACGTCCCCCTTAAAAATGACCTTTAAAGTGTTACAGACTGCCTGTGTATTTCTGTGGCCCTCACAGCTCTCCCCGTCAGTGTCTGCCTCTGCCCCTCCCCCTCCCCCCTCTCTGTCTCTCTCACACGCACGCTCACAGAACACAACTGACAGACTCATGATTCAATGAATTTCGACCGGGGAGCACCCTCCAAAAAATCACCCGTAGCTCGAAAACTTTTCCCAACCAAAATTGAACGAAGCATACCGTAGCGACAAGGAGAGACTTGTGCTCGAGATGGTGTAAAAATTTTTGCACTTTGAGCGAGATTTGATGGTGTAATTACGAGTTAAAAACAGGCAAAGTTTTGAAAATCTGCGTGCCGACCCGCTCTTAAAATACATTGAGCTCTATGGGAGGAAAACCCTCCCAAGTGTGGAACAAACATTCATAACTCAAGAACGGTATTCTCAAACGGTCTGAAACTTACAAGTGTGAGAAAGGGGAAATTTCTCTAGCATTTAAAGTTTAAATGAAGTCTGTAGGTGAAAGTATAAGGAAGTTATGGTGAAATGTTCGGCAGAAAATTGAAAAAGAAAAAAAATAATTTCAATGGGTTCCTATGGGAGCATACCCACCCTCCGAACAAATGCTTATAGCTCGGAAAGTTTTCCCCACATCACTTAACCGTATATACCGTTGCGACAAGGAGAGTCTGGGGATCGATATGGTATAAAAAAATTTCAGATTAAGTGAGAATTGAGCATGTTATGACGAGTTAAAAACAGGAGAAAATTTTAGAAACCGCACTCTGAGCTGCTCCAAAAATACATTGAACCCTATGGGAGCCGAAACCGTCCCTAGTGCCGAACAAAAATTCATAACTCAAAAACCGTATTTTCAATAATGTTCAAATTTAGAGGTCTTAGAAAGGACAAGTTTCTCTACCATTTAAAATTTAAATGAAGTTTCTAGGTGAAACTATAAGGAAGTTATGGCGATTTGTTCGGCTGAAAAGTGAAAAAACGGCTTTTTGCCACTGAAACTACAGTGGATGACATCACCCCCACTCTAAGAGCCTCCCATTGAAATGAATGGAGGGATTTTGAAGGAGGAAAAGAAAGGGAAGGATGAGTGCAAAAATTCCGAAAACGGAAGTGATGGGAGCCGGTACGCCCGGGTCCGACCGTCTGAAATCCCGTGTCCGTAGCTTGAAAAATGACCGAGTTAGAGCACTTTGAAAATTAATTCCATAGAAATGACTGGGGAAAAACGGAGCGATAAACGAGTGTAGCGGACGAACGAGTGCGGGTATCGGAAAGCTGTATACAAGCCCACATCGTCGCTATAGGACGCACGATTTCCAGGTGGAACGGAGTCGATAGCTCGAAAGCTGCGGGACTAGTTAGGCGGACAAGGAAACGCGGAATAATAAAAATAATAATAACTAGAGGTCTGCATTTCCAGGAGGAAACGCGAGATGTTGCGCCGCCTAAACCCCCGTCCCCCGATCCGCGTCTTTCCCGCTTAAAACGAGGTCCTCGATACGGTAAACCCGCGTGGGTCACTAGGCGACGCTTATGGTGAAGGAGTTTACTGCTAAGCTGTCGGTAGTGGGATGTTAAGAGAGCACTCTCCCACAGCAGTTTACATTGGACTCTATGGAGCTGTGTAGGCCGTGAATGGAAAACGATACATTTTGAATTCCACCTTTAAAAACAATTCCACCTTAAGAAACCCAGAATTGTATTGAAATGTCCACATCACAGGCCAAAAGAGTCTTAAAAGCAAAAAAAGATGGCCAATACATTTTAAATACCACCTTAATAAAAATTCCACCTTAAGAAACCCACAGTTGTATTGACACGTCCACCTTTAAAAATGACCACTTTAAATAAAGCTTAAAATGTCGAAAAGACAGGCAGTATATTGTGAATGAGGTATTCTTAAAAAATTCCACCTTAAGAAATCCTGGATAATTAAGATGTCCCCCTTAAAAATGACCTTTAAAGTGTTACAGACTGCCTGTGTATTTCTGTGGCCCTCACAGCTCTTCCCCTCAGTCTCTGCCTCTGCCCCTCCCCCTCCCCCCTCTGTCTCTCTCACACGCACACTCACAGAATACAACTGACAGACTCATGATTCAATGAATTTCGACCGGTGGCGCACCTTCCAAAAAACCTCAAATATCTCAAAAACTTTTCCAGGTCCAAAAATGAACGAAGCATACCGTAGCGACAAGGAGAGTCTGGTGCTCGAGATGGTGTAAAAATTTTTGCACTTTGAGCGAGATTTGATGGTGTAATTACGAGTTAAAAACAGGCAAAGTTTTGAAAATCTGCGTGCCGAGCCGCTCTTAAAATACATTGAGCTCTATGGGAGGAAAACCCTCCCAAATGTCAAACAAAAATTCATAACTCAAGAACGGTATTCTCAAACGGTCTGAAACTTACAAGTGTGAGAAAGGGGAAATTTCTCTACCATTTAAAGTTTAAATGAAGTCTGTAGGTGAAAGTATAAGGAAGTTATGGTGAAATGTTCGGCAGAAAATTGAAAAAGAAAAAAAATAATTTCAATGGGTTCCTATGGGAGCGTACCCACCCTCCGAACAAATGCTTATAGCTCGGAAAGTTTTCCCCACATCACTTAACCGTATATACCGTTGCGACAAGGAGAGTCTGGGGATCGATATGGTATAAAAAATTTGCAGATTAAGTGAGAATTGAGCATGTTATGACGAGTTAAAAACAGGAGAAAATTTTAGAAACCGCACTCTGAGCTGCTCCAAAAATACATTGAACCCTATGGGAGCCGAAACCGTCCCTAGTGCCGAACAAAAATTCATAACTCAAAAACCGTATTTTCAATAATGTTCAAATTTAGAGGTGTTAGAAAGGACAAGTTTCTCTACCATTTAAAATTTAAATGAAGTTTCTAGGTGAAAGTATGAGGAAGTTATGGTGAATTGTTCGGCTGAAAAGTGAAAAAACGGCTTTTTGCCACTGAAACTACAGTGGATGACATCACCCCCACTCTAAGAGCCTCCCATTGAAATGAATGGAGGGATTTTGAAGGAGGAAAAGAAAGGGAAGGATGAGTGCAAAAATTCCGAAAACGGAAGTGATGGGAGCCGGTACGCCCGGGTCCGACCGTCTGAAATCCCGTGTCCGTAGCTTGAAAAATGACCGAGTTAGAGCACTTTGAAAATTAATTCCATAGAAATGACTGGGGAAAAACGGAGCGATAAACGAGTGTAGCGGACGAACGAGTGCGGGTATCGGAAAGCTGTATACAAGCCCACATCGTCGCTATAGGACGCACGATTTCCAGGTGGAACGGAGTCGATAGCTCGAAAGCTGCGGGACTAGTTAGGCGGACAAGGAAACGCGGAATAATAAAAATAATAATAACTAGAGGTCTGCATTTCCAGGAGGAAACGCGAGATGTTGCGCCGCCTAAACCCCCGTCCCCCGATCCGCGTCTTTCCCGCTTAAAACGAGGTCCTCGATACGGTAAACCCGCGTGGGTCACTAGGCGACGCTTATGGTGAAGGAGTTTACTGCTAAGCTGTCGGTAGTGGGATGTTAAGAGAGCACTCTCCCACAGCAGTTTACATTGGACTCTATGGAGCTGTGTAGGCCGTGAATGGAAAACGATACATTTTGAATTCCACCTTTAAAAACAATTCCACCTTAAGAAACCCAGAATTGTATTGAAATGTCCACATCACAGGCCAAAAGAGTCTTAAAAGCAAAAAAAGATGGCCAATACATTTTAAATACCACCTTAATAAAAATTCCACCTTAAGAAACCCACAGTTGTATTGACACGTCCACCTTTAAAAATGACCACTTTAAATAAAGCTTAAAATGTCGAAAAGACAGGCAGTATATTGTGAATGAGGTATTCTTAAAAAATTCCACCTTAAGAAATCCTGGATAATTAAGATGTCCCCCTTAAAAATGACCTTTAAAGTGTTACAGACTGCCTGTGTATTTCTGTGGCCCTCACAGCTCTTCCCCTCAGTCTCTGCCTCTGCCCCTCCCCCTCCCCCCTCTGTCTCTCTCACACGCACGCTCACAGAATACAACTGACAGACTCATGATTCAATGAATTTCGACCGGTGGCGCACCTTCCAAAAAACCTCAAATATCTCAAAAACTTTTCCAGGTCCAAAAATGAACGAAGCATACCGTAGCGACAAGGAGAGTCTGGTGCTCGAGATGGTGTAAAAATTTTTGCACTTTGAGCGAGATTTGATGGTGTAATTACGAGTTAAAAACAGGCAAAGTTTTGAAAATCTGCGTGCCGAGCCGCTCTTAAAATACATTGAGCTCTATGGGAGGAAAACCCTCCCAAATGTCAAACAAAAATTCATAACTCAAGAACGGTATTCTCAAACGGTCTGAAACTTACAAGTGTGAGAAAGGGGAAATTTCTCTACCATTTAAAGTTTAAATGAAGTCTGTAGGTGAAAGTATAAGGAAGTTATGGTGAAATGTTCGGCAGAAAATTGAAAAAGAAAAAAAATAATTTCAATGGGTTCCTATGGGAGCGTACCCACCCTCCGAACAAATGCTTATAGCTCGGAAAGTTTTCCCCACATCACTTAACCGTATATACCGTTGTGACAAGGAGAGTCTGGGGATCGATGTGGTATAAAAAAATTGCAGATTAAGTGAGAATTGAGCATGTTATGACGAGTTAAAAACAGGAGAAAATTTTAGAAACCGCACTCTGAGCTGCTCCAAAAATACATTGAACCCTATGGGAGCCGAAACCCTCCCTAGTGCCGAACAAAAATTCATAACTCAAAAACCGTATTTTCAATAATGTTCAAATTTAGAGGTCTTAGAAAGGACAAGTTTCTCTACCATTTAAAATTTAAATGAAGTTTCTAGGTGAAAGTATGAGGAAGTTATGGCGATTTGTTCGGCTGAAAAGTGAAAAACCCGTTTTCTGAGAAGGAATCTACAGTGTATGATGTCACCCACTCTAAGAGCCTCCCATTGAAATGAATGGAGGGATTTTGAAGGAGTGATAGAAAGGGAAGGATGAGTGCAAAAATTCTGAAAACGGAAGTGATGGGAGCCGGTACGCCCGGGTCCGACCGTCTGAAATCCCGTGTCCGTAGCTTGAAAAATGACCGAGTTAGAGCACTTTGAAAGTTAATTCCATAGAAATGACTGGGGAAAAACGGCGCGATAAACGAGTGTAGCGGACGAACGAGTGCGGGTATTGGAAAGCTGTATACAAGCCCACATCGTCGCTATAGGACGCACGATTTCCAGGTGGAACGGAGTCGATAGCTCGAAAGCTGCGGGACTAGTTAAGCGGACAAGGAAACGTGGAATAATAAAAATAAAAATAATAATAATATGACTTACGGAGAACAATATATTGCGCGCTGCTGCTTAAAGCAGCAGGCGCAACATAACTAGAGGTCTGCATTTCCAGGAGGAAACGCGAGATGTTGCGCCGCCTAAACCCCCGCCCCCCGATCCGCATCTTTCCCGCTTAAAGCGAGGTCCTCGATACGGTAAACCCGCGTGGGTCACTAGGCGACGCTTATGGTGAAGGAGTTTACTGCTAAGCTGTCGGTAGTGGGATGTTAAGAGAGCACTCTCCCACAGCAGTTTACATTGGACTCTATGGAGCTGTGTAGGCCGTGAATGGAAAACGGGGTCAAAGGTCATGAAGCGGGTGGGCTATCGGCCTATAGTTTCACGTGGTGGGACCTTGGACTCTCTGTTCTGCCCGTTTGAATTCTGGTGTCTCTAGCTCGAAAACTGAGCGTGTGACAGCAGTTTGAAAGTTTGACAAAAGTTTATGGACATTTTTCCATTCATTCCTATGGGAGTAAAGATGAAACTTCAAATGCTTACTGTGCAAAAACTATGTAACTTTTCCAAAAGCTGTATACAAGCCCGCATCCCACAGGGAAGCTCTACGAAACAAACTTTGAACGGAGTCGATATCTCGAAAACTGTGGGCGGAGATAACCGGACAAGAATGAACGATCCTCAGAATGAAGGGCAGCAAACGTAACACTAGAGGTCTGCATTTCCAGGAGGAAACGCGAGATGTTGCTCCGCCTAAACCCCCGTCCCCCGATCCGCGTCTTTCCCGCTTAAAGCGAGGTCCTCGATACGGTAAACCCGCGTGGGTCACTAGGCGACGCTTATGGTGAAGGAGTTTACTGCTAAGCTGTCGGTAGTGGGATGTTAAGAGAGCACTCTCCCACAGCAGTTTACATTGGACTCTATGGAGCTCTGTAGGCCGTGAAAGGAAAACGGGGTCAAAGGTCATGAAGCGGGTGGGTTATCGGCCCATAATTTTACGTGGTGGGACCGTGGACCCTCGGGTCTGCCCGTTTGAGTTCTGGTGTCTCTAGCTCAAAAACTGACCGTGTGACAGCAGTTTGAATGTTTGACAAAAGTTTATGGACATTTTTCCATTCATTCCTATGTGAGAAAAGATGAAACTTCAAATGCTTCCTGTGCGAAAACTATGTAACTTTTCTAAAAGCTGTATACAAGCCCGCATCCCACAGGGAAGCTCTAAGAAACAAACTTTGAACGGAGTCGATATCTCGAAAACTGTGGGCGGAGTTAACCGGACAAGAATGAACGATCCTCAGAATGAAGGGCAGCAAACGTAACACCAGGAGGAAACGCGAGATGTTGCGCCGCCTAAACCCCCTTCCCCCGATCCGCGTCTTTCCCGCTTAAAGCGAGGTCCTCGATACGGTAAACCCGCGTGGGTCACTAGGCGACGCTTATGGTGAAGGAGTTTACTGCTAAGCTGTGGGCGGAGTTAACCGGACAAGGAATGAAGATCATCAGAATGAAGGGCAGCAAACGTAACACTAGAGGTCTGCATTTCCAGGAGGAAACGCGAGATGTTGCGCCGCCGAAACCCCCGTCCCCCGATCCGCGTCTTAAAATGTTGAAAAGACAGCCAGTATATTGTGAATGAGGTCTTTTTTAAAAATTCCACCTTAAGAAACCCTGGATAATTAAGACGTCCCCCTTAAAAATGACCTTTAAAGTGTTACAGACTGCCTGTGTATTTCTGTGGCCCTCACAGCTCTCCCCGTCAGTGTCTGCCTCTGCCCCTCCCCCTCCCCCCTCTGTGTCTCTCTCACACGCATGCTCACAGAATACAACTGACAAACTCACGATTCAATGAATTTCGACCGGGGAGCACCCTCCAAAAAATCACCCGTAGCTCGAAAACTTTTCCCAACCAAAATTGAACGAAGCATACCGTAGCGACAAGGAGAGTCTTGTGCTCGAGATGGTGTAAAAATTTTTGCACTTTGAGCGAGATTTGATGGTGTAATTACGAGTTAAAAACAGGCAAAGTTTTGAAAATCTGCGTGCCGACCCGCTCTTAAAATACATTGAGCTCTATGGGAGGAAAACCCTCCCAAGTGTGGAACAAACATTTATAACTCAAGAACGGTATTCTCAAACGGTCTGAAACTTACAAGTGTGAGAAAGGGGAAATTTCTCTAGCATTTAAAGTTTAAATGAAGTCTGTAGGTGAAAGTATAAGGAAGTTATGGTGAAATGTTCGGCAGAAAATTGAAAAAGAAAAAAAAAAATTTCAATGGGTTCCTATGGGAGCGTACCCACCCTCCGAACAAATGCTTATAGCTCGGAAAGTTTTCCCCACATCACTTAACCGTATATACCGTTGCGACAAGGAGAGTCTGGGGATCGATATGGTATAAATTTGCAGATTAAGTGAGAATTGAGCATGTTATGACGAGTTAAAAACAGGAGAAAATTTTAGAAACCGCACTCTGAGCTGCTCCAAAAATACATTGAACCCTATGGGAGCCGAAACCCTCCCTAGTGCCGAACAAAAATTCATAACTCAAAAACCGTATTTTCAATAATGTTCAAATTTAGAGGTCTTAGAAAGGACAAGTTTCTCTACCATTTAAAATTTAAATGAAGTTTCTAGGTGAAAGTATGAGGAAGTTATGGCGATTTGTTCGGCTGAAAAGTGAAAAACCCGTTTTCTGAGAAGGAATCTACAGTGTATGATGTCACCCACTCTAAGAGCCTCCCATTGAAATGAATGGAGGGATTTTGAAGGAGTGATAGAAAGGGAAGGATGAGTGCAAAAATTCTGAAAACGGAAGTGATGGGAGCCGGTACGCCCGGGTCCGACCGTCTGAAATCCCGTGTCCGTAGCTTGAAAAATGACCGAGTTAGAGCACTTTGAAAATTAATTCCATAGAAATGACTGGGGAAAAACGGAGCGATAAACGAGTGTAGCGGACGAACGAGTGCGGGTATCGGAAAGCTGTATACAAGCCCACATCGTCGCTATAGGACGCACGATTTCCAGGTGGAACGGAGTCGATAGCTCGAAAGCTGCGGGACTAGTTAAGCGGACAAGGAAACGCGGAATAATAAAAATAATAATAAAAATAATAATAATAATATGACTTACGGATAACAATATATTGCGCCGCTGCTTAAAGCAGCAGGCGCAACATAATAATATGACTTAAGAAGAACAATATATTGCGCGCTGCTGCTTAAAGCAGCAGGCGCAACATAACTAGAGGTCTGCATTTCCAGGAGGAAACGCGAGATGTTGCGCCGCCTAAACCCCCGTCCCCCGATCCGCGTCTTTTCCGCTTAAAGCGAGGCCCTCGATACGGTAAACCCGCGTGGGTCACTAGGCGACGCTTATGGTGAAGGAGTTTACTGCTAAGCTGTCGGTAGTGGGATGTTAAGAGAGCACTCTCCCACAGCAGTTTACATTGGACTCTATGGAGCTGTGTAGGCCGTGAAAGGAAAACGGGGTCAAAGGTCATGAAGCGGGTGGGCTATCGGCCCATAAATTCACGTGGTGGGACCGTGGACTCTCGGGTGTGCCCGTTTGAATTCTGGTGTCTCTAGCTCGAAAACTGACCGTGTGACAGCAGTTTTAAAGTTTGACAAAAGTTTATGGACATTTTCCCATTCATTCCTATGGGAGAAAAGATGAAACTTCAAAGGCTTACTGTGCGAAAACTATGCAACTTTTCCAAAAGCTGTATACAAGCCCGCATCCCACAGGGAAGCTCTACGAAACAAACTTTGAACGGAGTCGATATCTCGAAAACTGTGGGCGGAGTTAACCGGACAAGAATGAACGATCCTCAGAATGAAGGGCAGCAAACGTAACACTAGAGGTCTGCATTTCCAGGAGGAAACGCGAGATGTTGCGCCGCCTAAACCCCCGTCCCCCGATCCGCGTCTTTCCCGCTTAAAGCGAGGTCCTCGATACGGTAAACCCGCGTGGGTCACTAGGCGACGCTTATGGTGAAGGAGTTTACTGCTAAGCTGTCGGTAGTGGGATGTTAAGAGAGCACTCTCCCACAGCAGTTTACATTGGACTCTATGGAGCTGTGTAGGCCGTGAATGGAAAACGATACATTTTGAATTCCACCTTTAAAAACAATTCCACCTTAAGAAACCCAGAATTGTATTGAAATGTCCACATCACAGGCCAAAAGAGTCTTAAAAGCAAAAAAAGATGGCCAATACATTTTAAATACCACCTTAATAAAAATTCCACCTTAAGAAACCCACAGTTGTATTGACACGTCCACCTTTAAAAATGACCACTTTAAATAAAGCTTAAAATGTCGAAAAGACAGGCAGTATATTGTGAATGAGGTATTCTTAAAAAATTCCACCTTAAGAAACCCTGGATAATTAAGATGTCCCCCTTAAAAATGACCTTTAAAGTGTTACAGACTGCCTGTGTATTTCTGTGGCCCTCACAGCTCTTCCCCTCAGTCTCTGCCTCTGCCCCTCCCCCTCCCCCCTCTCTCTCTCTCACACGCACGCTCACAGAATACAACTGACAGACTCATGATTCAATGAATTTCGACCGGTGGGGCACCCTCCAAAAAACCTCAAATATCTCCAAAACTTTTCCAGGTCCAAAAATGAACGAAGCATACCGTAGCGACAAGGAGAGTCTGGTGCTCGAGATGGTGTAAAAATTTTTGCACTTTGAGCGAGATTTGATGGTGTAATTACGAGTTAAAAACAGGCAAAGTTTTGAAAATCTGCGTGCCGAGCCGCTCTTAAAATACATTGAGCTCTATGGGAGGAAAACCCTCCCAAGTGTCAAACAAAAATTCATAACTCAAGAACGGTATTATCAAACGGTCTGAAACTTACAAGTTTGAGAAAGGGGACATTTCTCTACCATTTAAAATTTAAATGAAGTCTGTAGGTGAAAGTATAAGGAAGTTATGGTGAAATGTTCGGCAGAAAATTGAAAAAGAAAAAAAATAATTTCAATGGGTTCCTATGGGAGCGTACCCACCCTCCGAACAAATGCTTATAGCTCGGAAAGTTTTCCTCACATCACTTAACCGTATATACCGTTGCGACAAGGAGAGTCTGGGGATCGATATGGTATAAAAAATTTGCAGATTAAGTGAGAATTGAGCATGTTATGACGAGTTAAAAACAGGAGAAAATTTTAGAAACCGCACTCTGAGCTGCTCCAAAAATACATTGAACCCTATGGGAGCCGAAACCGTCCCTAGTGCCGAACAAAAATTCATAACTCAAAAACCGTATTTTCAATAATGTTCAAATTTAGAGGTCTTAGAAAGGACAAGTTTCTCTACCATTTAAAATTTAAATGAAGTTTCTAGGTGAAACTATGAGGAAGTTATGGCGATTTGTTCGGCTGAAAAGTGAAAAAACGGCTTTTTGCCACTGAAACTACAGTGGATGACATCACCCCCACTCTAAGAGCCTCCCATTGAAATGAATGGAGGGATTTTGAAGGAGGAAAAGAAAGGGAAGGATGAGTGCAAAAATTCCGAAAACGGAAGTGATGGGAGCCGGTACACCCGGGTCCGACCGTCTGAAATCCCGTGTCCGTAGCTTGAAAAATGACCGAGTTAGAGCACTTTGAAAATTAATTCCATAGAAATGACTGGGGAAAAACAGAGCGAAAAACGAGTGTAGCGGACGAACGAGTGCGGGTATCGGAAAGCTGTATACAAGCCCACATCGTCGCTATAGGACGCACGATTTCCAGGTGGAACGGAGTCGATAGCTCGAAAGCTGCGGGACTAGTTAAGCGGACAAGGAAACGCGGAATAATAAAAATAATAATAAAAATAATAATAATATGACTTACGGATAACAATATATTGCGCCGCTGCTTAAAGCAGCAGGCGCAACATAACTAGAGGTCTGCATTTCCAGGAGGAAACGCGAGATGTTGCGCCGCCTAAACCCCCGCCCCCCGATCCGCGTCTTTCCCGCTTAAAGCGAGGTCCTCGATACGGTAAACCCGCGTGGGTCACTAGGCGACGCTTATGGTGAAGGAGTTTACTGCTAAGCTGTCGGTAGTGGGATGTTAAGGGAGCACTCTCCCACAGCAGTTTACATTGGACTCTATGGAGCTCTGTAGGCCGTGAAAGGAAAACGGGGTCAAAGGTCATGAAGCGGGTGGGCTATCGGCCCATAAATTCACGTGGTGGGACCGTGGACTCTCGGGTCTGCCCGTTTGAATTCTGGTGTCTCTAGCTCGAAAACTGACCGTGTGACAGCAGTTTTAAAGTTTGACAAAAGTTTATGGACATTTTTCCATTCATTCCTATGGGAGAAAAGATGAAACTTCAAATGCTTACTGTGCGAAAACTATGTAACTTTTCCAAAAGCTGTATACAAGCCCGCATCCCACAGGGCAGCTCTACGAGACAAACTTTGAACGGAGTCTATATCTCGAAAACTGTGGGCGGAGTTAACCGGACAAGAATGAACGATCCTCAGAATGAAGGGCAGCAAACGTAACACTAGAGGTCTGCATTTCCAGGAGGAAACGCGAGATGTTGCGCCGCCGAAACCCCTGCCCCCCGATCCGCGTCTTTCCCGCTTAAAGCGAGGTCCTCGATACGGTAAACCCGCGTGGGTCACTAGGCGACGCTTATGGTGAAGGAGTTTACTGCTAAGCCGTCGGTAGTGGGATGTTAAGAGAGCACTCTCCCACAGCAGTTTACATTGGACTCTATGGAGCTCTGTAGGCCGTGAATGGAAAACGGGGTCAAAGGTCATGAAGCGGGTGGGCTATCGGCCCATAATTTTACGTGGTGGGACCGTGGACCCTCGGGTCTGCCCGTTTGAGTTCTGGTGTCTCTAGCTCGAAAACTGACCGTGTGACAGCAGTTTTAAAGTTTGACAAAAGTTTATGGACATTTTTCCATTCATTCCTATGGGAGTTAAGATGAAACTTCAAATGCTTACTGTGCGAAAACTATGTAACTTTTCCAAAAGCTGTATACAAGCCCGCATCCCACAGGGAAGCTCTACGAGACAAACTTTGAACGGAGTCTATATCTCGAAAACTGTGGGCGGAGTTAACCGGACAAGAATGAACGATCCTCAGAATGAAGGGCAGCAAACGTAACACTAGAGGTCTGCATTTCCAGGAGGAAACGCGAGATGTTGCGCCGCCTAAACCCCCGTCCCCCGATCCGCGTCTTTCCCGCTTAAAGCGAGGTCCTCGATACGGTAAACCCGCGTGGGTCACTAGGCGACGCTTATGGTGAAGGAGTTTACTGCTAAGCTGTCGGTAGTGGGATGTTAAGAGAGCACTCTCCCACAGCAGTTTACATTGGACTCTATGGAGCTGTGTAGGCCGTGAAAGGAAAACGGGGTCAAAGGTCATGAAGCGGGTGGGCTATCGGCCCATAAATTCACGTGGTGGGACCGTGGACTCTCGGGTCTGCCCGTTTGAATTCTGGTGTCTCTAGCTCGAAAACTGACCGTGTGACAGCAGTTTTAAAGTTTGACAAAAGTTTATGGACATTTTTCCATTCATTCCTATGGGAGAAAAGATGAAACTTCAAATGCTTCCTGTGCGAAAACTATGTAACTTTTCCAAAAGCTGTATACAAGCCCGCATCCCACAGGGCAGCTCTACGAGACAAACTTTGAACGGAGTCTATATCTCGAAAACTGTGGGCGGAGTTAACCGGACAAGAATGAACGATCCTCAGAATGAAGGGCAGCAAACGTAACACTAGAGGTCTGCATTTCCAGGAGGAAACGCGAGATGTTGCGCCGCCTAAACCCCTGCCCCCCGATCCGCGTCTTTCCCGCTTAAAGCGAGGTCCTCGACACGGTAAACCCGCGTGGGTCACTAGGCGACGCTTATGGTGAAGGAGTTTACTGCTAAGCTGTTGGTAGTGGGATGTTAAGAGAGCACTGTCCCACAGCAGTTTACATTGGACTATGTGGAGCTGTGTAGGCCGTGAATGGAAAACGGAGTCAAAGGTCATGAAGCGGGTGGGGTATCGGCTCATAATTTTACGTGGTGGGACCGTGGACCCTCGGGTCTGCCCGTTTGAATTCTGGTGTGTGTAGCTCGAAAACTGACCGTGTGACAGCAGTTTGAAAGTTTGACAAAAGTTTATGGACATTTTTCCATTCATTCCTATGGGAGTAAAGATGAAACTTCAAATGCTTACTGTGCGAAAACTATGCAACTTTTCCAAAAGCTGTATACAAGCCCGCATCCCACAGGGAAGCTCTATGAATGAAACTTTGAACGGAGTCGATATCTCGAAAACTGTGGGCGGAGTTAACCGGACAAGAATGAACGATCCTCAGAATGAAGGGCAGCAAACGTAACACCAGGAGGAAACGCGAGATGTTGCGCCGCCTAAATCCCTGCCCCCCGATCCGCGTCTTTCCCGCTTAAAGCGAGGTCCTCGATACGGTAAACCCGCGTGGGTCACTAGGCGACGCTTATGGTGAAGGAGTTCACTGCTAAGCTGTCGGTAGTGGGAAGTTAAGAGAGCACTCTCCCACAGCAGTTTACATTGGACTCTATGGAGCTCTGTAGGCCGTGAAAGGAAAACGGGGTCAAAGGTCATGAAGCGGGTGGGTTATCGGCCCATAATTTTACGTGGTGGGACCGTGGACCCTCGGGTCTGCCCGTTTGAGTTCTGGTGTCTCTAGCTCGAAAACTGACCGTGTGACAGCAGTTTGAATGTTTGACAAAAGTTTATGGACATTTTTCCATTCATTCTTATGTGAGAAAAGATGAAACTTCAAATGCTTCCTGTGCGAAAACTATGTAACTTTTCTAAAAGCTGTATACAAGCCCGCATCCCACAGGGAAGCTCTACGAAACAAACTTTGAACGGAGTCGATATCTCGAAAACTGTGGGCGGAGTTAACCGGACAAGAATGAACGATCCTCAGAATGAAGGGCAGCAAACGTAACACTAGAGGTCTGCATTTCCAGGAGGAAACGCGAGATGTTGCGCCGCCTAAACCCCTGCCCCCCGATCCGCGTCTTTCACGCTTAAAGCGAGGTCCTCGATACGGTAAACCCGCGTGGGTCACTAGGCGACGCCTATGGTGAAGTAGTTTACTGCTAAGCTGTCGGTAGTGGGATGTTAAGAGAGCACTCTCCCACAGCAGTTTACATTGGACTCTATGGAGCTGTGTAGGCCGTGAATGGAAAACGGGGTCAAAGGTCATGAAGCGGGTGGGCTATCGGCCTATAGTTTCACGTGGTGGGACCGTGGACCCTCGGGTCTGCCCGTTTGAGTTCTGGTGTCTCTAGCTCGAAAACTGACCGTGTGACAGCAGTTTAAAAGTTTGACAAAAGTTTATGGACACTTTTCCATTCATTCCTATGGGAGAAAAGTTGAAACTTCAAATGCTTACTGTGCTAAAACTATGTAACTTTTCCAAAAGCTGTATACAAGCCCGCATCCCACAGGGAAGCTCTACGAATGAAACTTTGAACGGAGTCGATATCTCGAAAACTGTGGGCGGAGTTAACCGGACAAGAATGAACGATCCTCAGAATGAAGGGCAGCAAACGTAACACTAGAGGTCTGCATTTCCAGGAGGAAACGCGAGATGTTGCGCCGCCTAAATCCCTGCCCCCCGATCCGCGTCTTTCCCGCTTAAAGCAAGGTCCTCGATACGGTAAACCCGCGTGGGTCACTAGGCGACGCTTATGGTGAAGGAGTTTACTGCTAAGCTGTCGGTAGTGGGATGTTAAGAGAGCACTCTCCCACAGCAGTTTACATTAGACTCTATGGAGCTCTGTAGGCCGTGAATGGAAAACGGGGTCAAAGGTCATGAAGCGGGTGGGCTATCGGCCCATAATTTCACGTGGTGGGACCGTGGACTCTCGGGTCTGCCCGTTTGAATTCTGGTGTCTCTAGCTCGAAAACTGAGCGTGTGACAGCAGTTTGAAAGTTTGACAAAAGTTTATGGACATTTTTCCATTCATTCCTATGGGAGAAAACACGAAACTTCAAATGCTTACTGTGCGAAAACTATGCAACTTTTCCAAAAGCTGTATACAAGCCCGCATCCCACAGGGAAGCTCTACGAATGAAACTTTGAACGGAGTCGATATCTCGAAAACTGTGGGCGGAGTTAACCGGACAAGAATGAACGATCCTCAGAATGAAGGGCAGCAAACGTAACACTAGAGGTCTGCATTTCCAGGAGGAAACGCGAGATGTTGCGCCGCCTAAACCCCCGTCCCCCGATCCGCGTCTTTCCCGCTTAAAGCGAGGTCCTCGATACGGTAAACCCGCGTGGGTCACTAGGCGACGCTTATGGTGAAGGAGTTTACTGCTAAGCTGTCGGTAGTGGGATGTAAAGAGAGCACTCTCCCACAGCAGTTTACATTGGACTCTATGGAGCTGTGTAGACCGTGAATGGAAAACGGGGTCAAAGGTCATGAAGCGGGTGGGCTATCGGCCTATAATTTCTGGTGGGGGGACCGTGGACCCTCGGGTCTGCCCGTTTGAGTTCTGGTGTCTCTAGCTCCAAAACTGACCGTGTGACAGCAGTTTGAAAGTTTGACAAAAGTTTATGGACATTTTTCCATTCATTCCTATGGGAGAAAAGATGAAACTTCAAAGGCTTACTGTGCGAAAACTATGTAACTTTTCCAAAAGCTGTATACAAGCCCGCATCCCACAGGGAAGCTCTACGAAACAAACTTTGAACGGAGTCGATATCTGGAAAACTGTGGGCGGAGTTAACCGGACAAGAATGAACGATCCTCAGAATGAAGGGCAGCAAACGTAACACTAGAGGTCTGCATTTCCAGGAGGAAACGCGAGATGTTGCGCCGCCTAAACACCCGTCCCCCGATCCGCGTCTTAAAATGTTGAAAAGACAGCCAGTATATTGTGAATGAGGTCTTTTTTAAAAATTCCACCTTAAGAAACCCTGGATAATTAAGACGTCCCCCTTAAAAATGACCTTTAAAGTGTTACAGACTGCCTGTGTATTTCTGTGGCCCTCACAGCTCTTCCCCGTCAGTGTCTGCCTCTGCCCCTCCCCCTCCCCCCTCTCTGTCTCTCTCACACGCACGCTCACAGAACACAACTGACAGACTCATGATTCAATGAATTTCGACCGGGGAGCACCCTCCAAAAAATCACCCGTAGCTCGAAAACTTTTCCCAACCAAAATTGAACGAAGCATACCGTAGCGACAAGGAGAGTCTTGTGCTCGAGATGGTGTAAAAATTTTTGCACTTTGAGCGAGATTTGATGGTGTAATTACGAGTTAAAAACAGGCAAAGTTTTGAAAATCTGCGTGCCGACCCGCTCTTAAAATACATTGAGCTCTATGGGAGGAAAACCCTCCCAAGTGTGGAACAAAAATTCATAACTCAAGAACGGTATTCTCAAACGGTCTGAAACTTACAAGTTTGAGAAAGGGGACATTTCTCTACCATTTAAAATTTAAATGAAGTCTGTAGGTGAAAGTATAAGGAAGTTATGGTGAAATGTTCGGCAGAAAATTGAAAAAGAAAAAAAATAATTTCAATGGGTTCCTATGGGAGCGTACCCACCCTCCGAACAAATGCTTATAGCTCGGAAAGTTTTCCCCACATCACTTAACCGTATATACCGTTGCGACAAGGAGAGTCTGGGGATCGATATGGTATAAAAAAATTCAGATTAAGTGAGAATTGAGCATGTTATGACGAGTTAAAAACAGGAGAAAATTTTAGAAACCGCACTCTGAGCTGCTCCAAAAATACATTGAACCCTATGGGAGCCGAAACCGTCCCTAGTGCCGAACAAAAATTCATAACTCAAAAACCGTATTTTCAATAATGTTCAAATTTAGAGGTCTTAGAAAGGACACGTTTCTCTACCATTTAAAATTTAAATGAAGTTTCTAGGTGAAAGTATGAGGAAGTTATGGTGATTTGTTCGGCTGAAAAGTGAAAAAACGGCTTTTTGCCACTGAAACTACAGTGGATGACATCACCCCCACTCTAAGAGCCTCCCATTGAAATGAATGGAGGGATTTTGAAGGAGGAAAAGAAAGGGAAGGATGAGTGCAAAAATTCCGAAAACGGAAGTGATGGGAGCCGGTACGCCCGGGTCCGACCGTCTGAAATCCCGTGTCCGTAGCTTGAAAAATGACCGAGTTAGAGCACTTTGAAAATTAATTCCATAGAAATGACTGGGGAAAAACAGAGCGAAAAACGAGTGTAGCGGACGAACGAGTGCGGGTATCGGAAAGCTGTATACAAGCCCACATCGTCGCTATAGGACGCACGATTTCCAGGTGGAACGGAGTCGATAGCTCGAAAGCTGTGGGACTAGTTAAGCGGACAAGGAAACGCGGAATAATAAAAATAATAATAAAAATAATAATAATATGACTTACGGATAACAATATATTGCGCCGCTGCTTAAAGCAGCAGGCGCAACATAACTAGAGGTCTGCATTTCCAGGAGGAAACGCGAGATGTTGCGCCGCCTAAACCCCCGTCCCCCGATCCGCGTCTTAAAATGTTGAAAAGACAGCCAGTATATTGTGAATGAGGTCTTTTTTAAAAATTCCACCTTAAGAAACCCTGGATAATTAAGACGTCCCCCTTAAAAATGAACTTTAAAGTGTTACAGACTGCCTGTGTATTTCTGTGGCCCTCACAGCTCTCCCCGTCAGTGTCTGCCTCTGCCCCTCCCCCTCCCCCCTCTCTGTCTCTCTCACACGCACGCTCACAGAACACAACTGACAGACTCATGATTCAATGAATTTCGACCGGGGAGCACCCTCCAAAAAATCACCCGTAGCTCGAAAACTTTTCCCAACCAAAATTGAACGAAGCATACCGTAGCGACAAGGAGAGTCTTGTGCTCGAGATGGTGTAAAATTTTTTGCACTTTGAGCGAGATTTGATGGTGTAATTACGAGTTAAAAACAGGCAAAGTTTTGAAAATCTGCGTGCCGACCCGCTCTTAAAATACATTGAGCTCTATGGGAGGAAAACCCTCCCAAGTGTGGAACAAAAATTCATAACTCAAGAACGGTATTCTCAAACGGTCTGAAACTTACAAGTTTGAGAAAGGGGACATTTCTCTACCATTTAAAATTTAAATGAAGTCTGTAGGTGAAAGTATAAGGAAGTTATGGTGAAATGTTCGGCAGAAAATTGAAAAAGAAAAAAAATAATTTCAATGGGTTCCTATGGGAGCGTACCCACCCTCCGAACAAATGCTTATAGCTCGGAAAGTTTTCCCCACATCACTTAACCGTATATACCGTTGCGACAAGGAGAGTCTGGGGATCGATATGGTATAAAAAAAATTTCAGATTAAGTGAGAATTGAGCATGTTATGACGAGTTAAAAACAGGAGAAAATTTTAGAAACCGCACTCTGAGCTGCTCCAAAAATACATTGAACCCTATGGGAGCCGAAACCGTCCCTAGTGCCGAACAAAAATTCATAACTCAAAAACCGTATTTTCAATAATGTTCAAATTTAGAGGTCTTAGAAAGGACAAGTTTCTCTACCATTTAAAATTTAAATGAAGTTTCTAGGTGAAACTATAAGGAAGTTATGGCGATTTGTTCGGCTGAAAAGTGAAAAAACGGCTTTTTGCCACTGAAACTACAGTGGATGACATCACCCCCACTCTAAGAGCCTCCCATTGAAATGAATGGAGGGATTTTGAAGGAGGAAAAGAAAGGGAAGGATGAGTGCAAAAATTCCAAAAACGGAAGTGATGGGAGCCGGTACGCCCGGGTCCGACCGTCTGAAATCCCGTGTCCGTAGCTTGAAAAATGACCGAGTTAGAGCACTTTGAAAATTAATTCCATAGAAATGACTGGGGAAAAACAGAGCGAAAAACGAGTGTAGCGGACGAACGAGTGCGGGTATCGGAAAGCTGTATACAAGCCCACATCGTCGCTATAGGACGCACGATTTCCAGGTGGAACGGAGTCGATAGCTCGAAAGCTGCGGGACTAGTTAAGCGGACAAGGAAACGCGGAATAATAAAAATAATAATAAAAATAATAATAATAATATGACTTACGGATAACAATATATTGCGCCGCTGCTTAAAGCAGCAGGCGCAACATAACTAGAGGTCTGCATTTCCAGGAGGAAACGCGAGATGTTGCGCCGCCTAAACCCCCGTCCCCCGATCCGCGTCTTAAAATGTTGAAAAGACAGCCAGTATATTGTGAATGAGGTGTTTTTTAAAAATTCCACCTTAAGAAACCCTGGATAATTAAGACGTCCCCCTTAAAAATGACCTTTAAAGTGTTACAGGCTGCCTGTGTATTTCTGTGGCCCTCACAGCTCTCCCTGTCAGTCTCTGCCTCTGCCCCTCCCCCTCCCCCCTCTGTCTCTCTCACACGCACGCTCACAGAATACAACTGACAGACTCATGATTCAATGAATTTCGACCGGTGGGGCACCCTCCAAAAAACCTCAAATATCTCCAAAACTTTTCCAGGTCCAAAAATGAACGAAGCATACCGTAGCGACAAGGAGAGTCTGGTGCTCGAGATGGTGTAAAAATTTTTGCACTTTGAGCGAGATTTGATGGTGTAATTATGAGTTAAAAACAGGCAAAGTTTTGAAAATCTGCGTGCCGAGCCGCTCTTAAAATACATTGAGCTCTATGGGAGGAAAACCCTCCCAAGTGTCAAACAAAAATTCATAACTCAAGAACGGTATTATCAAACGGTCTGAAACTTACAAGTTTGAGAAAGGGGACATTTCTCTACCATTTAAAATTTAAATGAAGTCTGTAGGTGAAAGTATAAGGAAGTTATGGTGAAATGTTCGGCAGAAAATTGAAAAAGAAAAAAAATAATTTCAATGGGTTCCTATGGGAGCGTACCCACCCTCCGAACAAATGCTTATAGCTCGGAAAGTTTTCCCCACATCACTTAAGCGTATATACCGTTGCGACAAGGAGAGTCTGGGGATCGATATGGTATAAAAAATTTGCAGATTAAGTGAGAATTGAGCATGTTATGACGAGTTAAAAACAGGAGAAAATTTTAGAAACCGCACTCTGAGCTGCTCCAAAAATACATTGAACCCTATGGGAGCCGAAACCGTCCCTAGTGCCGAACAAAAATTCATAACTCAAAAACCGTATTTTCAATAATGTTCAAATTTAGAGGTCTTAGAAAGGACAAGTTTCTCTACCATTTAAAATTTAAATGAAGTTTCTAGGTGAAACTATAAGGAAGTTATGGCGATTTGTTCGGCTGAAAAGTGAAAAAACGGCTTTTTGCCACTGAAACTACAGTGGATGACATCACCCCCACTCTAAGGGCCTCCCATTGAAATGAATGGAGGGATTTTGAAGGAGGTATAGAAAGGGAAGGATGAGTGCAAAAATTCTGAAAACGGAAGTGATGGGAGCCGGTACGCCCGGGTCCGACCGTCTAAAATCCCGTGTCCGTAGCTTGAAAAATGACCGAGTTAGAGCACTTTGAAAATTAATTCCATAGAAATGACTGGGGAAAAACGGAGCGATAAACGAGTGTAGCGGACGAACGAGTGCGGGTATCGGAAAGCTGTATACAAGCCCACATCGTCGCTATAGGACGCACGATTTCCAGGTGGAACGGAGTCGATAGCTCGAAAGCTGCGGGACTAGTTAGGCGGACAAGGAAACGCGGAATAATAAGAATAATAATAATAATAATAATATGACTTAAGAAGAACAGTATATTGCGCGCTGCTGAAGCAGCTTGCGCAACATAACTAGATGTTGCGCCGCCTAAACCCCCGTCCCCCGATCCGCGTCTTTCCCGCTTAAAGCGAGGTCCTCGATACGGTAAACCCGCGTGGGTCACTAGGCGACGCTTATGGTGAAGGAGTTTACTGCTAAGCTGTCGGTAGTGGGATGTTAAGAGAGCACTCTCCCACAGCAGTTTACATTGGACTCTATGGAGCTCTGTAGGCCGTGAAAGGAAAACGGGGTCAAAGGTCATGAAGCGGGTGGGTTATCGGCCCATAATTTTACGTGGTGGGACCGTGGACCCTCGGGTCTGCCCGTTTGAGTTCTGGTGTCTCTAGCTCGAAAACTGACCGTGTGACAGCAGTTTGAATGTTTGACAAAAGTTTATGGACATTTTTCCATTCATTCCTATGTGAGAAAAGATGAAACTTCAAATGCTTCCTGTGCGAAAACTATGTAACTTTTCTAAAAGCTGTATACAAGCCCGCATCCCACAGGGAAGCTCTACGAAACAAACTTTGAACGGAGTCGATATCTCGAAAACTGTGGGCGGAGTTAACCGGACAAGAATGAACGATCCTCAGAATGAAGGGCAGCAAACGTAACACTAGAGGTCTGCATTTCCAGGAGGAAACGCGAGATGTTGCGCCGCCTAAACCCCTGCCCCCCGATCCGCGTCTTTCCCGCTTAAAGCGAGATCCTCGATACGGTAAACCCACGTGGGTCACTAGGCGACGCTTATGGTGAAGGAGTTTACTGCTAAGCTGTCGGTAGTGGGATGTTAAGAGAGCACTCTCCCACAGCAGTTTACATTGGACTCTGTGGAGCTCTGTAGGCCGTGAATGGAAAACGGGGTCAAAGGTCATGAAGCGGGTGGGCTATCGGCTCTTAATTTTACGTGGTGGGACCGTGGACCCTCGGGTCTGCCCGTTTGAATTCTGGTGTCTCTAGCTCGAAAACTGACCGTGTGACAGCAGTTTGAAAGTTTGACAAAAGTTTATGGACATTTTTCCATTCATTCCTATGGGAGTAAAGATGAAACTTCAAATGGTTACTGTGCGAAAACTATGCAACTTTTCCAAAAGCTGTATACAAGCCCGCATCCCACAGGGCAGCTCTACGAAACAAACTTTGAATGGAGTCGATATCTCGAAAACTGTGGGCGGAGTTAACCGGACAAGAATGAACGATCCTCAGAATGAAGGGCAGCAAACGTAACACTAGAGGTCTGCATTTCCAGGAGGAAACGCGAGATGTTGCGCCGCCGAAACCCCCGTCCCCCGATCCGCGTCTTTCCCGCTTAAAGCGAGGTCCTCGATACGGTAAACCCGCGTGGGTCACTAGGCGACGCTTATGGTGAAGGAGTTTACTGCTAAGCTGTCGGTAGTGGGATGTTAAGAGAGCACTCTCCCACAGCAGTTTACATTGGACTCTATGTAGCTCTGTAGGCCGTGAATGGAAAACGGGGTCAAAGACTATCGGCCTATAGTTTCACGTGGTGGGACCGTGGACTCTCGGGTCTGCCCGTTTGAGTTCTGGTGTCTCTAGCTCGAAAACTGACCGTGTGACAGCAGTTTGAAAGTTTGACAAAAGTTTATGGACATATTTCCATTCATTCCTATGGGAGTAAAGATGAAACTTCAAATGCTTACTGTGCGAAAACTATGTAACTTTTCCAAAAGCTGTATACAAGCCCGCATCCCACAGGGCAGCTCTACGAATGAAACTTTGAACGGAGTCGATATCTCGAAAACTGTGGGCGGAGTTAACCGGACAAGAACGAACGATCCTCAGAATTAAGGGCAGCAAACGTAACACTAGAGGTCTGCATTTCCAGGAGGAAACGCGAGATGTTGCGCCGCCTAAACCCCTGCCCCCCGATCCGCGTCTTTCCCGCTTAAAGCGAGGTCCTCGACACGGTAAACCCGCGTGGGTCACTAGGCGACGCTTATGGTGAAGGAGTTTACTGCTAAGCCGTCGGTAGCGGGATGTTAAGAGAGCACTCTCCCACAGCAGTTTACATTGGACTCTATGGAGCTCTGTAGGCCGTGAAACGAAAACGGGGTCAAAGGTCATGAAGCGGGTGGGCTATCGGCCCATAATTTTACGTGGTGGGACCGTGGACCCTCGGGTCTGCCCGTTTGAGTTCTGGTGTCTCTAGCTCGAAAACTGACCGTGTGACAGCAGTTTTAAAGTTTGACAAAAGTTTATGGACATTTTTCCATTCATTCCTATGGGAGTAAAGATGAAACTTCAAATGCTTCCTGTGCTAAAACTATGTAACTTTTCCAAAAGCTGTATACAAGCCCGCATCCCACAGGGAAGCTCTACGAATGAAACTTTGAACGGAGTCGATATCTCGAAAACTGTGGGCGGAGTTAACCGGACAAGAATGAACGATCCTCAGAATGAAGGGCAGCAAACGTAACACTAGAGGTCTGCATTTCCAGGAGGAAACGCGAGATGTTGCGCCGCCTAAACCCCCGCCCCCCGATCCGCGTCTTTACCGCTTAAAGCTAGGTCCTCGATACGGTAAACCCGCGTGGGTCACTAGGCGACGCTTATGGTGAAGGAGTTTACTGCTAAGCTGTCGGTAGTGGGATGTTAAGAGAGCACTCTCCCACAGCAGTTTACATTGGACTCTATGGAGCTGTGTAGGCCGTGAAAGGAAAACGGGGTCAAAGGTCATGAAGCGGGCGGGCTATCGGCCCATAATTTTACGTGGTGGGACCGTGGACCCTCGGGTCTACCCGTTTGAATTCTGGTGTCTCTAGCTCGAAAACTGACCGTGTGACAGCAGTTTTAAAGTTTGACAAAAGTTTATGGAAATTTTTCCATTCATTCCTATGGGAGTAAAGATGAAATTTCAAATGCTTACTGTGCGAAAACTATGTAACTTTTCCAAAAGCTGTATACAAGCCCGCATCCCAAAGGGAAGCTCTACGAATGAAACTTTGAACGGAGTCGATATCTCGAAAACTGTGGGCGGAGTTAACCGGACAAGAACGAACGATCCTCAGAATGAAGGGCAGCAAACGTAACACCAGGAGGAAACGCGAGATGTTGCGCCGCCGAAACCCCCGTCCCCCGATCCGCGTCTTTCCCGCTTAAAGCGAGGTCCTCGATACGGTAAACCCGCGTGGGTCACTAGGCGACGCTTATGGTGAAGGAGTTTACTGCTAAGCTGTCGGTAGTGGGATGTTAAGAGAGCACTCTCCCACAGCAGTTTACATTGGACTCTATGGAGCTCTGTAGGCCGTGAATGGAAAACGGGGTCAAAGGTCATGAAGCGGGCGGGGTATCGGCCTATAATTTCACGTTGTGGGACCGTGGACTCTCGGGTCTGCCCGTTTGAGTTCTGGTGTCTCTAGCTCGAAAACTGACCGTGTGACAGCAGTTTGAAAGTTTGACAAAAGTTTATGGACATTTTTCCATTCATTCCTATGGGAGTAAAGATGAAACTTCAAATGGTTACTGTGCGAAAACTATGCAACTTTTCCAAAAGCTGTATACAAGCCCGCATCCCACAGGGCAGCTCTACGAAACAAACTTTGAACGGAGTCGATATCTCGAAAACTGTGGGCGGAGTTAACCGGACAAGAATGAACGATCCTCAGAATGAAGGGCAGCAAACGTAACACTAGAGGTCTGCATTTCCAGGAGGAAACGCGAGATGTTGCGCCGCCGAAACCCCCGTCCCCCGATCCGCGTCTTTCCCGCTTAAAGCGAGATCCTCGATACGGTAAACCCGCGTGGGTCACTAGGCGACGCTTATGGTGAAGGAGTTTACTGCTAAGCTGTCGGTAGTGGGATGTTAAGAGAGCACTCTCCCACAGCAGTTTACATTGGACTCTATGGAGCTCTGTAGGCCGTGAATGGAAAACGGGGTCAAAGACTATCGGCCTATAGTTTCACGTGGTGGGACCGTGGACTCTCGGGTCTGCCCGTTTGAGTTCTGGTGTCTCTAGCTCGAAAACTGACCGTGTGACAGCAGTTTGAAAGTTTGACAAAAGTTTATGGACATATTTCCATTCATTCCTATGGGAGTAAAGATGAAACTTCAAATGCTTACTGTGCGAAAACTATGTAACTTTTCCAAAAGCTGTATACAAGCCCGCATCCCACAGGGAAGCTCTACGAAACAAACTTTGAACGGAGTCGATATCTCGAAAACTGTGAGCGGAGTTAACCGGACAAGAACGAACGATCCTCAGAATTAAGGGCAGCAAACGTAACACTAGAGGTCTGCATTTCCAGGAGGAAACGCGAGATGTTGCGCCGCCTAAACCCCTGCCCCCCGATCCGCGTCTTTCCCGCTTAAAGCGAGGTCCTCGACACGGTAAACCCGCGTGGGTCACTAGGCGACGCTTATGGTGAAGGAGTTTACTGCTAAGCCGCCGGTAGCGGGATGTTAAGAGAGCACTCTCCCACAGCAGTTTACATTGGACTCTATGGAGCTCTGTAGGCCGTGAAACGAAAACGGGGTCAAAGGTCATGAAGCGGGTGGGCTATCGGCCCATAATTTTACGTGGTGGGACCGTGGACCCTCGGGTCTGCCCGTTTGAGTTCTGGTGTCTCTAGCTCGAAAACTGACCGTGTGACAGCAGTTTTAAAGTTTGACAAAAGTTTATGGACATTTTTCCATTCATTCCTATGGGAGTAAAGATGAAACTTCAAATGCTTCCTGTGCTAAAACTATGTAACTTTTCCAAAAGCTGTATACAAGCCCGCATCCCACAGGGAAGCTCTACGAATGAAACTTTGAACGGAGTCGATATCTCGAAAACTGTGGGCGGAGTTAACCGGACAAGAATGAACGATCCTCAGAATGAAGGGCAGCAAACGTAACACTAGAGGTCTGCATTTCCAGGAGGAAACGCGAGATGTTGCGCCGCCTAAACCCCCGCCCCCCGATCCGCGTCTTTACCGCTTAAAGCGAGGTCCTCGATACGGTAAACCCGCGTGGGTCACTAGGCGACGCTTATGGTGAAGGAGTTTACTGCTAAGCTGTCGGTAGTGGGATGTTAAGAGAGCACTCTCCCACAGCAGTTTACATTGGACTCTATGGAGCTGTGTAGGCCGTGAAAGGAAAACGGGGTCAAAGGTCATGAAGCGGGCGGGCTATCGGCCCATAATTTTACGTGGTGGGACCGTGGACCCTCGGGTCTACCCGTTTGAATTCTGGTGTCTCTAGCTCGAAAACTGACCGTGTGACAGCAGTTTTAAAGTTTGACAAAAGTTTATGGAAATTTTTCCATTCATTCCTATGGGAGTAAAGATGAAAGTTCAAATGCTTACTGTGCGAAAACTATGTAACTTTTCCAAAAGCTGTATACAAGCCCGCATCCCACAGGGCAGCTCTACGAAACAAACTTTGAACGGAGTCGATATCTCGAAAACTGTGGGCGGAGTTAACCGGACAAGAACGAACGATCCTCAGAATGAAGGGCAGCAAACGTAACACCAGGAGGAAACGCGAGATGTTGCGCCGCCGAAACCCCCGTCCCCCGATCCGCGTCTTTCCCGCTTAAAGCGAGGTCCTCGATACGGTAAACCCGCGTGGGTCACTAGGCGACGCTTATGGTGAAGGAGTTTACTGCTAAGCTGTCGGTAGTGGGATGTTAAGAGAGCACTCTCCCACAGCAGTTTACATTGGACTCTATGGAGCTCTGTAGGCCGTGAATGGAAAACGGGGTCAAAGGTCATGAAGCGGGCGGGGTATCGGCCTATAATTTCACGTGGTGGGACCGTGGACTCTCGGGTCTGCCCGTTTGAGTTCTGGTGTCTCTAGCTCGAAAACTGACCGTGTGACAGCAGTTTGAAAGTTTGACAAAAGTTTATGGACATTTTTCCATTCATTCCTATGGGAGTTAAGATGAAACTTCAAATGCTTACTGTGCGAAAACTATGTAACTTTTCCAAAAGCTGTATACAAGCCCGCATCCCACAGGGAAGCTCTACGAAACAAACTTTGAACGGAGTCGATATCTCGAAAACTGTGGGCGGAGTTAACCGGACAAGAATGAACGATCCTCAGAATGAAGGGCAGCAAACGTAACACTAGAGGTCTGCATTTCCAGGAGGAAACGCGAGATGTTGCGCCGCCTAAACCCCTGCCCCCCGATCCGCGTCTTTCCCGCTTAAAGCGAGGTCCTCGATACGGTAAACCCGCGTGGGTCACTAGGCGACGCTTATGGTGAAGGAGTTTACTGCTAAGCTGTCGGTAGTGGGATGTTAAGAGAGCACTCTCCCACAGCAGTTTACATTGGACTCTATGGAGCTCTGTAGGCCGTGAATGGAAAACGATACATTTTGAATTCCACCTTTAAAAACAATTCCACCTTAAGAAACCCAGAATTGTATTGAAATGTCCACATCACAGGCCAAAAGAGTCTTAAAAGCAAAAAAAGATGGCCAATACATTTTAAATACCACCTTAATAAAAATTCCACCTTAAGAAACCCACAGTTGTATTGACACGTCCACCTTTAAAAATGACCACTTTAAATAAAGCTTAAAATGTCGAAAAGACAGCCAGTATATTGTGAATGAGGTATTCTTTAAAAATTCCACCTTAAGAAACCCTGGATAATTAAGACGTCCCCCTTAAAAATGACCTTTAAAGTGTTACAGACTGCCTGTGTATTTCTGTGGCCCTCACAGCTCTTCCCCTCAGTCTCTGCCTCTGCCCCTCCCCCTCCCCCCTCTGTCTCTCTCACACGCATGCTCACAGAATACAACTGACAGACTCATGATTCAATGAATTTCGACCGGGGAGCACCCTCCAAAAAATCACCCGTAGCTCGAAAACTTTTCCCAACCAAATATGAACAAAGCATACCGTAGCGACAAGGAGAGTCTTGTGCTCGAGATGGTGTAAAAATTTTTGCACTTTGAGCGAGATTTGATGGTGTAATTACGAGTTAAAAACAGGCAAAGTTTTGAAAATCTGCGTGCCGACCCGCTCTTAAAATACATTGAGCTCTATGGGAGGAAAACCCTCCCAAGTGTCAAACAAAAATTCATAACTCAAGAACGGTATTCTCAAACGGTCTGAAACTTACAAGTGTGAGAAAGGGGAAATTTCTCTACCATTTAAAATTCAAATGAAGTCTGTAGGTGAAAGTATAAGGAAGTTATGGTGAAATGTTCGGCAGAAAATTGAAAAAGAAAAAAAATAATTTCAATGGGTTCCTATGGGAGCGTACCCACCCTCCGAACAAATGCTTATAGCTCGGAAAGTTTTCCTCACATCACTTAACCGTATATACCGTTGCGACAAGGAGAGTCTGGGGATCGATATGGTATAAAAAATTTGCAGATTAAGTGAGAATTGAGCATGTTATGACGAGTTAAAAACAGGAGAAAATTTTAGAAACCGCACTCTGAGCTGCTCCAAAAATACATTGAACCCTATGGGAGCCGAAACCGTCCCTAGTGCCGAACAAAAATTCATAACTCAAAAACCGTATTTTCAATAATGTTCAAATTTAGAGGTCTCAGAAAGGACAAGTTTCTCTACCATTTAAAATTTAAATGAAGTTTCTAGGTGAAACTATGAGGAAGTTATGGCGATTTGTTCGGCTGAAAAGTGAAAAAACGGCTTTTTGCCACTGAAACTACAGTGGATGACATCACCCCCACTCTAAGAGCCTCCCATTGAAATGAATGGAGGGATTTTGAAGGAGGAAAAGAAAGGGAAGGATGAGTGCAAAAATTCCGAAAACGGAAGTGATGGGAGCCGGTACGCCCGGGTCCGACCGTCTGAAATCCCGTGTCCGTAGCTTGAAAAATGACCGAGTTAGAGCACTTTGAAAATTAATTCCATAGAAATGACTGGGGAAAAACAGAGCGAAAAACGAGTGTAGCGGACGAACGAGTGCGGGTATCGGAAAGCTGTATACAAGCCCACATCGTCGCTATAGGACGCACGATTTCCAGGTGGAACGGAGTCGATAGCTCAAAAGCTGCGGGACTAGTTAAGCGGACAAGGAAACGCGGAATAATAAAAATAATAATAAAAATAATAATAATATGACTTACGGATAACAATATATCGCGCCGCTGCTTACAGCAGCAGGCGCAACATAACTAGAGGTCTGCATTTCCAGGAGGAAACGCGAGATGTTGCGCCGCCTAAACCCCCGCCCCCCGATCCGCGTCTTTACCGCTTAAAGCGAGGTCCTCGATACGGTAAACCCGCGTGGGTCACTAGGCGACGCTTATGGTGAAGGAGTTTACTGCTAAGCTGTTGGTAGTGGGATGTTAAGAGAGCACTGTCCCACAGCAGTTTACATTGGACTCTATGGAGCTGTGTAGGCCGTGAATGGAAAACGGGGTCAAAGGTCATGAAGCGGGCGGGGTATCGGCCTATAATTTCACGTGGCGGGACCGTGGACTCTCGGGTCTGCCCGTTTGAATTCTGGTGTCTGTAGCTCGAAAACTGAGCGTGTGACAGCAGTTTGAAAGTTTGACAAAAGTTTATGGACATTTTTCCATTCATTCCTATGGGAGTAAAGATGAAACTTCAAATGCTTACTGTGCGAAAACTATGCAACTTTTCCAAAAGCTGTATACAAGCCCGCATCCCACAGGGAAGCTCTACGAATGAAACTTTGAACGGAGTCGATATCTCGAAAACTGTGGGCGGAGTTAACCGGACAAGAAGGAACGATCCTCAGAATGAAGGGCAGCAAACGTAACACTAGAGGTCTGCATTTCCAGGAGGAAACGCGAGATGTTGCGCCGCCTAAGCCCCTGCCCCCCGATCCGCGTCTTTCTTGCTTAAAGCGAGGTCCTCGATACGGTAAACCCGCGTGGGTCACTAGGCGACGCCTATGGTGAAGGAGTTTACTGCTAAGCTGTCGGTAGTGGGATGTTAAGAGAGCACTCTCCCACAGCAGTTTACATTGGACTCTATGGCGCTCTGTAGGCCGTGAATGGAAAACGGGGTCAAAGGTCATGAAGCGGGTGGGCTATCGGCCCATAATTTCACGTGGCGGGACCGTGGACTCTCGGGTCTGCCCGTTTGAATTCTGGTGTCTGTAGCTCGAAAACTGAGCGTGTGAAAGCAGTTTGAAAGTTTGACAAAAGTTTATGGACATTTTTCCATTCATTCCTATAGGAGAAAAGATGAAACTTCAAAGGCTTACTGTGCAAAAACTATGCAACTTTTCCAAAAGCTGTATACAAGCCCGCATCCCACAGGGCAGCTCTACGAAACAAACTTTGAACGGAGTCGATATCTCGAAAACTGTGGGCGGAGTTAACCGGACAAGAATGAACGATCCTCAGAATGAAGGGCAGCAAACGTAACACCAGGAGGAAACGCGAGATGTTGCGCCGCCGAAACCCCCGTCCCCCGATCCGCGTCTTTCCCGCTTAAAGCGAGGTCCTCGATACGGTAAACCCGCGTGGGTCACTAGGCGACGCTTATGGTGAAGGAGTTTACTGCTAAGCTGTTGGTAGTGGGATGTTAAGAGAGCACTGTCCCACAGCAGTTTACATTGGACTCTATGGAGCTGTGTAGGCCGTGAATGGAAAACGGGGTCAAAGGTCATGAAGCGGGCGGGGTATCGGCCTATAATTTCACGTGGCGGGACCGTGGACTCTCGGGTCTGCCCGTTTGAATTCTGGTGTCTGTAGCTCGAAAACTGAGCGTGTGACAGCAGTTTGAAAGTTTGACAAAAGTTTATGGACATTTTTCCATTCATTCCTATGGGAGTAAAGATGAAACTTCAAATGCTTACTGTGCGAAAACTATGCAACTTTTCCAAAAGCTGTATACAAGCCCGCATCCCACAGGGAAGCTCTACGAATGAAACTTTGAACGGAGTCGATATCTCGAAAACTGTGGGCGGAGTTAACCGGACAAGAAGGAACGATCCTCAGAATGAAGGGCAGCAAACGTAACACTAGAGGTCTGCATTTCCAGGAGGAAACGCGAGATGTTGCGCCGCCTAAACCCCTGCCCCCCGATCCGCGTCTTTCTTGCTTAAAGCGAGGTCCTCGATACGGTAAACCCGCGTGGGTCACTAGGCGACGCCTATGGTGAAGGAGTTTACTGCTAAGCTGTCGGTAGTGGGATGTTAAGAGAGCACTCTCCCACAGCAGTTTACATTGGACTCTATGGCGCTCTGTAGGCCGTGAATGGAAAACGGGGTCAAAGGTCATGAAGCGGGTGGGCTATCGGCCCATAATTTCACGTGGCGGGACCGTGGACTCTCGGGTCTGCCCGTTTGAATTCTGGTGTCTGTAGCTCGAAAACTGAGCGTGTGAAAGCAGTTTGAAAGTTTGACAAAAGTTTATGGACATTTTTCCATTCATTCCTATAGGAGAAAAGATGAAACTTCAAAGGCTTACTGTGCAAAAACTATGCAACTTTTCCAAAAGCTGTATACAAGCCCGCATCCCACAGGGCAGCTCTACGAAACAAACTTTGAACGGAGTCGATATCTCGAAAACTGTGGGCGGAGTTAACCGGACAAGAATGAACGATCCTCAGAATGAAGGGCAGCAAACGTAACACCAGGAGGAAACGCGAGATGTTGCGCCGCCGAAACCCCCGTCCCCCGATCCGCGTCTTTCCCGCTTAAAGCGAGGTCCTCGATACGGTAAACCCGCGTGGGTCACTAGGCGACGCTTATGGTGAAGGAGTTTACTGCTAAGCTGTTGGTAGTGGGATGTTAAGAGAGCACTCTCCCACAGCAGTTTACATTGGACTCTATGGAGCTCAGTAGGGCGTGAATAGAAAACGATAAATTTTGAATTCCACCTTTAAAAACAATTCCACCTTAAGAAACCCAGAATTGTATTGAAATGTCCACATCACAGGCCAAAAGCAAAAAAAGATGGCCAATACATTTTAAATACCACCTTAATAAAAATTCCACCTTAAGAAACCCACAGTTGTATTGACACGTCTACCTTTAAAAATGACCACTTTAAATAAAGCTTAAAATGTCGAAAAGACAGCCAGAATATTGTGAATGAGGTGTTCTTTAAAAATTCCACCTTAAGAAACCCTGGATAATTAAGACGTCCCCCTTAAAAATGACCTTTAAAGTGTTACAGACTGCCTGTGTATTTCTGTGGCCCTCACAGCTCTTCCCCTCAGTCTCTGCCTCTGCCCCTCCCCCTCCCCCCTCTGTCTCTCTCACACGCACGCTCACAGAATACAACTGACAGACTCATGATTCAATGAATTTCGACCGGGGAGCACCCTCCAAAAAATCACCCGTAGCTCGAAAACTTTTCCCAACCAAAATTGAACGAAGCATACCGTAGCGACAAGGAGAGTCTTGTGCTCGAGATGGTGTAAAAATTTTTGCACTTTGAGCGAGATTTGATGGTGTAATTACGAGTTAAAAACAGGCAAAGTTTTGAAAATCTGCGTGCCGACCCGCTCTTAAAATACATTGAGCTCTATGGGAGGAAAACCCTCCCAAGTGTCAAACAAAAATTCATAACTCAAGAACGGTATTCTCAAACGGTCTGAAACTTACAAGTTTGAGAAAGGGGAAATTTCTCTACCATTTAAAATTTAAATGAAGTCTGTAGGTGAAAGTATAAGGAAGTTATGGTGAAATGTTCGGCAGAAAATTGAAAAAGAAAAAAAATAATTTCAATGGGTTCCTATGGGAGCGTACCCACCCTCCGAACAAATGCTTATAGCTCGGAAAGTTTTCCTCACATCACTTAACCGTATATACCGTTGCGACAAGGAGAGTCTGGGGATCGATATGGTATAAAACATTTGCAGATTAAGTGAGAATTGAGCATGTTATGACGAGTTAAAAACAGGAGAAAATTTTAGAAACCGCACTCTGAGCTGCTCCAAAAATACATTGAACCCTATGGGAGCCGAAACCGTCCCTAGTGCCGAACAAAAATTCATAACTCAAAAACCGTATTTTCAATAATGTTCAAATTTAGAGGTCTCAGAAAGGACAAGTTTCTCTACCATTTAAAATTTAAATGAAGTTTCTAGGTGAAACTATAAGGAAGTTATGGCGATTTGTTCGGCTGAAAAGTGAAAAAACGGCTTTTTGCCACTGAAACTACAGTGGATGACATCACCCCCACTCTAAGAGCCTCCCATTGAAATGAATGGAGGGATTTTGAAGGAGGAAAAGAAAGGGAAGGATGAGTGCAAAAATTCCGAAAACGGAAGTGATGGGAGCCGGTACGTCCGGGTCCGACCGTCTGAAATCCCGTGTCCGTAGCTTGAAAAATGACCGAGTTAGAGCACTTTGAAAATTAATTCCATAGAAATGACTGGGGAAAAACAGAGCGAAAAACGAGTGTAGCGGACGAATGAGTGCGGGTATCGGAAAGCTGTATACAAGCCCACATCGTCGCTATAGGACGCACGATTTCCAGGTGGAACGGAGTCGATAGCTCGAAAGCTGCGGGACTAGTTAAGCGGACAAGGAAACGCGGAATAATAAAAATAATAATAAAAATAATAATAATATGACTTACGGATAACAATATATTGCGCCGCTGCTTAAAGCAGCAGGCGCAACATAACTAGAGGTCTGCATTTCCAGGAGGAAACGCGAGATGTTGCGCCGCCTAAACCCCCGCCCCCCGATCCGCGTCTTTCCCGCTTAAAGCGAGGTCCTCGATACGGTAAACCCGCGTGGGTCACTAGGCGACGCTTATGGTGAAGGAGTTTACTGCTAAGCTGTCGGTAGTGGGATGTTAAGGGAGCACTCTCCCACAGCAGTTTACATTGGACTCTATGGAGCTGTGTAGGCCGTGAATGGAAAACGGGGTCAAAGGTCATGAAGCGGGTGGGCTATCGGCCCATAAATTCACGTGGTGGGACCGTGGACTCTCGGGTCTGCCCGTTTGAATTCTGGTGTCTCTAGCTCGAAAACTGACCGTGTGACAGCAGTTTTAAAGTTTGACAAAAGTTTATGGACATTTTTCCATTCATTCCTATGGGAGAAAAGATGAAACTTCAAATGCTTACTGTGCGAAAACTATGTAACTTTTCCAAAGGCTGTATACAAGCCCGCATCCCACAGGGCAGCTCTACGAGACAAACTTTGAACGGAGTCTATATCTCGAAAACTGTGGGCGGAGTTAACCGGACAAGAATGAACGATCCTCAGAATGAAGGGCAGCAAACGTAACACTAGAGGTCTGCATTTCCAGGAGGAAACGCGAGATGTTGCGCCGCCTAAACCCCCGTCCCCCGATCCGTGTCTTTCCCGCTTAAAGCGAGGTCCTCGATACGGTAAACCCGCGTGGGTCACTAGGCGACGCTTATGGTGAAGGAGTTTACTGCTAAGCTGTTGGTAGGTGGATGTTAAGAGAGCACTCTCCCACAGCAGTTTACATTGGACTCTATGGAGCTCTGTAGGCCGTGAATGGAAAACGATACATTTTGAATTCCACCTTTAAAAACAATTCCACCTTAAGAAACCCAGAATTGTATTGAAATGTCCACATCACAGGCCAAAAGAGTCTTAAAAGCAAAAAAAGATGGCCAATACATTTTAAATACCACCTTAATAAAAATTCCACCTTAAGAAACCCACAGTTGTATTGACACGTCCACCTTTAAAAATGACCACTTGAAATAAAGCTTAAAATGTCGAAAAGACAGGCAGTATATTGTGAATGAGGTATTCTTAAAAAATTCCACCTTAAGAAACCCTGGATAATTAAGACGTCCCCCTTAAAAATGACCTTTAAAGTGTTACGGACTGCCTGTGTATTTCTGTGGCCCTCACACCTCTTCCCCTCAGTCTCTGACTCTGCCCCTCCCCCTCCCCCCTCTGTCTCTCTCTCACACGCACGCTCACAGAATACAACTGACAGACTCACGATTCAATGAATTTCGACCGTGGAGCACCCTCCAAAAAATCACCCGTAGCTCGAAAACTTTTCCCAACCAAAATTGAACGAAGCATACCGTAGCGACAAGGAGAGTCTTGTGCTCGAGATGGTGTAAAAATTTTTGCACTTTGAGCGAGATTTGATGGTGTAATTACGAGTTAAAAACAGGCAAAGTTTTGAAAATCTGCGTGCAGACCCGCTCTTAAAATACATTGAGCTCTATGGGAGGAAAACCCTCCCAACTGTCAAAGAAAAATTCATAACTCAAGAACGGTATTCTCAAACGGTCTGAAACTTACAAGTGTGAGAAAGGGGACATTTCTCTACCATTTAAAGTTTAAATGAAGTCTGTAGGTGAAAGTATAAGGAAGTTATGGTGAAATGTTCGGCAGAAAATTGAAAAAGAAAAAAAATAATTTCAATGGGTTCCTATGGGAGCGTACCCACCCTCCGAACAAATGCTTATAGCTCGGAAAGTTTTCCCCACATCACTTAACCGTATATACCGTTGCGACAAGGAGAGTCTGGGGATCGATGTGGTATAAAAAAATTGCAGATTAAGTGAGAATTGAGCATGTTATGACGAGTTAAAAACAGGAGAAAAATTTTGAAACCGCACTCTGAGCTGCTCTAAAAATACATTGAACCCTATGGGAGCCGAAACCGTCCCTAGTGCCGAACAAAAATTCATAACTCAAAAACCGTATTTTCAATAATGTTCAAATTTAGAGGTCTTAGAAAGGACAAGTTTCTCTACCATTTAAAATTTAAATGAACTTTCTAGGTGAAAGTATGAGGAAGTTATGGTGAATTGTTCGGCTGAAAAGTGAAAAAACGGCTTTTTGCCACTGAAACTACAGTGGATGACATCACCCCCACTCTAAGAGCCTCCCATTGAAATGAATGGAGGGATTTTGAAGGAGGAAAAGAAAGGGAAGGATGAGTGCAAAAATTCTGAAAACGGAAGTGATGGGAGCCGGTACGCCCGGGTCCGACCGTCTAAAATCCCGTGTCCGTAGCTTGAAAAATGACCGAGTTAGAGCACTTTGAAAATTAATTCCATAGAAATGACTGGGGAAAAACGGAGCGATAAACGAGTGTAGCGGACGAACGAGTGCGGGTATCGGAAAGCTGTATACAAGCCCACATCGTCGCTATAGGACGCACGATTTCCAGGTGGAACGGAGTCGATAGCTCGAAAGCTGCGGGACTAGTTAGGCGGACAAGGAAACGCGGAATAATAAAAATAATAATAATAATAACTAGAGGTCTGCATTTCCAGGAGGAAACGCGAGATGTTGCGCCGCCTAAACCCCCGTCCCCCGATCCGCGTCTTTCCCGCTTAAAGCGAGGCCCTCGATACGGTAAACCCGCGTGGGTCACTAGGCGACGCTTATGGTGAAGGAGTTTACTGCTAAGCTGTCGGTAGTGGCATGTTAAGAGAGCACTCTCCCACAGCAGTTTACATTGGACTCTATGGAGCTGTGTAGGCCGTGAAAGGAAAACGGGGTCAAAGGTCATGAAGCGGGTGGGCTATCGGCCTATAGTTTCACGTGGTGGGACCGTGGACCCTCGGGTCTGCCCGTTTGAGTTCTGGTGTCTCTAGCTCGAAAACTGACCGTGTGACAGCAGTTTAAAAGTTTGACAAAAGTTTATGGACATTTTTCCATTCATTCCTATGGGAGTAAGGATGAAACTTCAAATGCTTACTGTGCGAAAACTATGCAACTTTTCCAAAAGCTGTATACAAGCCCGCATCCCACAGGGAAGCTCTACGAAACAAACTTTGAACGGAGTCGATATCTCGAAAACTGTGGGCGGAGTTAACCGGACAAGAACGAACGATCCTCAGAATGAAGGGCAGCAAACGTAACACGAGATGTTGCGCCGCCTAAACCCCCGCCCCCCGATCCGCGTCTTTCCCGCTTAAAGCGAGGTCCTCGATACGGTAAACCCGCGTGGGTCACTAGGCGACGCTTATGGTGAAGGTGTTTACTGCTAAGCTGTTGGTAGTGGGATGTTAAGAGAGCTCTCTCCCACAGCAGTTTACATTGGACTCTGTGGAGCTCTGTAGGCCGTGAATGGAAAACGGGGTCAAAGGTCATGAAGCGGGTGGGCTATCGGCCCATAGTTTCACGTGCTGGGACCGTGGACCCTCGGGTCTGCCCGTTTGAGTTCTGGTGTCTCTAGCTCGAAAACTGAGCGTTTGACAGCAGTTTGAATGTTTGACAAAAGTTTATGGACATTTTTCCATTCATTCCTATGGGAGTAAGGATGAAACTTCAAATGCTTACTGTGCGAAAACTATGCAACTTTTCCAAAAGCTGTATACAAGCCCGCATCCCACAGGGAAGCTCTACGAAACAAACTTTGAACGGAGTCGATATCTCGAAAACTGTGGGCGGAGTTAACCGGACAAGAACGAACAATCCTCAGAATGAAGGGCAGCAAACGTAACACTAGAGGTCTGCATTTCCAGGAGGAAACGCGAGATGTTGCGCCGCCTAAACCCCCGCCCCCCGATCCGCGTCTTTACCGCTTAAAGCGAGGTCCTCGATACGGTAAACCCGCGTGGGTCACTAGGCGACGCTTATGGTGAAGGAGTTTACTGCTAAGCGTTTGGTAGTGGGATGTTAAGAGAGCACTGTCCCACAGCAGTTTACATTGGACTCTATGGAGCTGTGTAGGCCGTGAATGGAAAACGGGGTCAAAGGTCATGAAGCGGGCGGGGTATCGGCCTATAATTTCACGTGGCGGGACCGTGGACTCTCGGGTCTGCCCGTTTGAATTCTGGTGTCTGTAGCTCGAAAACTGAGCGTGTGACAGCAGTTTGAAAGTTTGACAAAAGTTTATGGACATTTTTCCATTCATTCCTATGAGAGTAAAGATGAAACTTCAAATGCTTACTGTGCAAAAACTATGTAACTTTTCCAAAAGCTGTATACAAGCCCACATCCCACAGGGAAGCTCTACGAATGAAACTTTGAACGGAGTCGATATCTCGAAAACTGTGGGCGGAGTTAACCGGACAAGAATGAACGATCCTCAGAATGAAGGGCAGCAAACGTAACACTAGAGGTCTGCATTTCCAGGAGGAAACGCGAGATGTTGCGCCGCCTAAACCCCTGCCCCCCGATCCGCGTCTTTCCCGCTTAAAGCGAGGTCCTCGATACGGTAAACCCGCGTGGGTCACTAGGCGACGCTTATGGTGAAGGAGTTTACTGCTAAGCTGTTGGTAGTGGGATGTTAAGAGAGCACTCTCCCACAGCAGTTTACATTGGACTCTGTGGAGCTCTGTAGGCCGTGAATGGAAAACGGGGTCAAAGGTCATGAAGCGGGTGGGCTATCGGCCCATAATTTCATGTGGCGGGACCGTGGACTCTCGGGTCTGCCCGTTTGAATTCTGGTGTCTCTAGCTCGAAAACTGAGCGTGTGACAGCAGTTTGAAAGTTTGACAAAAGTTTATGGACATTTTTCCATTCATTCCTATGGGAGAAAACACGAAACTTCAAATGCTTACTGTGCGAAAACTATGCAACTTTTCCAAAAGCTGTATACAAGCCCGCATCCCACAGGGAAGCTCTACAAGACAAACTTTGAACGGAGTCGATATCTCGAAAACTGTGGGCGGAGTTAACCGGACAAGAACGAACGATCCTCAGAATGAAGGGCAGCAAACGTAACACTAGAGGTCTGCATTTCCAGGAGGAAACGCGAGATGTTGCGCCGCCTAAACCCCCGCCCCCCGATCCGCGTCTTTCCCGCTTAAAGCGAGGTCCTCGGTACGGTAAACCCGCGTGGGTCACTAGGCGACGCTTATGGTGAAGGAGTTTACTGCTAAGCCGTTGGTAGTGGGATGTTAAGAGAGCACTCTCCCACAGCAGTTTACATTGGACTCTATGGAGCTCAGTAGGCCGTGAATGGAAAACGGGGTCAAAGGTCATGAAGCGGGCGGGGTATCGGCCTATAATTTCACGTGGGGGGACCGTGGACTCTCGGGTCTGACCGTTTGAGTTCTGGTGTCTCTAGCTCGAAAACTGACCGTGTGACAGCAGTTTGAAAGTTTGACAAAAGTTTATGGACATTTTTCCATTCATTCCTATGGGAGTAAAGATGAAAGTTCAAATGCTTACTGTGCGAAAACTATGTAACTTTTCCAAAAGCTGTATACAAGCCCGCATCCCACAGGGCAGCTCTACGAAACAAACTTTGAACGGAGTCGATATCTCGAAAACTGTGGGCGGAGTTAACCGGACAAGAACGAACGATCCTCAGAATGAAGGGCAGCAAACGTAACACTAGAGGTCTGCATTTCCAGGAGGAAACGCGAGATGTTGCGCCGCCTAAACCCCTGCCCCCCGATCCGCGTCTTTCCCGCTTAAAGCGAGGTCCTCGATACGGTAAACCCGCGTGGGTCACTAGGCGACGCTTATGGTGAAGGAGTTTACTGCTAAGCTGTCGGTAGTGGGATGTTAAGAGAGCACTCTCCCACAGCAGTTTACATTGGACTCTATGGAGCTCTGTAGGCCGTGAATGGAAAACGATAAATTTTGAATTCCACCTTTAAAAACAATTCCACCTTAAGAAACCCAGAATTGTATTGAAATGTCCACATCACAGGCCAAAAGAGTCTTAAAAGCAAAAAAAGATGGCCAATACATTTTAAATACCACCTTAATAAAAATTCCACCTTAAGAAACCCACAGTTGTATTGACACGTCCACCTTTAAAAATGACCACTTTAAATAAAGCTTAAAATGTCGAAAAGACAGCCAGTATATTGTGAATGAGGTATTCTTTAAAAATTCCACCTTAAGAAACCCTGGATAATTAAGACGTCCCCCTTAAAAATGACCTTTAAAGTGTTACAGACTGCCTGTGTATTTCTGTGGCCCTCACAGCTCTTCCCCTCAGTCTCTGCCTCTGCCCCTCCCCCTCCCCCCTCTGTCTCTCTCACACGCACGCTCACAGAATACAACTGACAGACTCATGATTCAATGAATTTCGACCGGGGAGCACCCTCCAAAAAATCACCCGTAGCTCGAAAACTTTTCCCAACCAAAATTGAACGAAGCATACCGTAGCGACAAGGAGAGTCTGGTGCTCGAGATGGTGTAAAATTTTTTGCACTTTGAGCGAGATTTGATGGTGTAATTACGAGTTAAAAACAGGCAAAGTTTTGAAAATCTGCATGCCGAGCCGCTCTTAAAATACATTGAGCTCTATGGGAGGAAAACCCTCCCAAGTGTGGAACAAAAATTCATAACTCAAGAACGGTATTCTCAAACGGTCTGAAACTTACAAGTGTGAGAAAGGGGAAATTTCTCTACCATTTAAAGTGTAAATGAAGTCTGTAGGTGAAAGTATAAGGAAGTTATGGTGAAATGTTCGGCAGAAAATTGAAAAAGAAAAAAAATAATTTCAATGGGTTCCTATGGGAGCGTACCCACCCTCCGAACAAATGCTTATAGCTCGGAAAGTTTTCCTCACATCACTTAACCGTATATACCGTTGCGACAAGGAGAGTCTGGGGATCGATATGGTATAAAAAAATTGCAGATTAAGTGAGAATTGAGCATGTTATGACGAGTTAAAAACAGGAGAAAATTTTAGAAACCGCACTCTGAGCTGCTCCAAAAATACATTGAACCCTATGGGAGCCGAAACCCTCCCTAGTGCCGAACAAAAATTCATAACTCAAAAACCGTATTTTCAATAATGTTCAAATTTAGAGGTCTTAGAAAGGACAAGTTTCTCTACCATTTAAAATTTAAATGAAGTTTCTAGGTGAAAGTATGAGGAAGTTATGGCAATTTGTTCGGCTGAAAAGTGAAAAACCCGTTTTCTGAGAAGGAATCTACAGTGTATGATGTCACCCACTCTAAGAGCCTCCCATTGAAATGAATGGAGGGATTTTGAAGGAGTGATAGAAAGGGAAGGATGAGTGCAAAAATTCCGAAAACGGAAGTGATGGGAGCCGGTACGCCCGGGTCCGACCGTCTGAAATCCCGTGTCCGTAGCTTGAAAAATGACCGAGTTAGAGCACTTTGAAAATTAATTCCATAGAAATGACTGGGGAAAAACGGAGCGATAAACGAGTGTAGCGGACGAACGAGTGCGGGTATCGGAAAGCTGTATACAAGCCCACATCGTCGCTATAGGACGCACGATTTCCAGGTGGAACGGAGTCGATAGCTCGAAAGCTGCGGGACTAGTTAGGCGGACAAGGAAACGCGGAATAATAAGAATAAAAATAATAATAATATGACTTAAGAAGAACAATATATTGCGCCGCTGCTTAAAGCAGCAGGCGCAACATAATAACTAGAGGTCTGCATTTCCAGGAGGAAACGCGAGATGTTGCGCCGCCTAAACCCCCGCCCCCCGATCCGCGTCTTTCCCGCTTAAAGCGAGGTCCTCGATACGGTAAACCCGCGTGGGTCACTAGGCGACGCTTATGCTGAAGGAGTTTACTGCTAAGCTGTCGGTAGTGGGATGTTAAGAGAGCACTCTCCCACAGCGGTTTACATTGGACTCTATGGAGCTCTGTAGGCCGTGAATGGAAAACGGGGTCAAAGGTCATGAAGCGGGTGGGCTATCGGCCCATAATTTCACGTGGCGGGACCGTGGACTCTCGGGTCTGCCCGTTTGAATTCTGGTGTCTCTAGCTCGAAAACTGAGCGTGTGACAGCAGTTTGAAAGTTTGACAAAAGTTTATGGACATTTTTCCATTCATTCCTATGGGAGAAAAGATGAAACTTCAAATGCTTCCTGTGCGAAAACTATGTAACTTTTCCAAAAGCTGTATACAAGCCCGCATCCCACAGGGAAGCTCTACGAAACAAACTTTGAACGGAGTCGATATCTCGAAAACTGTGGGCGGAGTTAACCGGACAAGAATGAACGATCCTCAGAATGAAGGGCAGCAAACGTAACACTAGAGGTCTGCATTTCCAGGAGGAAACGCGAGATGTTGCGCCGCCTAAACCCCCGTCCCCCGATCCGCGTCTTAAAATGTTGAAAAGACAGGCTGTATATTGTGAATGAGGTATTCTTTAAAAATTCCACCTTAAGAAACCCTGGATAATTAAGACGTCCCCCTTAAAAATGACCTTTAAAGTGTTACAGACTGCCTGTGTATTTCTGTGGCCCTCACACCTCTCCCGGTCAGTCTCTGCCTCTGCCCCTCCCCCTCCCCCCTCTGTCTCTCTCACACGCACGCTCACAGAACACAACTGACAGACTCAGGATTCAATGAATTTCGACCGGGGGGACCCTTCAAAAAATGACCCGTAGCTCGAAAACTTTTCCCAACCAAAATTGAACGAAGCATACCGTAGCGACAAGGAGAGTCTGGCGCTCGAGATGGTGTAAAAATTTTTTCAGTTTGAGCGAGAATTGATGGTGTAAAGATGAGTTAAAAAAGGGCAAATTTGAGAAAATTTGGCTTTCTGAAAATACATTGAACTCTATGGGAGCCGAAACGTCCTACTGCCAAACAAATCTTCATAACTCCAGAACCGTATCTTCAAATGATTTCAAATCTACATATTTTAGAAAGGGGAAGTTTCTCTACCATTTGAAAGTAAAATGAAGTCTGTAGGTGAAAGTATAAGGAAGTTATGGCAAAATGTTCGGCTAAAAGTTAAATATCGAAAAAGGACAGGCATATTCATTTCAATGTATTCCTATGGGAGCGTACCCACCCTCCGAACAAATGCTTATAGCTCAGAAATGATATCCCAAATGGCTAAACTGCATATACCGTTGCGACAAGGAGAGTCTAAGGAAGAAGCTGGTATAACAAATTAGCAGTTTGAGCGAGAATTGACCGTGTTATGACGAGTTAAAAACAGGAGAAAAATTTAGAAACCGCACTCTGAGCCGCTCCAAAAATACATTGAACTCTATGGGAGCCAAAACCCTTCCTAGTGCCGAACAAAAATTCATAACTCAAAAACCGTATTATCGATTACGTTCAAATTTACAGATGCTAGAAAGGACAAGTTTCTCTATCATTTAAAATTTAAATGAAGTTTCTAGGTGAAAGTATGAGAACGTTATGGTGAATTGTTCGGCTGAAAAGTGAAAAAACGGTTTTAGCCAGTGAACCCAGAGTGTCTATGATGTCACCCACTCTAAATGTCTTCCATACAAGTGAATGGAGGGATATTCAAGGAGGAATAGAAAGAGAGGGATGAGTGCGAGAGGTCCGAAAACGGAAGTGACGGGTCACGGTGCGCCCGGGTCCGACCGTCTGAAATCTCGTGTCCGTAGCTTGAAAATTGACAGAGTTAGAGCAGTTCGAAAATTAATTCCATAGAAATGACTGGGGAAAAACAGAGCGAAAAACGAGTGTAGCGGACGAACGAGTGCGGGTATCGGAAAGCTGTATACAAGCCCACATCGTCGCTATAGGATGCACGATTTCCAGGTGGAACGGAGTGGATAGCTCGAAAGCTGCGGGACTAGTTAGGCGGACAAGGAAACGTGGAATAAGAAGAAGAAGAAGAAGAAGAAGAATATGACAATCGGATAACAATATATTGCGCGCTGCTGAAGCAGCTTGCGCAACATAACTAGAGGTCTGCATTTCCAGGAGGAAACGCGAGATGTTGCGCCGCCTAAACCCCCGTCCGCCGATCCGCGTCTTTCCCGCTTAAAGCGAGGTCCTCGATACGGTAAACCCGCGTGGGTCACTAGGCGACGCTTATGGTGAAGGAGTTTACTGCTAAGCTGTCGGTAGTGGGATGTTAAGAGAGCACTCTCCCACAGCAGTTTACATTGAACTCTATGGAGCTCTGTAGGCCGTGAAAGGAAAACGGGGTCAAAGGTCATGAAGCGGGCGGGGTATCGGCCTATAATTTCACGTGGTGGGACCGTGGACTCTCGGGTCTGCCCGTTTGAGTTCTGGTGTCTCTAGCTCGAAAACTGACCGTGTGACAGCAGTTTGAAAGTTTGACAAAAGTTTATGGACATTTTTCCATTCATTCCTATGGGAGTTAAGATGAAACTTCAAATGCTTACTGTGCGAAAACTATGTAACTTTTCCAAAAGCTGTATACAAGCCCGCATCCCACAGGGAAGCTCTACGAAACAAACTTTGAACGGAGTCGATATCTCGAAAACTGTGGGCGGAGTTAACCGGACAAGAATGAACGATCCTCAGAATGAAGGGCAGCAAACGTAACACTAGAGGTCTGCATTTCCAGGAGGAAACGCGAGATGTTGCGCCGCCTAAACCCCCGCCCCCCGATCCGCGTCTTTCCCGCTTAAAGCGAGGTCCTCGATACGGTAAACCCGCGTGGGTCACTAGGCGACGCTTATGGTGAAGGAGTTTACTGCTAAGCTGTCGGTAGTGGGATGTTAAGAGAGCACTCTCCCACAGCAGTTTACATTGGACTCTATGGAGCTCTGTAGGCCGTGAATGGAAAACGGGGTCAAAGGTCATGAAGCGGGTGGGCTATCGGCCTATAATTTCACGTGGTGGGACCGTGGACTCTCGGGTCTGCCCGTTTGAGTTCTGGTGTCTGTAGCTGGAAAACTGACCGTGTGACAGCAGTTTGAAAGTTTGACAAAAGTTTATGGACATTTTTCCATTCATTCCTATGGGAGAAAAGATGAAACTTCAAATGCTTACTGTGCAAAAACTATGCAACTTTTCCAAAAGCTGTATACAAGCCCGCATCCCACAGGGCAGCTCTACGAAACAAACTTTGAACGGAGTCGATATCTCGAAAACTGTGGGCGGAGTTAACCGGACAAGAACGAACGATCCTCAGAATGAAGGGCAGCAAACGTAACACTAGAGGTCTGCATTTCCAGGAGGAAACGCGAGATGTTGCGCCGCCTAAACCCCCGTCCCCCGATCCGCGTCTTTCCCGCTTAAAGCGAGGTCCTCGACACGGTAAACCCGCGTGGGTCACTAGGCGACGCTTATGGTGAAGGAGTTTACTGCTAAGCTGTTGGTAGTGGGATGTTAAGAGAGCACTGTCCCACAGCAGTTTACATTGGACTCTATGGAGCTCTGTAGGCTGTGAATGGAAAACGGGGTCAAAGGTCATGAAGCGGGCGGGGTATCGGCCTATAATTTCACGTGGCGGGACCGTGGACTCTCGGGTCTGCCCGTTTGAATTCTGGTGTCTGTAGCTCGAAAACTGAGCGTGTGACAGCAGTTTGAAAGTTTGACAAAAGTTTATGGACATTTTTCCATTCATTCCTATGAGAGTAAAGATGAAACTTCAAATGCTTACTGTGCAAAAACTATGTAACTTTTCCAAAAGCTGTATACAAGCCCGCATCCCACAGGGAAGCTCTACGAAATAAACTTTGAACGGAGTCGATATCTCGAAAACTGTTGGCGGAGTTAACCGGACAAGAATGAACGATCCTCAGAATGAAGGGCAGCAAACGTAACACTAGAGGTCTGCATTTCCAGGAGGAAACGCGAGATGTTGCGCCGCCTAAACCCCCGCCCCCCGATCCGCGTCTTTCCCGCTTAAAGCGAGGTCCTCGGTACGGTAAACCCGCGTGGGTCACTAGGCCACGCTTATGGTGAAGGAGTTTACTGCTAAGCCGTTGGTAGTGGGATGTTAAGAGAGCACTCTCCCACAGCAGTTTACATTGGACTCTATGGAGCTCTGTAGGCCGTGAATGGAAAACGGGGTCAAAGGTCATGAAGCGGGCGGGGTATCGGCCTATAATTTCACGTGGTGGGACCGTGGACCCTCGGGTCTGCCCGTTTGAGTTCTGGTGTCTCTAGCTCGAAAACTGACCGTGTGACAGCAGTTTGAATGTTTGACAAAAGTTTATGGACACTTTTCCATTCATTCCTATGGGAGTTAAGATGAAACTTCAAATGCTTACTGTGCGAAAACTATGTAACTTTTCCAAAAGCTGTATACAAGCCCACATCCCACAGGGAAGCTCTACGAATGAAACTTTGAACGGAGTCGATATCTCGAAAACTGTGGGCGGAGTTAACCGGACAAGAATGAACGATCCTCAGAATGAAGGGCAGCAAACGTAACACTAGAGGTCTGCATTTCCAGGAGGAAACGCGAGATGTTGCGCCGCCTAAACCCCTGCCCCCCGATCCGCGTCTTTCCCGCTTAAAGCGAGGTCCTCGATACGGTAAACCCGCGTGGGTCACTAGGCGACGCTTATGGTGAAGGAGTTTACTGCTAAGCTGTCGGTAGTGGGATGTTAAGAGAGCACTCTCCCACAGCAGTTTACATTGGACTCTATGGAGCTCTGTAGGCCGTGAATGGAAAACGATACATTTTGAATTCCACCTTTAAAAACAATTCCACCTTAAGAAACCCAGAATTGTATTGAAATGTCCACATCACAGGCCAAAAGAGTCTTAAAAGCAAAAAAAGATGGCCAATACATTTTAAATACCACCTTAATAAAAATTCCACCTTAAGAAACCCACAGTTGTATTGACACGTCCACCTTTAAAAATGACCACTTTAAATAAAGCTTAAAATGTCGAAAAGACAGCCAGTATATTGTGAATGAGGTATTCTTTAAAAATTCCACCTTAAGAAACCCTGGATAATTAAGACGTCCCCCTTAAAAATTACCTTTAAAGTGTTACAGACTGCCTGTGTATTTCTGTGGCCCTCACAGCTCTTCCCCTCAGTCTCTGCCTCTGCCCCTCCCCCTCCCCCCTCTGTCTCTCTCACACGCATGCTCACAGAATACAACTGACAGACTCATGATTCAATGAATTTCGACCGGGGAGCACCCTCCAAAAAATCACCCGTAGCTCGAAAACTTTTCCCAACCAAAAATGAACAAAGCATACCGTAGTGACAAGGAGAGTCTTGTGCTCGAGATGGTGTAAAAATTTTTGCACTTTGAGCGAGATTTGATGGTGTAATTACGAGTTAAAAACAGGCAAAGTTTTGAAAATCTGCGTGCCGACCCGCTCTTAAAATACATTGAGCTCTATGGGAGGAAAACCCTCCCAAGTGTCAAACAAAAATTCATAACTCAAGAACGGTATTCTCAAACGGTCTGAAACTTACAAGTTTGAGAAAGGGGAAATTTCTCTACCATTTAAAATTTAAATGAAGTCTGTAGGTGAAAGTATAAGGAAGTTATGGTGAAATGTTCGGCAGAAAATTGAAAAAGAAAAAAAAATAATTTCAATGGGTTCCTATGGGAGCGTACCCACCCTCCGAACAAATGCTTATAGCTCGGAAAGTTTTCCTCACATCACTTATCCGTATATACCGTTGCGACAAGGAGAGTCTGGGGATCGATATGGTATAAAACATTTGCAGATTACGTGAGAATTGAGCATGTTATGACGAGTTAAAAACAGGAGAAAATTTTAGAAACCGCACTCTGAGCTGCTCCAAAAATACATTGAACCCTATGGGAGCCGAAACCGTCCCTAGTGCCGAACAAAAATTCATAACTCAAAAACCGTATTTTCAATAATGTTCAAATTTAGAGGTCTCAGAAAGGACAAGTTTCTCTACCATTTAAAATTTAAATGAAGTTTCTAGGTGAAACTATGAGGAAGTTATGGCGATTTGTTCGGCTGAAAAGTGAAAAAACGGCTTTTTGCCACTGAAACTACAGTGGATGACATCACCCCCACTCTAAGAGCCTCCCATTGAAATGAATGGAGGGATTTTGAAGGAGGAAAAGAAAGGGAAGGATGAGTGCAAAAATTCCGAAAACGGAAGTGATGGGAGCCGGTACGCCCGGGTCCGACCGTCTGAAATCCCGTGTCCGTAGCTTGAAAAATGACCGAGTTAGAGCACTTTGAAAATTAATTCCATAGAAATGACTGGGGAAAAACAGAGCGAAAAACGAGTGTAGCGGACGAACGAGTGCGGGTATCGGAAAGCTGTATACAAGCCCACATCGTCGCTATAGGACGCACGATTTCCAGGTGGAACGGAGTCGATAGCTCGAAAGCTGCGGGACTAGTTAAGCGGACAAGGAAACGCGGAATAATAAAAATAATAATAAAAATAATAACTAGAGGTCTGCATTTCCAGGAGGAAACGCGAGATGTTGCGCCGCCTAAACCCCCGCCCCCCGATCCGCGTCTTTCCCGCTTAAAGCGAGGTCCTCGATACGGTAAACCCGCGTGGGTCACTAGGCGACGCTTATGGTGAAGGAGTTTACTGCTAAGCTGTCGGTAGTGGGATGTTAAGAGAGCACTCTCCCACAGCAGTTTACATTGGACTCTATGGAGCTGTGTAGGCCGTGAATGGAAAACGGGGTCAAAGGTCATGAAGCGGGTGGGCTATCGGCCTATAGTTTCACGTGGTGGGACCTTGGACTCTCGGGTCTGCCCGTTTGAATTCTGGTGTCTCTAGCTCGAAAACTGAGCGTGTGACAGCAGTTTGAAAGTTTGACAAAAGTTTATGGACATTTTCCCATTCATTCCTAAGGGAGTAAAGATGAAACTTCAAATGCTTACTGTGCAAAAACTATGCAACTTTTCCAAAAGCTGTATACAAGCCCGCATCCCACAGGTAAGCTCTACGAAACAAACTTTGAACGGAGTCGATATCTCGAAAACTGTGGGCGGAGTTAACCGGACAAGAATGAACGATCCTCAGAATTAAGGGCAGCAAACGTAACACTAGAGGTCTGCATTTCCAGGAGGAAACGCGAGATGTTGCACCGCCTAAACCCCTGCCCCCCGATCCGCGTCTTTCCCGCTTAAAGCGAGGCCCTCGATACGGTAAACCCGCGTGGGTCACTAGGCGACGCTTATGGTGAAGGAGTTTACTGCTAAGCTGTCGGTAGTGGGATGTTAAGAGAGCACTCTCCCACAGCAGTTTACATTGGACTCTATGGAGCTCTGTAGGCCGTGAATGGAAAACGGGGTCAAAGGTCATGAAGCGGGCGGGCTATCGGCCCATAATTTCCCGTGGCGGGACCGTGGACGCTCGGGTCTGCCCGTTTGAATTCTGGTGTCTCTAGCTCGAAAACTGAGCGTGTGACAGCAGTTTGAAAGTTTGACAAAAGTTTATGGACATTTTTCCATTCATTCCTATGGGAGAAAACACGAAACTTCAAATGCTTACTGTGCGAAAACTATGCAACTTTTCCAAAAGCTGTATACAAGCCCGCATCCCACAGGGAAGCTGTACGAATGAAACTTTGAACGGAGTCGATATCTCGAAAACTGTGGGCGGAGTTAACCGGACAAGAATGAACGATCCTCAGAATGAAGGGCAGCAAACGTAACACTAGAGGTCTGCATTTCCAGGAGGAAACGCGAGATGTTGCGCCGCCTAAACCCCCGTCCCCCGATCCGCGTCTTAAAATGTTGAAAAGACAGGCTGTATATTGTGAATGAGGTATTATTTAAAAATTCCACCTCAAGAAACCCTGGATAATTAAGACGTCCCCCTTAAAAATGACCTTTAAAGTGTTATAGACTGCCTGTGTATTTCTGTGGCCCTCACACCTCTCCCCGTCAGTGTCTGCCTCTGCCCCTCCCCCTCCCCCCTCTGTCTCTCTCACACGCACGCTCACAGAACACAACTGACAAGACTCAGGATTCAATGAATTTCGACCGGGGGGACCCTTCAAAAAATGACCCGTAGCTCGAAAACTTTTCCCAACCAAAATTGAACGAAGCATACCGTAGCGACAAGGAGAGTCTGCCGCTCGAGATGGTGTAAAAATTTTTTCAGTTTGAGCGAGAATTGATGGTGTAAAGATGAGTTAAAAAAGGGCAAATTTGAGAAAATTTGGCTTTCTGAAAATACATTGAACTCTATGGGAGCCGAAACGTCCTACTGCCAAACAAATGTTCATAACTCCAGAACCGTATCTTCAAATGATTTCAAATCTACATATTTTAGAAAGGGGAAGTTTCTCTACCATTTGAAAGTAAAATGAAGTCTGTAGGTGAAAGTATAAGGAAGTTATGGCAAAATGTTCGGCTAAAAGTTGAATATCGAAAAAGGACAGGCATATTCATTTCAATGTATTCCTATGGGAGCGTACCCACCCTCCGAACAAATGCTTATAGCGCAGAAATGATATCCCAAATGGCTAAACTGCATATACCGTTGCGACAAGGAGAGTCTAAGGAAGAAGCTGGTATAAAAAATTAGCAGTTTGAGCGAGAATTGACCGTGTTATGACGAGTTAAAAACAGGAGAAAAATTTAGAAACCGCACTCTGAGCCGCTCCAAAAATACATTGAACTCTATGGGAGCCAAAACCCTCCCTAGTGCCGAACAAAAATTCATAACTCAAAAACCGTATTATCGATTACGTTCAAATTTACAGATGCTAGAAAGGACAAGTTTCTCTATCATTTAAAATTTAAATGAAGTTTCTAGGTGAAAGTATGAGAACGTTATGGTGAATTGTTCGGCTGAAAAGTGAAAAAACGGTTTTGGCCAGTGAACCCAGAGTGTCTATGATGTCACCCACTCTAAATGTCTTCCATACAAGTGAATGGAGGGATATTCAAGGAGGAATAGAAAGAGAGGGATGAGTGCGAGAGGTCCGAAAACGGAAGTGACGGGTCACGGTGCGCCCGGGTCCGACCGTCTGAAATCTCGTGTCCGTAGCTTGAAAATTGACCGAGTTAGAGCACTTTGAAAATTAATTCCATAGAAATGACTGGGGAAAAACGGAGCGATAAACGAGTGTAGCGGACGAACGAGTGCGGGTATCGGAAAGCTGTATACAAGCCCACATCGTCGCTATAGGACGCACGATTTCCAGGTGGAACGGAGTCGATAGCTAGAAAGCTGCGGGACTAGTTAGGCGGACAAGGAAACGCGGAATAATAAGAATAATAATAATAATAATATGACTTACGGATAACAATATATACTAGAGGTCTGCATTTCCAGGAGGAAACGCGAGATGTTGCGCCGCCTAAACCCCCGCCCCCCGATCCGCGTCTTTCCCGCTTAAAGCGAGGTCCTCGATACGGTAAACCCGCGTGGGTCACTAGGCGACGCTTATGGTGAAGGTGTTTACTGCTAAGCTGTTGGTAGTGGGATGTTAAGAGAGCTCTCTCCCACAGCAGTTTACATTGGACTCTGTGGAGCTCTGTAGGCCGTGAATGGAAAACGGGGTCAAAGGTCATGAAGCGGGTGGGCTATCGGCCCATAGTTTCACGTGCTGGGACCGTGGACCCTCGGGTCTGCCCGTTTGAGTTCTGGTGTCTCTAGCTCGAAAACTGAGCGTTTGACAGCAGTTTGAATGTTTGACAAAAGTTTATGGACATTTCTCTATTCATTCCTATGGGAGAAAACACGAAACTTCAAATGCTTACTGTGCAAAAACTATGTAACTTTTCCAAAAGCTGTATACAAGACCGCATCCCACAGGGAAGCTCTACGAAACAAACTTTGAACGGAGTCGATATCTCGAAAACTGTGGGCGGAGTTAACCGGACAAGAACGAACAATCCTCAGAATGAAGGGCAGCAAACGTAACACTAGAGGTCTGCATTTCCAGGAGGAAACGCGAGATGTTGCGCCGCCTAAACCCCCGTCCCCCGATCCGCGTCTTTCCCGCTTAAAGCGAGGTCCTCGATACGGTAAACCCGCGTGGGTCACTAGGCGACGCTTATGGTGAAGGAGTTTACTGCTAAGCTGTCAGTAGTGGGATGTTAAGAGAGCACTCTCCCACAGCAGTTTACATTGGACTCTATGGAGCTGTGTAGGCCGTGAATGGAAAACGATACATTTTGAATTCCACCTTTAAAAACAATTCCACCTTAAGAAACCCAGAATTGTATTGAAATGTCCACATCACAGGCCAAAAGAGTCTTAAAAGCAAAAAAAGATGGCCAATACATTTTAAATACCACCTTAATAAAAATTCCACCTTAAGAAACCCACAGTTGTATTGACACGTCCACCTTTAAAAATGACCACTTGAAATAAAGCTTAAAATGTCGAAAAGACAGGCAGTATATTGTGAATGAGGTATTCTTAAAAAATTCCACCTTAAGAAACCCTGGATAATTAAGATGTCCCCCTTAAAAATGACCTTTAAAGTGTTACAGACTGCCTGTGTATTTCTGTGGCCCTCACAGCTCTTCCCCTCAGTCTCTGCCTCTGCCCCTCCCCCTCCCCCCTCTGTCTCTCTCACACGCACGCTCACAGAATACAACTGACAGACTCATGATTCAATGAATTTCGACCGGTGGCGCACCTTCCAAAAAACCTCAAATATCTCAAAAACTTTTCCAGGTCCAAAAATGAACGAAGCATACCGTAGCGACAAGGAGAGTCTTGTGCTCGAGATGGTGTAAAAATTTTTGCACTTTGAGCGAGATTTGATGGTGTAATTACGAGTTAAAAACAGGCAAAGTTTTGAAAATCTGCGTGCCGACCCGCTCTTAAAATACATTGAGCTCTATGGGAGGAAAACCCTCCCAAGTGTCAAACAAAAATTCATAACTCAAGAACGGTATTCTCAAACGGTCTGAAACTTACAAGTTTGAGAAAGGGGAAATTTCTCTACCATTTAAAATTTAAATGAAGTCTGTAGGTGAAAGTATAAGGAAGTTATGGTGAAATGTTCGGCAGAAAATTGAAAAAGAAAAAAAATAATTTCAATGGGTTCCTATGGGAGCGTACCCACCCTCCGAACAAATGCTTATAGCTCGGAAAGTTTTCCTCACATCACTTAACCGTATATACCGTTGCGACAAGGAGAGTCTGGGGATCGATATGGTATAAAAAATTTGCAGATTAAGTGAGAATTGAGCATGTTATGACGAGTTAAAAACAGGAGAAAATTTTAGAAACCGCACTCTGAGCTGCTCCAAAAATACATTGAACCCTATGGGAGCCCAAACCGTCCCTAGTGCCGGACAAAAATTCATAACTCAAAAACCGTATTTTCAATAATGTTCAAATTTAGAGGTCTCAGAAAGGACAAGTTTCTCTACCATTTAAAATTTAAATGAAGTTTCTAGGTGAAACTATGAGGAAGTTATGGCGATTTGTTCGGCTGAAAAGTGAAAAAACGGCTTTTTGCCACTGAAACTACAGTGGATGACATCACCCCCACTCTAAGAGCCTCCCATTGAAATGAATGGAGGGATTTTGAAGGAGGAAAAGAAAGGGAAGGATGAGTGCAAAAATTCCGAAAACGGAAGTGATGGGAGCCGGTACGCCCGGGTCCGACCGTCTGAAATCCCGTGTCCGTAGCTTGAAAAATGACCGAGTTAGAGCACTTTGAAAATTAATTCCATAGAAATGACTGGGGAAAAACGGAGCGATAAACGAGTGTAGCGGACGAACGAGTGCGGGTATCGGAAAGCTGTATACAAGCCCACATCGTCGCTATAGGACACACGATTTCCAGGTGGAACGGAGTCGATAGCTCGAAAGCTGCGGGACTAGTTAGGCGGACAAGGAAACGCGGAATAATAAGAATAATAATAATAATAATATGACTTACGGATAACAATATATACTAGAGGTCTGCATTTCCAGGAGGAAACGCGAGATGTTGCGCCGCCTAAACCCCCGCCCCCCGATCCGCGTCTTTCCCGCTTAAAGCGAGGTCCTCGATACGGTAAACCCGCGTGGGTCACTAGGCGACGCTTATGGTGAAGGTGTTTACTGCTAAGCTGTTGGTAGTGGGATGTTAAGAGAGCTCTCTCCCACAGCAGTTTACATTGGACTCTGTGGAGCTCTGTAGGCCGTGAATGGAAAACGGGGTCAAAGGTCATGAAGCGGGTGGGCTATCGGCCCATAGTTTCACGTGCTGGGACCGTGGACCCTCGGGTCTGCCCGTTTGAGTTCTGGTGTCTCTAGCTCGAAAACTGAGCGTTTGACAGCAGTTTGAATGTTTGACAAAAGTTTATGGACATTTCTCTATTCATTCCTATGGGAGAAAACACGAAACTTCAAATGCTTACTGTGCAAAAACTATGTAACTTTTCCAAAAGCTGTATACAAGCCCGCATCCCACAGGGAAGCTCTACGAAACAAACTTTGAACGGAGTCGATATCTCGAAAACTGTGGGCGGAGTTAACCGGACAAGAACGAACAATCCTCAGAATGAAGGGCAGCAAACGTAACACTAGAGGTCTGCATTTCCAGGAGGAAACGCGAGATGTTGCGCCGCCTAAACCCCCGCCCCCCGATCCGCGTCTTTACCGCTTAAAGCGAGGTCCTCGATACGGTAAACCCGCGTGGGTCACTAGGCGACGCTTATGGTGAAGGAGTTTACTGCTAAGCTGTCGGTAGTGGGATGTTAAGAGAGCACTGTCCCACAGCAGTTTACATTGGACTCTATGGAGCTGTGTAGGCCGTGAATGGAAAACGGGGTCAAAGGTCATGAAGCGGGTGGGCTATCGGCCTATAATTTTACGTGGTGGGACCTTGGACCCTCGGGTCTGCCCGTTTGAGTTCTGGTGTCTCTAGCTCGAAAACTGAGCGTGTGACAGCAGTTTGAAAGTTTGACAAAAGTTTATGGACATTTTTCCATTCATTCCTATGGGAGTAAAGATGAAAGTTCAAAGGCTTCCTGTGCAAAAACTATGCAACTTTTCCAAAAGCTGTATACAAGCCCGCATCCCACAGAGCAGCTCTACGAAACAAACTTTGAACGGAGTCGATATCTCGAAAACTGTGGGCGAAGTTAACCGGACAAGAATGAACGATCCTCAGAATGAAGGGCAGCAAACGTAACACTAGAGGTCTGCATTTCCAGGAGGAAACGCGAGATGTTGCGCCGCCTAAACCCCCGTCCCCCGATCCGCGTCTTTCCCGCTTAAAGCGAGGTCCTCGATACGGTAAACCCGCGTGGGTCACTAGGCGACGCTTATGGTGAAGGAGTTTACTGCTAAGCTGTCGGTAGTGGGATGTTAAGAGAGCACTCTCCCACAGCAGTTTACATTGGACTCTATGGAGCTGTGTAGGCCGTGAATGGAAAATGATACATTTTGAATTCCACCTTTAAAAACAATTCCACCTTAAGAAACCCAGAATTGTATTGAAATGTCCACATCACAGGCCAAAAGAGTCTTAAAAGCAAAAAAAGATGGCCAATACATTTTAAATACCACCTTAATAAAAATTCCACCTTAAGAAACCCACAGTTGTATTGACACGTCCACCTTTAAAAATGACCACTTGAAATAAAGCTTAAAATGTCGAAAAGACAGGCAGTATATTGTGAATGAGGTATTCTTAAAAAATTCCACCTTAAGAAACCCTGGATAATTAAGATGTCCCCCTTAAAAATGACCTTTAAAGTGTTACAGACTGCCTGTGTATTTCTGTGGCCCTCACAGCTCTTCCCCTCAGTCTCTGCCTCTGCCCCTCCCCCTCCCCCCTCTGTCTCTCACACGCACGCTCACAGATTACAACTGACAGACTCATGATTCAATGAATTTCGACCGGTGGCGCACCCTCCAAAAAATCACCCGTAGCTCGAAAACTTTTCCCAACCAAAAATGAACAAAGCATACCGTAGCGACAAGGAGAGTCTTGTGCTCGAGATGGTGTAAAAATTTTTGCACTTTGAGCGAGATTTGATGGTGTAATTACGAGTTAAAAACAGGCAAAGTTTTGAAAATCTGCGTGCAGACCCGCTCTTAAAATACATTGAGCTCTATGGGAGGAAAACCCTCCCAAGTGTCAAACAAAAATTCATAACTCAAGAACGGTATTCTCAAACGGTCTGAAACTTACAAGTTTGAGAAAGGGGAAATTTCTCTACCATTTAAAATTTAAATGAAGTCTGTAGGTGAAAGTATAAGGAAGTTATGGTGAAATGTTCGGCAGAAAATTGAAAAAGAAAAATAATAATTTCAATGGGTTCCTATGGGAGCGTACCCACCCTCCGAACAAATTCTTATAGCTCGGAAAGTTTTCCTCACATCACTTAACCGTATATACCGTTGCGACAAGGAGAGTCTGGGGATCGATATGGTATAAAAAATTTGCAGATTAAGTGAGAATTGAGCATGTTATGACGAGTTAAAAACAGGAGAAAATTTTAGAAACCGCACTCTGAGCTGCTCCAAAAATACATTGAACCCTATGGGAGCCGAAACGTCCCTAGTGCCGAACAAAAATTCATAACTCAAAAACCGTATTTTCAATAATGTTCAAATTTAGAGGTCTCAGAAAGGACAAGTTTCTCTACCATTTAAAATTTAAATGAAGTTTCTAGGTGAAACTATGAGGAAGTTATGGCGATTTGTTCGGCTGAAAAGTGAAAAAACGGCTTTTTGCCACTGAAACTACAGTGGATGACATCACCCCCACTCTAAGAGCCTCCCATTGAAATGAATGGAGGGATTTTGAAGGAGGAAAAGAAAGGGAAGGATGAGTGCAAAAATTCCGAAAACGGAAGTGATGGGAGCCGGTACGCCCGGGTCCGACCGTCTGAAATCCCGTGTCCGTAGCTTGAAAAATGACCGAGTTAGAGCACTTTGAAAATTAATTCCATAGAAATGACTGGGGAAAAACAGAGCGAAAAACGAGTGTAGCGGACGAACGAGTGCGGGTATCGGAAAGCTGTATACAAGCCCACATCGTCGCTATAGGACGCACGATTTCCAGGTGGAACGGAGTCGATAGCTCGAAAGCTGCGGGACTAGTTAAGCGGACAAGGAAACGCGGAATAATAAAAATAATAATAAAAATAATAATAATATGACTTACGGATAACAATATATTGCGCCGCTGCTTAAAGCAGCAGGCGCAACATAACTAGAGGTCTGCATTTCCAGGAGGAAACGCGAGATGTTGCGCCGCCTAAACCCCCGCCCCCCGATCCGCGTCTTTCCCGCTTAAAGCGAGGTCCTCGATACGGTAAACCCGCGTGGGTCACTAGGCGACGCTTATGGTGAAGGAGTTTACTGCTAAGCTGTCGGTAGTGGGATGTTAAGAGAGCACTCTCCCACAGCAGTTTACATTGGACTCTATGGAGCTGTGTAGGCCGTGAATGGAAAACGGGGTCAAAGGTCATGAAGCGGGTGGGCTATCGGCCTATAGTTTCACGTGGTGGGACCTTGGACTCTCGGGTCTGCCCGTTTGAATTCTGGTGTCTCTAGCTCGAAAACTGAGCGTGTGACAGCAGTTTGAAAGTTTGACAAAAGTTTATGGACATTTTCCCATTCATTCCTAAGGGAGTAAAGATGAAACTTCAAATGCTTACTGTGCAAAAACTATGCAACTTTTCCAAAAGCTGTATACAAGCCCGCATCCCACAGGTAAGCTCTACGAAACAAACTTTGAACGGAGTCGATATCTCGAAAACTGTGGGCGGAGTTAACCGGACAAGAATGAACGATCCTCAGAATTAAGGGCAGCAAACGTAACACTAGAGGTCTGCATTTCCAGGAGGAAACGCGAGATGTTGCGCCGCCTAAACCCCTGCCCCCCGATCCGCGTCTTTCCCGCTTAAAGCGAGGCCCTCGATACGGTAAACCCGCGTGGGTCACTAGGCGACGCTTATGGTGAAGGAGTTTACTGCTAAGCTGTCGGTAGTGGGATGTTAAGAGAGCACTCTCCCACAGCAGTTTACATTGGACTCTATGGAGCTCTGTAGGCCGTGAATGGAAAACGGGGTCAAAGGTCATGAAGCGGGTGGGCTATCGGCCCATAATTTCCCGTGGCGGGACCGTGGACGCTCGGGTCTGCCCGTTTGAATTCTGGTGTCTCTAGCTCGAAAACTGAGCGTGTGACAGCAGTTTGAAAGTTTGACAAAAGTTTATGGACATTTTTCCATTCATTCCTATGGGAGAAAACACGAAACTTCAAATGCTTACTGTGCGAAAACTATGCAACTTTTCCAAAAGCTGTATACAAGCCCGCATCCCACAGGGAAGCTGTACGAATGAAACTTTGAACGGAGTCGATATCTCGAAAACTGTGGGCGGAGTTAACCGGACAAGAATGAACGATCCTCAGAATGAAGGGCAGCAAACGTAACACTAGAGGTCTGCATTTCCAGGAGGAAACGCGAGATGTTGCGCCGCCTAAACCCCCGCCCCCCGATCCGCGTCTTTACCGCTTAAAGCGAGGTCCTCGATACGGTAAACCCGCGTGGGTCACTAGGCGACGCTTATGGTGAAGGAGTTTACTGCTAAGCTGTTGGTAGTGGGATGTTAAGAGAGCACTGTCCCACAGCAGTTTACATTGGACTCTATGGAGCTGTGTAGGCCGTGAATGGAAAACGGGGTCAAAGGTCATGAAGCGGGTGGGCTATCGGCCTATAATTTTACGTGGTGGGACCTTGGACCCTCGGGTCTGCCCGTTTAAGTTCTGGTGTCTCTAGCTCGAAAACTGAGCGTGTGACAGCAGTTTGAAAGTTTGACAAAAGTTTATGGACATTTTTCCATTCATTCCTAAGGGAGTAAAGATGAAAGTTCAAAGGCTTCCTGTGCAAAAACTATGCAACTTTTCCAAAAGCTGTATACAAGCCCGCATCCCACAGGGCAGCTCTACGAAACAAACTTTGAACGGAGTCGATATCTCGAAAACTGTGGGCGGAGTTAACCGGACAAAAATGAACGATCCTCAGAATGAAGGGCAGCAAACGTAACACTAGAGGTCTGCATTTCCAGGAGGAAACGCGAGATGTTGCGCCGCCTAAACCCCTGCCCCCCGATCCGCGTCTTAAAATGTTGAAAAGACAGGCTGTATATTGTGAATGAGGTATTATTTAAAAATTCCACCTCAAGAAACCCTGGATAATTAAGACGTCCCCCTTAAAAATGACCTTTAAAGTGTTATAGACTGCCTGTGTATTTCTGTGGCCCTCACACCTCTCCCCGTCAGTGTCTGCCTCTGCCCCTCCCCCTCCCCCCTCTGTCTCTCTCACACGCACGCTCACAGAACACAACTGACAAGACTCAGGATTCAATGAATTTCGACCGGGGGGACCCTTCAAAAAATGACCCGTAGCTCGAAAACTTTTCCCAACCAAAATTGAACGAAGCATACCGTAGCGACAAGGAGAGTCTGCCGCTCGAGATGGTGTAAAAATTTTTTCAGTTTGAGCGAGAATTGATGGTGTAAAGATGAGTTAAAAAAGGGCAAATTTGAGAAAATTTGGCTTTCTATAAATACATTGAACTCTATGGGAGCCGAAACGTCCTACTGCCAAACAAATGTTCATAACTCCAGAACCGTATCTTCAAATGATTTCAAATCTACATATTTTAGAAAGGGGAAGTTTCTCTACCATTTGAAAGTAAAATGAAGTCTGTAGGTGAAAGTATAAGGAAGTTATGGCAAAATGTTCGGCTAAAAGTTGAATATCGAAAAAGGACAGGCATATTCATTTCAATGTATTCCTATGGGAGCGTACCCACCCTCCGAACAAATGCTTATAGCTCAGAAATGATATCCCAAATGGCTAAACTGCATATACCGTTGCGACAAGGAGAGTCTAAGGAAGAAGCTGGTATAAAAAATTAGCAGTTTGAGCGAGAATTGACCGTGTTATGACGAGTTAAAAACAGGAGAAAAATTTAGAAACCGCACTCTGAGCCGCTCCAAAAATACATTGAACTCTATGGGAGCCAAAACCCTCCCTAGTGCCGAACAAAAATTCATAACTCAAAAACCGTATTATCGATTACGTTCAAATTTACAGATGCTAGAAAGGACAAGTTTCTCTATCATTTAAAATTTAAATGAAGTTTCTAGGTGAAAGTATGAGAACGTTATGGTGAATTGTTCGGCTGAAAAGTGAAAAAACGGTTTTGGCCAGTGAACCCAGAGTGTCTATGATGTCACCCACTCTAAATGTCTTCCATACAAGTGAATGGAGGGATATTCAAGGAGGAATAGAAAGAGAGGAATGAGTGCGAGAGGTCCGAAAACGGAAGTGACGGGTCACGGTGCGCCCGGGTCCGACCGTCTGAAATCTCGTGTCCGTAGCTTGAAAATTGACCGAGTTAGAGCACTTTGAAAATTAATTCCATAGAAATGACTGGGGAAAAACGGAGCGATAAACGAGTGTAGCGGACGAACGAGTGCGGGTATCGGAAAGCTGTATACAAGCCCACATCGTCGCTATAGGACGCACGATTTCCAGGTGGAACGGAGTCGATAGCTCGAAAGCTGCGGGACTAGTTAGGCGGACAAGGAAACGCGGAATAATAAGAATAATAATAATAATAATATGACTTACGGATAACAATATATTGCGCCGCTGCTTAAAGCAGCAGGCGCAACATAACTAGAGGTCTGCATTTCCAGGAGGAAACGCGAGATGTTGCGCCGCCTAAACCCCCGCCCCCCGATCCGCGTCTTTCCCGCTTAAAGCGAGGTCCTCGATACGGTAAACCCGCGTGGGTCACTAGGCGACGCTTATGGTGAAGGTGTTTACTGCTAAGCTGTTGGTAGTGGGATGTTAAGAGAGCTCTCTCCCACAGCAGTTTACATTGGACTCTGTGGAGCTCTGTAGGCCGTGAATGGAAAACGGGGTCAAAGGTCATGAAGCGGGTGGGCTATCGGCCCATAGTTTCACGTGCTGGGACCGTGGACCCTCGGGTCTGCCCGTTTGAGTTCTGGTGTCTCTAGCTCGAAAACTGAGCGTTTGACAGCAGTTTGAATGTTTGACAAAAGTTTATGGACATTTCTCTATTCATTCCTATGGGAGAAAACACGAAACTTCAAATGCTTACTGTGCAAAAACTATGTAACTTTTCCAAAAGCTGTATACAAGCCCGCATCCCACAGGGAAGCTCTACGAAACAAACTTTGAACGGAGTCGATATCTCGAAAACTGTGGGCGGAGTTAACCGGACAAGAACGAACAATCCTCAGAATGAAGGGCAGCAAACGTAACACTAGAGGTCTGCATTTCCAGGAGGAAACGCGAGATGTTGCGCCGCCTAAACCCCCGTCCCCCGATCCGCGTCTTTCCCGCTTAAAGCGAGGTCCTCGATACGGTAAACCCGCGTGGGTCACTAGGCGACGCTTATGGTGAAGGAGTTTACTGCTAAGCTGTCGGTAGTGGGATGTTAAGAGAGCACTCTCCCACAGCAGTTTACATTGGACTCTATGGAGCTGTGTAGGCCGTGAATGGAAAACGATACATTTTGAATTCCACCTTTAAAAACAATTCCACCTTAAGAAACCCAGAATTGTATTGAAATGTCCACATCACAGGCCAAAAGAGTCTTAAAAGCAAAAAAAGATGGCCAATACATTTTAAATACCACCTTAATAAAAATTCCACCTTAAGAAACCCACAGTTGTATTGACACGTCCACCTTTAAAAATGACCACTTTAAATAAAGCTTAAAATGTCGAAAAGACAGGCAGTATATTGTGAATGAGGTATTCTTAAAAAATTCCACCTTAAGAAACCCTGGATAATTAAGATGTCCCCCTTAAAAATGACCTTTAAAGTGTTACAGACTGCCTGTGTATTTCTGTGGCCCTCACAGCTCTTCCCCTCAGTCTCTGCCTCTGCCCCTCCCCCTCCCCCCTCTGTCTCTCTCACACGCACGCTCACAGAATACAACTGACAGACTCATGATTCAATGAATTTCGACCGGTGGCGCACCTTCCAAAAAACCTCAAATATCTCAAAAACTTTTCCAGGTCCAAAAATGAACGAAGCATACCGTAGCGACAAGGAGAGTCTTGTGCTCGAGATGGTGTAAAAATTTTTGCACTTTGAGCGAGATTTGATGGTGTAATTACGAGTTAAAAACAGGCAAAGTTTTGAAAATCTGCGTGCCGAGCCGCTCTTAAAATACATTGAGCTCTATGGGAGGAAAACCCTCCCAAGTGTGGAACAAAAATTCATAACTCAAGAACGGTATTCTCAAACGGTCTGAAACTTACAAGTGTGAGAAAGGGGAAATTTCTCTACCATTTAAAGTTTAAATGAAGTCTGTAGGTGAAAGTATAAGGAAGTTATGGTGAAATGTTCGGCAGAAAATTGAAAAAGAAAAAAAATAATTTCAATGGGTTCCTATGGGAGCGTACCCACCCTCCGAACAAATGCTTATAGCTCGGAAAGTTTTCCTCACATCACTTAACCGTATATACCGTTGCGACAAGGAGAGTCTGGGGATCGATATGGTATAAAAAATTTGCAGATTAAGTGAGAATTGAGCATGTTATGACGAGTTAAAAACAGGAGAAAATTTTAGAAACCGCACTCTGAGCTGCTCCAAAAATACATTGAACCCTATGGGAGCCGAAACCCTCCCTAGTGCCGAACAAAAATTCATAACTCAAAAACCGTATTTTCAATAATGTTCAAATTTAGAGGTCTTAGAAAGGACAAGTTTCTCTACCATTTAAAATTTAAATGAAGTTTCTAGGTGAAAGTATGAGGAAGTTATGGCAATTTGTTCGGCTGAAAAGTGAAAAACCCGTTTTCTGAGAAGGAATCTACAGTGTATGATGTCACCCACTCTAAGAGCCTCCCATTGAAATGAATGGAGGGATTTTGAAGGAGTGATAGAAAGGGAAGGATGAGTGCAAAAATTCCGAAAACGGAAGTGATGGGAGCCGGTACGCCCGGGTCCCACCGTCTGAAATCCCGTGTCCGTAGCTTGAAAAATGACCGAGTTAGAGCACTTTGAAAATAAATTCCATAGAAATGACTGGGGAAAAACGGAGCGATAAACGAGTGTAGCCGACGAACGAGTGCGGGTATCGGAAAGCTGTATACAAGCCCACATCGTCGCTATAGGACGCACGATTTCCAGGTGGAACGGAGTCGATAGCTCGAAAGCTGCGGGACTAGTTAGGCGGACAAGGAAACGCGGAATAATAAGAATAAAAATAATAATAATATGACTTAAGAAGAACAATATATTGCGCCGCTGCTTAAAGCAGCAGGCGCAACATAACCAGGAGGAAACGCGAGATGTTGCGCCGCCTAAACCCCCGTCCCCCGATCCGCGTCTTTCCCGCTTAAAGCGAGGTCCTCGATACGGTAAACCCGCGTGGGTCACTAGGCGACGCTTATGGTGAAGGAGTTTACTGCTAAGCTGTTGGTAGTGGGATGTTAAGAGAGCACTCTCCCACAGCAGTTTACATTGGACTCTATGGAGCTCAGTAGGGCGTGAATAGAAAACGATACATTTTGAATTCCACCTTTAAAAACAATTCCACCTTAAGAAACCCAGAATTGTATTGAAATGTCCACATCACAGGCCAAAAGAATCTTAAAAGCAAAAAAGATGGCCAATACATTTTAAATACCACCTTAATAAAAATTCCACCTTAAGAAACCCACAGTTGTATTGACACGTCCACCTTTAAAAATGACCACTTTAAATAAAGCTTAAAATGTCGAAAAGACAGGCAGTATATTGTGAATGAGGTATTCTTAAAAAATTCCACCTTAAGAAACCCTGGATAATTAAGATGTCCCCCTTAAAAATGACCTTTAAAGTGTTACAGACTGCCTGTGTATTTCTGTGGCCCTCACACCTCTTCCCCGTCAGTGTCTGCCTCTGCCCCTCCCCCTCCCCCCTCTCTCTCTCTCACACGCACGCTCACAGAATACAACTGACAGACTCAGGATTCAATGAATTTCGACCGGTTGCGCACCTTCCAAAAAACCTCAAATATCTCCAAAACTTTTCCAGGTCCAAAAATGAACGAAGCATACCGTAGCGACAAGGAGAGTCTGGTGCTCGAGATGGTGTAAAAATTTTTGCACTTTGAGCGAGATTTGATGGTGTAATTACGAGTTAAAAACAGGCAAAGTTTTGAAAATCTGCGTGCCGAGCCGCTCTTAAAATACATTGAGCTCTATGGGAGGAAAACCCTCCCAAGTGTCAAACAAAAATTCATAACTCAAGAACGGTATTCTCAAACGGTCTGAAACTTACAAGTGTGAGAAAGGGGAAATTTCTCTACCATTTAAAGTTTAAATGAAGTCTGTAGGTGAAAGTATAAGGAAGTTATGGTGAAATGTTCGGCAGAAAATTGAAAAAGAAAAAAAATAATTTCAATGGGTTCCTATGGGAGCGTACCCACCCTCCGAACAAATGCTTATAGCTCGGAAAGTTTTCCCCACATCACTTAACCGTATATACCGTTGCGACAAGGAGAGTCTGGGGATCGATATGGTATAAAAAATTTGCAGATTAAGTGAGAATTGAGCATGTTATGACGAGTTAAAAACAGGAGAAAATTTTAGAAACCGCACTCTGAGCTGCTCCAAAAATACATTGAACCCTATGGGAGCCGAAACCCTCCCTAGTGCCGAACAAAAATTCATAACTCAAAAACCGTATTTTCAATAATGTTCAAATTTAGAGGTCTTAGAAAGGACAAGTTTCTCTACCATTTAAAATTTAAATGAAGTTTCTAGGTGAAAGTATGAGGAAGTTATGGTGATTTGTTTGGCTGAAAAGTGAAAAACCCGTTTTCTGAGAAGGAATCTACAGTGTATGACGTCACCCACTGTAAGAGCCTCCCATTGAAATGAATGGAGGGATTTTGAAGGAGGAATAGAAAGGGAAGGATGAGTGCAAAAAATCTGAAAACGGAAGTGATGGGAGCCGGTACGCCCGGGTCCGACCGTCTGAAATCCCGTGTCCGTAGCTTGAAAAATGACCGAGTTAGAGCACTTTGAAAATTAATTCCATAGAAATGACTGGGGAAAAACGGAGCGATAAACGAGTGTAGCGGACGAACGAGTGCGGGTATCGGAAAGCTGTATACAAGCCCACATCGTCGCTATAGGACGCACGATTTCCAGGTGGAACGGAGTCGATAGCTCGAAAGCTGCGGGACTAGTTAGGCGGACAAGGAAACGCGGAATAATAAGAATAAAAATAATAACTAGAGGTCTGCATTTCCAGGAGGAAACGCGAGATGTTGCGCCGCCGAAACCCCCGTCCCCCGATCCGCGTCTTTCCCGCTTAAAGCGAGGTCCTCGATACGGTAAACCCGCGTGGGTCACTAGGCGACGCTTAAGGTGAAGGAGTTTACTGCTAAGCTGTCGGTAGTGGGATGTTAAGAGAGCACTCTCCCACAGCAGTTTACATTGGACTCTATGGAGCTCTGTAGGCCGTGAATGGAAAACGGGGTCAAAGGTCATGAAGCGGGCGGGGTATCGGCCTATAATTTCACGTGGTGGGACCGTGGACTCTCGGGTCTGCCCGTTTGAGTTCTGGTGTCTCTAGCTCGAAAACTGACCGTGTGACAGCAGTTTGAAAGTTTGACAAAAGTTTATGGACATTTTTCCATTCATTCCTATGGGAGTTAAGATGAAACTTCAAATGCTTACTGTGCGAAAAATATGTAACTTTTCCAAAAGCTGTATACAAGCCCGCATCCCACAGGGAAGCTCTACGAAACAAACTTTGAACGGAGTCGATATCTCGAAAACTGTGGGCGGAGTTAACCGGACAAGAATGAACGATCCTCAGAATGAAGGGCAGCAAACGTAACACTAGAGGTCTGCATTTCCAGGAGGAAACGCGAGATGTTGCGCCGCCTAAATCCCTGCCCCCCGATCCGCGTCTTTCCCGCTTAAAGCGAGGTCCTCGATACGGTAAACCCGCGTGGGTCACTAGGCGACGCTTATGGTGAAGGAGTTTACTGCTAAGCTGTCGGTAGTGGGATGTTAAGAGAGCACTCTCCCACAGCAGTTTACATTGGACTCTATGGCGCTCTGTAGGCCGTGAATGGAAAACGGGGTCAAAGGTCATGAAGCGGGTGGGCTATCGGCCCATAATTTCACGTGGCGGGACCGTGGACTCTCGGGTCTGCCCGTTTGAATTCTGGTGTGTCTAGCTCGAAAACTGACCGTGTGACAGCAGTTTTAAAGTTTGACAAAAGTTTATGGACATTTTTCCATTCATTCCTATGGGAGTAAAGATGAAACTTCAAATGGTTACTGTGCGAAAAGTATACAACTTTTCCAAAAGCTGTATACAAGCCCGCATCCCGCAGGGAAGCTCTACGAAACAAACTTTGAACGGAGTCGATATCTGGAAAACTGTGGGCGGAGTTAACCGGACAAAAATGAACGATCCTCAGAATGAAGGGCAGCAAACGTAACACTAGAGGTCTGCATTTCCAGGAGGAAACGCGAGATGTTGCGCCGCCGAAACCCCCGTCCCCCGATCCGCGTCTTTCCCGCTTAAAGCGAGGTCCTCGATACGGTAAACCCGCGTGGGTCACTAGGCGACGCTTATGGTGAAGGAGTTTACTGCTAAGCTGTTGGTAGTGGGATGTTAAGAGAGCACTCTCCCACAGCAGTTTACATTGGACTCTATGGAGCTCTGTAGGCCGTGAAAGGAAAACGGGGTGAAAGGTCATGAAGCGGGTGGGCTATCGGCCTATAATTTCACGTGGCGGGACCGTGGACTCTCGGGTCTGCCCGTTTGAATTCTGGTGTCTCTAGCTCGAAAACTGACCGTGTGACAGCAGTTTGAATGTTTGACAAAAGTTTATGGACATTTTTCCATTCATTCCTATGGGAGTAAAGATGAAACTTCAAATGCTTACTGTGCGAAAACTATGCAACTTTTCCAAAAGCTGTATACAAGCCCGCATCCCACAGGGCAGCTCTACGAAACAAACTTTGAACGGAGTCGATATCTCGAAAACTGTGGGCGGAGTTAACCGGACAAGAACGAACGATCCTCAGAATGAAGGGCAGCAAACGTAACACCAGGAGGAAACGCGAGATGTTGCGCCGCCGAAACCCCCGTCCCCCGATCCGCGTCTTTCCCGCTTAAAGCGAGGTCCTCGATACGGTAAACCCGCGTGGGTCACTAGGCGACGCTTATGGTGAAGGAGTTTACTGCTAAGCTGTCGGTAGTGGGATGTTAAGAGAGCACTCTCCCACAGCAGTTTACATTGGACTCTATGGAGCTCTGTAGGCCGTGAATGGAAAACGATACATTTTGAATTCCACCTTTAAAAACAATTCCACCTTAAGAAACCCAGAATTGTATTGAAATGTCCACATCACAGGCCAAAAGAGTCTTAAAAGCAAAAAAAGATGGCCAATACATTTTAAATACCACCTTAATAAAAATTCCACCTTAAGAAACCCACAGTTGTATTGACACGTCCACCTTTAAAAATGACCACTTTAAATAAAGCTTAAAATGTCGAAAAGACAGGCAGTATATTGTGAATGAGGTATTCTTTAAAAATTCCACCTTAAGAAACCCTGGATAATTAAGACGTCCCCCTTAAAAATGACCTTTAAAGTGTTACAGACTGCCTGTGTATTTCTGTGGCCCTCACAGCTCTTCCCCTCAGTCTCTGCCTCTGCCCCTCCCCCTCCCCCCTCTGTCTCTCTCACACGCATGCTCACAGAATACAACTGACAGACTCATGATTCAATGAATTTCGACCGGGGAGCACCCTCCAAAAAATCACCCGTAGCTCGAAAACTTTTCCCAACCAAAAATGAACAAAGCATACCGTAGCGACAAGGAGAGTCTTGTGCTCGAGATGGTGTAAAAATTTTTGCACTTTGAGCGAGATTTGATGGTGTAATTACGAGTTAAAACAGGCAAAGTTTTGAAAATCTGCGTGCCGACCCGCTCTTAAAATACATTGAGCTCTATGGGAGGAAAACCCTCCCAAGTGTCAAACAAAAATTCATAACTCAAGAACGGTATTCTCAAACGGTCTGAAACTTACAAGTGTGAGAAAGGGGAAATTTCTCTACCATTTAAAATTTAAATGAAGTCTGTAGGTGAAAATATAAGGAAGTTATGGTGAAATGTTCGGCAGAAAATTGAAAAAGAAAAAAAATAATTTCAATGGGTTCCTATGGGAGCGTACCCACCCTCCGAACAAATGCTTATAGCTCGGAAAGTTTTCCTCACATCACTTAACCGTATATACCGTTGCGACAAGGAGAGTCTGGGGATCGATATGGTATAAAAAATTTGCAGATTAAGTGAGAATTGAGCATGTTATGACGAGTTAAAAACAGGAGAAAATTTTAGAAACCGCACTCTGAGCTGCTCCAAAAATACATTGAACCCTATGGGAGCCGAAACCGTCCCTAGTGCCGAACAAAAATTCATAACTCAAAAACCGTATTTTCAATAATGTTCAAATTTAGAGGTCTCAGAAAGGACAAGTTTCTCTACCATTTAAAATTTAAATGAAGTTTCTAGGTGAAACTATGAGGAAGTTATGGCGATTTGTTCGGCTGAAAAGTGAAAAAACGGCTTTTTGCCACTGAAACTACAGTGGATGACATCACCCCCACTCTAAGAGCCTCCCATTGAAATGAATGGAGGGATTTTGAAGGAGGAAAAGAAAGGGAAGGATGAGTGCAAAAATTCCGAAAACGGAAGTGATGGGAGCCGGTACGCCCGGGTCCGACCGTCTGAAATCCCGTGTCCGTAGCTTGAAAAATGACCGAGTTAGAGCACTTTGAAAATTAATTCCATAGAAATGACTGGGGAAAAACAGAGCGAAAAACGAGTGTAGCGGACGAACGAGTGCGGGTATCGGAAAGCTGTATACAAGCCCACATCGTCGCTATAGGACGCACGATTTCCAGGTGGAACGGAGTCGATAGCTCAAAAGCTGCGGGACTAGTTAAGCGGACAAGGAAACGCGGAATAATAAAAATAATAATAAAAATAACTAGAGGTCTGCATTTCCAGGAGGAAACGCGAGATGTTGCGCCGCCTAAACCCCTGCCCCCCGATCCGCGTCTTTCCCGCTTAAAGCGAGGTCCTCGATACGGTAAACCCACGTGGGTCACTAGGCGACGCTTATGGTGAAGGAGTTTACTGCTAAGCTGTCGGTAGTGGGATGTTAAGAGAGCACTCTCCCACAGCAGTTTACATTGGACTCTAAGGCGCTCTGTAGGCCGTGAATGGAAAACGGGGTCAAAGGTCATGAAGCGGGTGGGCTATCGGCCCATAATTTCATGTGGCGGGACCGTGGACTCTCGGGTCTGCCCGTTTGAATTCTGGTGTCTGTAGCTCGAAAACTGAGCGTGTGAAAGCAGTTTGAAAGTTTGACAAAAGTTTATGGACATTTTTCCATTCATTCCTATGGGAGTTAAGATGAAACTTCAAATGCTTACTGTGCGAAAACTATGTAACTTTTCCAAAAGCTGTATACAAGCCCGCATCCCACAGGGAAGCTCTACGAAACAAACTTTGAACGGAGTCGATATCTCGAAAACTGTGGGCGGAGTTAACCGGACAAGAATGAACGATCCTCAGAATGAAGGGCAGCAAACGTAACACTAGAGGTCTGCATTTCCAGGAGGAAACGCGAGATGTTGCGCCGCCGAAACCCCCGTCCCCCGATCCGCGTCTTAAAATGTTGAAAAGACAGCCAGTATATTGTGAATGAGGTCTTTTTTAAAAATTCCACCTTAAGAAACCCTGGATAATTAAGACGTCCCCCTTAAAAATGACCTTTAAAGTGTTACAGACTGCCTGTGTATTTCTGTGGCCCTCACAGCTCTCCCCGTCAGTGTCTGCCTCTGCCCCTCCCCCTCCCCCCTCTGTGTCTCTCTCACACGCACGCTCACAGAATACAACTGACAAACTCACGATTCAATGAATTTCGACCGGGGAGCACCCTCCAAAAAATCACCCGTAGCTCGAAAACTTTTCCCAACCAAAATTGAACGAAGCATACCGTAGCGACAAGGAGAGTCTGGTGCTCGAGATGGTGTAAAAATTTTTGCACTTTGAGCGAGATTTGATGGTGTAATTACGAGTTAAAAACAGGCAAAGTTTTGAAAATTTGCGTGCAGACCCGCTCTTAAAATACATTGAGCTCTATGGGAGGAAAACCCTCCCATGTGTCAAACAAAAATTCATAACTCAAGAACGGTATTCTCAAACGGTCTGAAACTTACAAGTGTGAGAAAGGGGAAATTTCTCTAGCATTTAAAGTTTAAATGAAGTCTGTAGGTGAAAGTATAAGGAAGTTATGGTGAAATGTTCGGCAGAAAATTGAAAAAGAAAAAAAAAAATTTCAATAGGTTCCTATGGGAGCGTACCCACCCTCCGAACAAATGCTTATAGCTCGGAAAGTTTTCCCCACATCACTTAACCGTATATACCGTTGCGACAAGGAGAGTCTGGGGATCGATATGGTATAAAAAATTTGCAGATTAAGTGAGAATTGAGCATGTTATGACGAGTTAAAAACAGGAGAAAATTTTAGAAACCGCACTCTGAGCTGCTCCAAAAATACATTGAACCCTATGGGAGCCGAAACCCTCCCTAGTGCCGAACAAAAATTCATAACTCAAAAACCGTATTTTCAATAATGTTAAAATTTAGAGGTCTTAGAAAGGACAAGTTTCTCTACCATTTAAAATTTAAATGAAGTTTCTAGGTGAAAGTATGAGGAAGTTATGGTGATTTGTTTGGCTGAAAAGTGAAAAACCCGTTTTCTGAGAAGGAATCTACAGTGTATGACGTCACCCACTGTAAGAGCCTCCCATTGAAATGAATGGAGGGATTTTGAAGGAGGAATAGAAAGGGAAGGATGAGTGCAAAAAATCTGAAAACGGAAGTGATGGGAGCCGGTACGCCCGGGTCCGACCGTCTGAAATCCCGTGTCCGTAGCTTGAAAAATGACCGAGTTAGAGCACTTTGAAAATTAATTCCATAGAAATGACTGGGGAAAAACGGAGCGATAAACGAGTGTAGCGGACGAACGAGTGCGGGTATCGGAAAGCTGTATACAAGCCCACATCGTCGCTATAGGACGCACGATTTCCAGGTGGAACGGAGTCGATAGCTCGAAAGCTGCGGGACTAGTTAAGCGGACAAGGAAACGCGGAATAATAAAAATAATAATAAAAATAATAATAATAATATGACTTACGGATAACAATATATTGCGCCGCTGCTTAAAGCAGCAGGCGCAACATAATAATAATATGACTTACGGATAACAATATATCGCGCCGCTGCTTACAGCAGCAGGCGCAACATAATAATATGACTTAAGAAGAACAATATATTGCGCCGCTGCTTAAAGCAGCAGGCGCAACATAACTAGAGGTCTGCATTTCCAGGAGGAAACGCGAGATGTTGCGCCGCCTAAACCCCCGCCCCCCGATCCGCGTCTTTCCCGCTTAAAGCGAGGTCCTCGATACGGTAAACCCACGTGGGTCACTAGGCGACGCTTATGGTGAAGGAGTTTACTGCTAAGCTGTCGGTAGTGGGATGTTAAGAGAGCACTCTCCCACAGCAGTTTACATTGGACTCTATGGAGCTCAGTAGGCCGTGAATGGAAAACGGGGTCAAAGGTCATGAAGCGGGTGGGCTATCGGCCTATAATTTCAGGTGGTGGGACAGTGGACGCTCGGGTCTGACCGTTTGAATTCTGGTGTCTGTAGCTCGAAAACTGACCGTGTGACAGCAGTTTGAAAGTTTGACAAAAGTTTATGGACATTTTTCCATTCATTCCTATGAGAGAAAAGATGAAACTTCAAATGCTTACTGTGCGAAAACTATGCAACTTTTCCAAAAGCTGTATACAAGCCCGCATCCCACAGGGAAGCTCTACGAATGAAACTTTGAACGGAGTCGATATCTCGAAAACTGTGGGCGGAGTTAACCGGACAAGAACAAACGATCCTCAGAATGAAGGGCAGCAAACGTAACACTAGAGGTCTGCATTTCCAGGAGGAAACGCGAGATGTTGCGCCGCCTAAACCCCTGCCCTCCGATCCGCGTCTTTCCCGCTTAAAGCGAGGTCCTCGATACGGCAAACCCGCGTGGGTCACTAGGCCACGCTTATGGTGAAGGAGTTTACTGCTAAGCTGTCGGTAGTGGGATGTTAAGAGAGCAGTCTCCCACAGCAGTTTACATTGGACTCTATGGAGCTCTGTAGGCCGTGAATGGAAAACGGGGTCAAAGGTCATGAAGCGGGTGGGCTATCGGCCCATAATTTCACGTGGGGGGACCGTGGACTCTCGGGTCTGCCCGTTTGAGTTCTGGTGTCTCTAGCTCGAAAACTGAGCGTGTGACAGCAGTTTGAAAGTTTGACAAAAGTTTATGGACATTTTTCCATTCATTCCTATGGGAGAAAAGATGAAATTTCAAATGCTTACTGTGCTAAAACTATGCAACTTTTCCAAAAGCTGTATACAAGCCCGCATCCCACAGGGAAGCTCTACGAATGAAACTTTGAACGGAGTCGATATCTCGAAAACTGTGGGCGGAGTTAACCGGACAAGAATGAACGATCCTCAGAATGAAGGGCAGCAAACGTAACACTAGAGGTCTGCATTTCCAGGAGGAAACGCGAGATGTTGCGCCGCCTAAACCCCTGCCCCCCGATCCGCGTCTTTCCCGCTTAAAGCGAGGTCCTCGATACGGTAAACCCGCGTGGGTAACTAGGCGACGCTTATGGTGAAGGAGTTTACTGCTAAGCTGTCGGTAGTGGGATGTTAAGAGAGCACTCTCCCACAGCAGTTTACATTGGACTCTATGGAGCTCTGTAGGCTGTGAATGGAAAACGGGGTCAAAGGTCATGAAGCGGGCGGGGTATCGGCCTATAATTTCACGTGGCGGGACCGTGGACTCTCGGGTCTGCCCGTTTGAATTCTGGTGTCTGTAGCTCGAAAACTGAGCGTGTGACAGCAGTTTGAACGTTTGACAAAAGTTTATGGACATTTTTCCATTCATTCCTAAGAGAGTAAAGATGAAATTTCAAATGCTTACTGTGCAAAAACTATGTAACTTTTCCAAAAGCTGTATACAAGCCCGCATCCCACAGGGAAGCTCTACGAAACAAACTTTGAACGGAGTCGATATCTCGAAAACTGTTGGCGGAGTTAACCGGACAAGAATGAACGATCCTCAGAATGAAGGGCAGCAAACGTAACACTAGAGGTCTGCATTTCCAGGAGGAAACGCGAGATGTTGCGCCGCCGAAACCCCCGTCCCCCGATCCGCGTCTTAAAATGTTGAAAAGACAGGCAGTATATTGTGAATGAGGTCTTTTTTAAAAATTCCACCTTAAGAAACCCTGGATAATTAAGACGTCCCCCTTAAAAATGACCTTTAAAGTGTTACAGGCTGCCTGTGTATTTCTGTGGCCCTCACAGCTCTCCCCGTCAGTCTCTGCCTCTGCCCCTCCCCCTCCCCCCTCTCTCTCTCTCACACGCACGCTCACAGAATACAACTGACAGACTCATGATTCAATGAATTTCGACCGGTGGGGCACCCTCCAAAAAACCTCAAATATCTCCAAAACTTTTCCAGGTCCAAAAATGAACGAAGCATACCGTAGCGACAAGGAGAGTCTGGTGCTCGAGATGGTGTAAAACTTTTTGCACTTTGAGCGAGATTTGATGGTGTAATTACGAGTTAAAAACAGGCAAAGTTTTGAAAATCTGCGTGCCGAGCCGCTCTTAAAATACATTGAGCTCTATGGGAGGAAAACCCTCCCAAGTGTCAAACAAAAATTCATAACTCAAGAACGGTATTATCAAACGGTCTGAAACTTACAAGTTTGAGAAAGGGGACATTTCTCTACCATTTAAAATTTAAATGAAGTCTGTAGGTGAAAGTATAAGGAAGTTATGGTGAAATGTTCGGCAGAAAATTGAAAAAGAAAAAAAATAATTTCAATGGGTTCCTATGGGAGCGTACCCACCCTCCGAACAAATGCTTATAGCTCGGAAAGTTTTCCCCACATCACTTAACCGTATATACCGTTGCGACAAGGAGAGTCTGGGGATCGATATGGTATAAAAAATTTGCAGATTAAGTGAGAATTGAGCATGTTATGACGAGTTAAAAACAGGAGAAAATTTTAGAAACCGCACTCTGAGCTGCTCCAAAAATACATTGAACCCTATGGGAGCCGAAACCGTCCCTAGTGCCGAACAAAAATTCATAACTCAAAAACCGTATTTTCAATAATGTTCAAATTTAGAGGTCTTAGAAAGGACAAGTTTCTCTACCATTTAAAATTTAAATGAAGTTTCTAGGTGAAACTATAAGGAAGTTATGGCGATTTGTTCGGCTGAAAAGTGAAAAAACGGCTTTTTGCCACTGAAACTACAGTGGATGACATCACCCCCACTCTAAGAGCCTCCCATTGAAATGAATGGAGGGATTTTGAAGGAGGAAAAGAAAGGGAAGGATGAGTGCAAAAATTCCGAAAACGGAAGTGATGGGAGCCGGTACGCCCGGGTCCGACCGTCTGAAATCCCGTGTCCGTAGCTTGAAAAATGACCGAGTTAGAGCACTTTGAAAATTAATTCCATAGAAATGACTGGGGAAAAACGGAGCGATAAACGAGTGTAGCGGACGAACGAGTGCGGGTATCGGAAAGCTGTATACAAGCCCACATCGTCGCTATAGGACGCACGATTTCCAGGTGGAACGGAGTCGATAGCTCGAAAGCTGCGGGACTAGTTAGGCGGACAAGGAAATCCGGAATAATAAGAATAATAATAATAATATGACTTAAGAAGAACAATATATTGCGCGCTGCTGCTTAAAGCAGCAGGCGCAACATAACTAGAGGTCTGCATTTCCAGGAGGAAACGCGAGATGTTGCGCCGCCTAAACCCCCGCCCCCCGATCCGCGTCTTTCCCGCTTAAAGCGAGGTCCTCGGTACGGTAAACCCGCGTGGGTCACTAGGCGACGCTTATGGTGAAGGAGTTTACTGCTAAGCTGTCGGTAGTGGGATGTTAAGAGAGCACTCTCCCACAGCAGTTTACATTGGACTCTATGGAGCTCTGTAGGCCGTGAATGGAAAACGGGGTCAAAGGTCATGAAGCGGGTGGGCTATCGGCCTATAGTTTCACGTGGTGGGACCGTGGACCCTCGGGTCTGCCCGTTTGAGTTCTGGTGTCTCTAGCTCGAAAACTGAGCGTGTGACAGCAGTTTTAAAGTTTGACAAAAGTTTATGGACATTTTTCCATTCATTCCTATGGGAGTAAAGATGAAACTTCAAATGCTTACTGTGCAAAAACTATGCAACTTTTCCAAAAGCTGTATACAAGCCCGCATCCCACAGGGAAGCTCTACGAAACAAACTTTGAACGGAGTCTATATCTCGAAAACTGTTGGCGGAGTTAACCGGACAAGAATGAACGATCCTCAGAATGAAGGGCAGCAAACGTAACACCAGGAGGAAACGCGAGATGTTGCGCCGCCGAAACCCCCGTCCCCCGATCCGCGTCTTAAAATGTTGAAAAGACAGGCAGTATATTGTGAATGAGGTCTTTTTTAAAAATTCCACCTTAAGAAACCCTGGATAATTAAGACGTCCCCCTTAAAAATGACCTTTAAAGTGTTACAGACTGCCTGTGTATTTCTGTGGCCCTCACAGCTCTTCCCCTCAGTCTCTGCCTCTGCCCCTCCCCCTCCCCCCTCTGTGTCTCTCTCACACGCACGCTCACAGAACACAACTGACAGACTCAGGATTCAATGAATTTCGACCGGGGGGACCCTTCAAAAAATGACCCGTAGCTCGAAAACTTTTCGCAACCAAAATTGAACGAAGCATACCGTAGCGACAAGGAGAGTCTGCCGCTCGAGATGGTGTAAAAATTTTTTCAGTTTGAGCGAGAATTGATGGTGTAAAGATGAGTTAAAAAAGGGCAAATTTGAGAAAATTTGGCTTTCTGAAAATACATTGAACTCTATGGGAGCCGAAACGTCCTACTGCCAAACAAATCTTCATAACTCCAGAACCGTATCTTCAAATGATTTCAAATCTACATATTTTAGAAAGGGGAAGTTTCTCTACCATTCGAAAGTAAAATGAAGTCTGTAGGTGAAAGTATAAGGAAGTTATGGCAAAATGTTCGGCTAAAAGTTGAATATCGAAAAAGGACAGGCATATTCATTTCAATGTATTCCTATGGGAGCGTACCCACCCTCCGAACAAATGCTTATAGCTCAGAAAAGATATCCCAAATGGCTAAACAGCATATACCGTTGCGACAAGGAGAGTCTAAGGAAGAAGCTGGTATAAAAAATTAGCAGTTTGAGCGAGAATTGACCGTGTTATGACGAGTTAAAAACAGGAGAAAAATTTAGAAACCGCACTCTGAGCCGCTCCAAAAATAGAGGTCTTAGAAAGGACAAGTTTCTCTACCATTTAAAATTTAAATGAAGTTTCTAGGTGAAAGTATGAGGACGTTATGGCGAATTGTTTGGCTGAAAAGTGAAAAAACGTTTTTGGCCAGTGAACCCAGAGTGTCTATGACGTCACCCACTGTAAATGTCTTCCATACAAGTGAATGGAGGGATATTCAAGGAGGGATAGAAAGAGAAGGATGAGTGCGAGAAGTCCGAAAACGGAAGTGACGGGTCCCGGTGCGCCCGGGTCCGACCGTCTGAAATCTCGTGTCCGTAGCTTGAAAATTGACCGAGTTATAGCAGTTTGAAAATTAATTCCTTAGAAATGACTGGGGAAAAACGGAGCGATAAACGAGTGTAGCGGACGAACGAGTGCGGGTATCGGAAAGCTGTATACAAGCCCACATCGTCGCTATAGGACGCACGATTTCCAGGTGGAACGGAGTCGATAGCTCGAAAGCTGCGGGACTAGTTAGGCGGACAAGGAAACGTGGAATAATAATAAGAAGAAGAATAATAAGAATATGACTTTCGGATAACAATATATTGCGCGCTACTGAAGCAGCTTGCGCAACATAAATATTGCGCGCTGCTGAAGCAGCTTGCGCAACATAACTAGAGGTCTGCATTTCCAGGAGGAAACGCGAGATGTTGCGCCGCCGAAACCCCCGTCCCCCGATCCGCGTCTTTCCCGCTTAAAGCGAGGTCCTCGATACGGTAAACCCGCGTGGGTCACTAGGCGACGCTTATGGTGAAGGAGTTTACTGCTAAGCTGTCGGTAGTGGGATGTTAAGAGAGCACTCTCCCACAGCAGTTTACATTGGACTCTATGGAGCTCTGTAGGCCGTGAATGGAAAACGGGGTCAAAGGTCATGAAGCGGGCGGGGTATCGGCCTATAATTTCACGTGGTGGGACCGTGGACTCTCGGGTCTGCCCGTTTGAGTTCTGGTGTCTCTAGCTCGAAAACTGACCGTGTGACAGCAGTTTGAAAGTTTGACAAAAGTTTATGGACATTTTTCCATTCATTCCTATGGGAGTTAAGATGTAACTTCAAATGCTTACTGTGCGAAAACTATGTAACTTTTCCAAAAGCTGTATACAAGCCCGCATCCCACAGGGAAGCTCTACGAAACAAACTTTGAACGGAGTCGATATCTCGAAAACTGTGGGCGGAGTTAACCGGACAAGAATGAACGATCCTCAGAATGAAGGGCAGCAAACGTAACACACGAGATGTTGCGCCGCCTAAACCCCCGTCCCCCGATCCGCGTCTTTCCCGCTTAAAGCGAGGTCCTCGATACGGTAAACCCGCGTGGGTCACTAGGCGACGCTTATGGTGAAGGAGTTTACTGCTAAGCTGTCGGTAGTGGGATGTTAAGAGAGCACTCTCCCACAGCAGTTTACATTGGACTCTATGGAGCTCTGTAGGCCATGAAAGGAAAACGGGGTCAAAGGTCATGAAGCGGGTGGGTTATCGGCCCATAATTTTACGTGGTGGGACCGTGGACCCTCGGGTCTGCTCGTTTGAGTTCTGGTGTCTCTAGCTCGAAAACTGACCGTGTGACAGCAGTTTGAATGTTTGACAAAAGTTTATGGACATTTTTCCATTCATTCCTATGTGAGAAAAGATGAAACTTCAAATGCTTCCTGTGCGAAAACTATGTAACTTTTCTAAAAGCTGTATACAAGCCCGCATCCCACAGGGAAGCTCTACGAAACAAACTTTGAACGGAGTCGATATCTCGAAAACTGTGGGCGGAGTTAACCGGACAAGAATGAACGATCCTCAGAATGAAGGGCAGCAAACGTAACACTAGAGGTCTGCATTTCCAGGAGGAAACGCGAGATGTTGCGCCGCCTAAACCCCCGCCCCCCGATCCGCGTCTTTACCGCTTAAAGCGAGGTCCTCGATACGGTAAACCCGCGTGGGTCACTAGGCGACGCTTATGGTGAAGGAGTTTACTGCTAAGCTGTTGGTAGTGGGATGTTAAGAGAGCACTGTCCCACAGCAGTTTACATTGGACTCTATGGAGCTGTGTAGGCCGTGAATGGAAAACGGGGTCAAAGGTCATGAAGCGGGTGGGCTATCGGCCTATAATTTTACGTGGTGGGACCTTGGACCCTCGGGTCTGCCCGTTTGAGTTCTGGTGTCTCTAGCTCGAAAACTGAGCATGTGACAGCAGTTTGAAAGTTTGACAAAAGTTTATGGACATTTTTCCATTCATTCCTATGGGAGTAAAGATGAAACTTCAAATGGTTACTGTGCGAAAAGTATACAACTTTTCCAAAAGCTGTATACAAGCCCGCATCCCGCAGGGAAGCTCTACGAAACAAACTTTGAACGGAGTCGATATCTGGAAAACTGTGGGCGGAGTTAACCGGACAAAAATGAACGATCCTCAGAATGAAGGGCAGCAAACGTAACACTAGAGGTCTGCATTTCCAGGAGGAAACGCGAGATGTTGCGCCGCCGAAACCCCCGTCCCCCGATCCGCGTCTTTCCCGCTTAAAGCGAGGTCCTCGATACGGTAAACCCGCGTGGGTCACTAGGCGACGCTTATGGTGAAGGAGTTTACTGCTAAGCTGTTGGTAGTGGGATGTTAAGAGAGCACTCTCCCACAGCAGTTTACATTGGACTCTATGGAGCTCTGTAGGCCGTGAAAGGAAAACGGGGTGAAAGGTCATGAAGCGGGTGGGCTATCGGCCTATAATTTCACGTGGCGGGACCGTGGACTCTCGGGTCTGCCCGTTTGAATTCTGGTGTCTCTAGCTCGAAAACTGACCGTGTGACAGCAGTTTGAATGTTTGACAAAAGTTTATGGACATTTTTCCATTCATTCCTATGGGAGTAAAGATGAAACTTCAAATGCTTACTGTGCGAAAACTATGCAACTTTTCCAAAAGCTGTATACAAGCCCGCATCCCACAGGGCAGCTCTACGAAACAAACTTTGAACGGAGTCGATATCTCGAAAACTGTGGGCGGAGTTAACCGGACAAGAACGAACGATCCTCAGAATGAAGGGCAGCAAACGTAACACCAGGAGGAAACGCGAGATGTTGCGCCGCCGAAACCCCCGTCCCCCGATCCGCGTCTTTCCCGCTTAAAGCGAGGTCCTCGATACGGTAAACCCGCGTGGGTCACTAGGCGACGCTTATGGTGAAGGAGTTTACTGCTAAGCTGTCGGTAGTGGGATGTTAAGAGAGCACTCTCCCACAGCAGTTTACATTGGACTCTATGGAGCTCTGTAGGCCGTGAATGGAAAACGATACATTTTGAATTCCACCTTTAAAAACAATTCCACCTTAAGAAACCCAGAATTGTATTGAAATGTCCACATCACAGGCCAAAAGAGTCTTAAAAGCAAAAAAAGATGGCCAATACATTTTAAATACCACCTTAATAAAAATTCCACCTTAAGAAACCCACAGTTGTATTGACACGTCCACCTTTAAAAATGACCACTTTAAATAAAGCTTAAAATGTCGAAAAGACAGGCAGTATATTGTGAATGAGGTATTCTTTAAAAATTCCACCTTAAGAAACCCTGGATAATTAAGACGTCCCCCTTAAAAATGACCTTTAAAGTGTTACAGACTGCCTGTGTATTTCTGTGGCCCTCACAGCTCTTCCCCTCAGTCTCTGCCTCTGCCCCTCCCCCTCCCCCCTCTGTCTCTCTCACACGCATGCTCACAGAATACAACTGACAGACTCATGATTCAATGAATTTCGACCGGGGAGCACCCTCCAAAAAATCACCCGTAGCTCGAAAACTTTTCCCAACCAAAAATGAACAAAGCATACCGTAGCGACAAGGAGAGTCTTGTGCTCGAGATGGTGTAAAAATTTTTGCACTTTGAGCGAGATTTGATGGTGTAATTACGAGTTAAAACAGGCAAAGTTTTGAAAATCTGCGTGCCGACCCGCTCTTAAAATACATTGAGCTCTATGGGAGGAAAACCCTCCCAAGTGTCAAACAAAAATTCATAACTCAAGAACGGTATTCTCAAACGGTCTGAAACTTACAAGTGTGAGAAAGGGGAAATTTCTCTACCATTTAAAATTTAAATGAAGTCTGTAGGTGAAAATATAAGGAAGTTATGGTGAAATGTTCGGCAGAAAATTGAAAAAGAAAAAAAATAATTTCAATGGGTTCCTATGGGAGCGTACCCACCCTCCGAACAAATGCTTATAGCTCGGAAAGTTTTCCTCACATCACTTAACCGTATATACCGTTGCGACAAGGAGAGTCTGGGGATCGATATGGTATAAAAAATTTGCAGATTAAGTGAGAATTGAGCATGTTATGACGAGTTAAAAACAGGAGAAAATTTTAGAAACCGCACTCTGAGCTGCTCCAAAAATACATTGAACCCTATGGGAGCCGAAACCGTCCCTAGTGCCGAACAAAAATTCATAACTCAAAAACCGTATTTTCAATAATGTTCAAATTTAGAGGTCTCAGAAAGGACAAGTTTCTCTACCATTTAAAATTTAAATGAAGTTTCTAGGTGAAACTATGAGGAAGTTATGGCGATTTGTTCGGCTGAAAAGTGAAAAAACGGCTTTTTGCCACTGAAACTACAGTGGATGACATCACCCCCACTCTAAGAGCCTCCCATTGAAATGAATGGAGGGATTTTGAAGGAGGAAAAGAAAGGGAAGGATGAGTGCAAAAATTCCGAAAACGGAAGTGATGGGAGCCGGTACGCCCGGGTCCGACCGTCTGAAATCCCGTGTCCGTAGCTTGAAAAATGACCGAGTTAGAGCACTTTGAAAATTAATTCCATAGAAATGACTGGGGAAAAACAGAGCGAAAAACGAGTGTAGCGGACGAACGAGTGCGGGTATCGGAAAGCTGTATACAAGCCCACATCGTCGCTATAGGACGCACGATTTCCAGGTGGAACGGAGTCGATAGCTCAAAAGCTGCGGGACTAGTTAAGCGGACAAGGAAACGCGGAATAATAAAAATAATAATAAAAATAACTAGAGGTCTGCATTTCCAGGAGGAAACGCGAGATGTTGCGCCGCCTAAACCCCTGCCCCCCGATCCGCGTCTTTCCCGCTTAAAGCGAGGTCCTCGATACGGTAAACCCACGTGGGTCACTAGGCGACGCTTATGGTGAAGGAGTTTACTGCTAAGCTGTCGGTAGTGGGATGTTAAGAGAGCACTCTCCCACAGCAGTTTACATTGGACTCTAAGGCGCTCTGTAGGCCGTGAATGGAAAACGGGGTCAAAGGTCATGAAGCGGGTGGGCTATCGGCCCATAATTTCATGTGGCGGGACCGTGGACTCTCGGGTCTGCCCGTTTGAATTCTGGTGTCTGTAGCTCGAAAACTGAGCGTGTGAAAGCAGTTTGAAAGTTTGACAAAAGTTTATGGACATTTTTCCATTCATTCCTATGGGAGTTAAGATGAAACTTCAAATGCTTACTGTGCGAAAACTATGTAACTTTTCCAAAAGCTGTATACAAGCCCGCATCCCACAGGGAAGCTCTACGAAACAAACTTTGAACGGAGTCGATATCTCGAAAACTGTGGGCGGAGTTAACCGGACAAGAATGAACGATCCTCAGAATGAAGGGCAGCAAACGTAACACTAGAGGTCTGCATTTCCAGGAGGAAACGCGAGATGTTGCGCCGCCGAAACCCCCGTCCCCCGATCCGCGTCTTAAAATGTTGAAAAGACAGCCAGTATATTGTGAATGAGGTCTTTTTTAAAAATTCCACCTTAAGAAACCCTGGATAATTAAGACGTCCCCCTTAAAAATGACCTTTAAAGTGTTACAGACTGCCTGTGTATTTCTGTGGCCCTCACAGCTCTCCCCGTCAGTGTCTGCCTCTGCCCCTCCCCCTCCCCCCTCTGTGTCTCTCTCACACGCACGCTCACAGAATACAACTGACAAACTCACGATTCAATGAATTTCGACCGGGGAGCACCCTCCAAAAAATCACCCGTAGCTCGAAAACTTTTCCCAACCAAAATTGAACGAAGCATACCGTAGCGACAAGGAGAGTCTGGTGCTCGAGATGGTGTAAAAATTTTTGCACTTTGAGCGAGATTTGATGGTGTAATTACGAGTTAAAAACAGGCAAAGTTTTGAAAATTTGCGTGCAGACCCGCTCTTAAAATACATTGAGCTCTATGGGAGGAAAACCCTCCCATGTGTCAAACAAAAATTCATAACTCAAGAACGGTATTCTCAAACGGTCTGAAACTTACAAGTGTGAGAAAGGGGAAATTTCTCTAGCATTTAAAGTTTAAATGAAGTCTGTAGGTGAAAGTATAAGGAAGTTATGGTGAAATGTTCGGCAGAAAATTGAAAAAGAAAAAAAAAAATTTCAATGGGTTCCTATGGGAGCGTACCCACCCTCCGAACAAATGCTTATAGCTCGGAAAGTTTTCCCCACATCACTTAACCGTATATACCGTTGCGACAAGGAGAGTCTGGGGATCGATATGGTATAAAAAATTTGCAGATTAAGTGAGAATTGAGCATGTTATGACGAGTTAAAAACAGGAGAAAATTTTAGAAACCGCACTCTGAGCTGCTCCAAAAATACATTGAACCCTATGGGAGCCGAAACCCTCCCTAGTGCCGAACAAAAATTCATAACTCAAAAACCGTATTTTCAATAATGTTAAAATTTAGAGGTCTTAGAAAGGACAAGTTTCTCTACCATTTAAAATTTAAATGAAGTTTCTAGGTGAAAGTATGAGGAAGTTATGGTGATTTGTTTGGCTGAAAAGTGAAAAACCCGTTTTCTGAGAAGGAATCTACAGTGTATGACGTCACCCACTGTAAGAGCCTCCCATTGAAATGAATGGAGGGATTTTGAAGGAGGAATAGAAAGGGAAGGATGAGTGCAAAAAATCTGAAAACGGAAGTGATGGGAGCCGGTACGCCCGGGTCCGACCGTCTGAAATCCCGTGTCCGTAGCTTGAAAAATGACCGAGTTAGAGCACTTTGAAAATTAATTCCATAGAAATGACTGGGGAAAAACGGAGCGATAAACGAGTGTAGCGGACGAACGAGTGCGGGTATCGGAAAGCTGTATACAAGCCCACATCGTCGCTATAGGACGCACGATTTCCAGGTGGAACGGAGTCGATAGCTCGAAAGCTGCGGGACTAGTTAAGCGGACAAGGAAACGCGGAATAATAAAAATAATAATAAAAATAATAATAATAATATGACTTACGGATAACAATATATTGCGCCGCTGCTTAAAGCAGCAGGCGCAACATAATAATAATATGACTTACGGATAACAATATATCGCGCCGCTGCTTACAGCAGCAGGCGCAACATAATAATATGACTTAAGAAGAACAATATATTGCGCCGCTGCTTAAAGCAGCAGGCGCAACATAACTAGAGGTCTGCATTTCCAGGAGGAAACGCGAGATGTTGCGCCGCCTAAACCCCCGCCCCCCGATCCGCGTCTTTCCCGCTTAAAGCGAGGTCCTCGATACGGTAAACCCACGTGGGTCACTAGGCGACGCTTATGGTGAAGGAGTTTACTGCTAAGCTGTCGGTAGTGGGATGTTAAGAGAGCACTCTCCCACAGCAGTTTACATTGGACTCTATGGAGCTCAGTAGGCCGTGAATGGAAAACGGGGTCAAAGGTCATGAAGCGGGTGGGCTATCGGCCTATAATTTCAGGTGGTGGGACAGTGGACGCTCGGGTCTGACCGTTTGAATTCTGGTGTCTGTAGCTCGAAAACTGACCGTGTGACAGCAGTTTGAAAGTTTGACAAAAGTTTATGGACATTTTTCCATTCATTCCTATGAGAGAAAAGATGAAACTTCAAATGCTTACTGTGCGAAAACTATGCAACTTTTCCAAAAGCTGTATACAAGCCCGCATCCCACAGGGAAGCTCTACGAATGAAACTTTGAACGGAGTCGATATCTCGAAAACTGTGGGCGGAGTTAACCGGACAAGAACAAACGATCCTCAGAATGAAGGGCAGCAAACGTAACACTAGAGGTCTGCATTTCCAGGAGGAAACGCGAGATGTTGCGCCGCCTAAACCCCTGCCCTCCGATCCGCGTCTTTCCCGCTTAAAGCGAGGTCCTCGATACGGCAAACCCGCGTGGGTCACTAGGCCACGCTTATGGTGAAGGAGTTTACTGCTAAGCTGTCGGTAGTGGGATGTTAAGAGAGCAGTCTCCCACAGCAGTTTACATTGGACTCTATGGAGCTCTGTAGGCCGTGAATGGAAAACGGGGTCAAAGGTCATGAAGCGGGTGGGCTATCGGCCCATAATTTCACGTGGGGGGACCGTGGACTCTCGGGTCTGCCCGTTTGAGTTCTGGTGTCTCTAGCTCGAAAACTGAGCGTGTGACAGCAGTTTGAAAGTTTGACAAAAGTTTATGGACATTTTTCCATTCATTCCTATGGGAGAAAAGATGAAATTTCAAATGCTTACTGTGCTAAAACTATGCAACTTTTCCAAAAGCTGTATACAAGCCCGCATCCCACAGGGAAGCTCTACGAATGAAACTTTGAACGGAGTCGATATCTCGAAAACTGTGGGCGGAGTTAACCGGACAAGAATGAACGATCCTCAGAATGAAGGGCAGCAAACGTAACACTAGAGGTCTGCATTTCCAGGAGGAAACGCGAGATGTTGCGCCGCCTAAACCCCTGCCCCCCGATCCGCGTCTTTCCCGCTTAAAGCGAGGTCCTCGATACGGTAAACCCGCGTGGGTAACTAGGCGACGCTTATGGTGAAGGAGTTTACTGCTAAGCTGTCGGTAGTGGGATGTTAAGAGAGCACTCTCCCACAGCAGTTTACATTGGACTCTATGGAGCTCTGTAGGCTGTGAATGGAAAACGGGGTCAAAGGTCATGAAGCGGGCGGGGTATCGGCCTATAATTTCACGTGGCGGGACCGTGGACTCTCGGGTCTGCCCGTTTGAATTCTGGTGTCTGTAGCTCGAAAACTGAGCGTGTGACAGCAGTTTGAACGTTTGACAAAAGTTTATGGACATTTTTCCATTCATTCCTAAGAGAGTAAAGATGAAATTTCAAATGCTTACTGTGCAAAAACTATGTAACTTTTCCAAAAGCTGTATACAAGCCCGCATCCCACAGGGAAGCTCTACGAAACAAACTTTGAACGGAGTCGATATCTCGAAAACTGTTGGCGGAGTTAACCGGACAAGAATGAACGATCCTCAGAATGAAGGGCAGCAAACGTAACACTAGAGGTCTGCATTTCCAGGAGGAAACGCGAGATGTTGCGCCGCCGAAACCCCCGTCCCCCGATCCGCGTCTTAAAATGTTGAAAAGACAGGCAGTATATTGTGAATGAGGTCTTTTTTAAAAATTCCACCTTAAGAAACCCTGGATAATTAAGACGTCCCCCTTAAAAATGACCTTTAAAGTGTTACAGGCTGCCTGTGTATTTCTGTGGCCCTCACAGCTCTCCCCGTCAGTCTCTGCCTCTGCCCCTCCCCCTCCCCCCCCTCTCTCTCTCACACGCACGCTCACAGAATACAACTGACAGACTCATGATTCAATGAATTTCGACCGGTGGGGCACCCTCCAAAAAACCTCAAATATCTCCAAAACTTTTCCAGGTCCAAAAATGAACGAAGCATACCGTAGCGACAAGGAGAGTCTGGTGCTCGAGATGGTGTAAAACTTTTTGCACTTTGAGCGAGATTTGATGGTGTAATTACGAGTTAAAAACAGGCAAAGTTTTGAAAATCTGCGTGCCGAGCCGCTCTTAAAATACATTGAGCTCTATGGGAGGAAAACCCTCCCAAGTGTCAAACAAAAATTCATAACTCAAGAACGGTATTATCAAACGGTCTGAAACTTACAAGTTTGAGAAAGGGGACATTTCTCTACCATTTAAAATTTAAATGAAGTCTGTAGGTGAAAGTATAAGGAAGTTATGGTGAAATGTTCGGCAGAAAATTGAAAAAGAAAAAAAATAATTTCAATGGGTTCCTATGGGAGCGTACCCACCCTCCGAACAAATGCTTATAGCTCGGAAAGTTTTCCCCACATCACTTAACCGTATATACCGTTGCGACAAGGAGAGTCTGGGGATCGATATGGTATAAAAAATTTGCAGATTAAGTGAGAATTGAGCATGTTATGACGAGTTAAAAACAGGAGAAAATTTTAGAAACCGCACTCTGAGCTGCTCCAAAAATACATTGAACCCTATGGGAGCCGAAACCGTCCCTAGTGCCGAACAAAAATTCATAACTCAAAAACCGTATTTTCAATAATGTTCAAATTTAGAGGTCTTAGAAAGGACAAGTTTCTCTACCATTTAAAATTTAAATGAAGTTTCTAGGTGAAACTATAAGGAAGTTATGGCGATTTGTTCGGCTGAAAAGTGAAAAAACGGCTTTTTGCCACTGAAACTACAGTGGATGACATCACCCCCACTCTAAGAGCCTCCCATTGAAATGAATGGAGGGATTTTGAAGGAGGAAAAGAAAGGGAAGGATGAGTGCAAAAATTCCGAAAACGGAAGTGATGGGAGCCGGTACGCCCGGGTCCGACCGTCTGAAATCCCGTGTCCGTAGCTTGAAAAATGACCGAGTTAGAGCACTTTGAAAATTAATTCCATAGAAATGACTGGGGAAAAACGGAGCGATAAACGAGTGTAGCGGACGAACGAGTGCGGGTATCGGAAAGCTGTATACAAGCCCACATCGTCGCTATAGGACGCACGATTTCCAGGTGGAACGGAGTCGATAGCTCGAAAGCTGCGGGACTAGTTAGGCGGACAAGGAAATCCGGAATAATAAGAATAATAATAATAATATGACTTAAGAAGAACAATATATTGCGCGCTGCTGCTTAAAGCAGCAGGCGCAACATAACTAGAGGTCTGCATTTCCAGGAGGAAACGCGAGATGTTGCGCCGCCTAAACCCCCGCCCCCCGATCCGCGTCTTTCCCGCTTAAAGCGAGGTCCTCGGTACGGTAAACCCGCGTGGGTCACTAGGCGACGCTTATGGTGAAGGAGTTTACTGCTAAGCTGTCGGTAGTGGGATGTTAAGAGAGCACTCTCCCACAGCAGTTTACATTGGACTCTATGGAGCTCTGTAGGCCGTGAATGGAAAACGGGGTCAAAGGTCATGAAGCGGGTGGGCTATCGGCCTATAGTTTCACGTGGTGGGACCGTGGACCCTCGGGTCTGCCCGTTTGAGTTCTGGTGTCTCTAGCTCGAAAACTGAGCGTGTGACAGCAGTTTTAAAGTTTGACAAAAGTTTATGGACATTTTTCCATTCATTCCTATGGGAGTAAAGATGAAACTTCAAATGCTTACTGTGCAAAAACTATGCAACTTTTCCAAAAGCTGTATACAAGCCCGCATCCCACAGGGAAGCTCTACGAAACAAACTTTGAACGGAGTCTATATCTCGAAAACTGTTGGCGGAGTTAACCGGACAAGAATGAACGATCCTCAGAATGAAGGGCAGCAAACGTAACACCAGGAGGAAACGCGAGATGTTGCGCCGCCGAAACCCCCGTCCCCCGATCCGCGTCTTAAAATGTTGAAAAGACAGGCAGTATATTGTGAATGAGGTCTTTTTTAAAAATTCCACCTTAAGAAACCCTGGATAATTAAGACGTCCCCCTTAAAAATGACCTTTAAAGTGTTACAGACTGCCTGTGTATTTCTGTGGCCCTCACAGCTCTCCCCGTCAGTGTCTGCCTCTGCCCCTCCCCCTCCCCCCTCTGTGTCTCTCTCACACGCACGCTCACAGAACACAACTGACAGACTCAGGATTCAATGAATTTCGACCGGGGGGACCCTTCAAAAAATGACCCGTAGCTCGAAAACTTTTCGCAACCAAAATTGAACGAAGCATACCGTAGCGACAAGGAGAGTCTGCCGCTCGAGATGGTGTAAAAATTTTTTCAGTTTGAGCGAGAATTGATGGTGTAAAGATGAGTTAAAAAAGGGCAAATTTGAGAAAATTTGGCTTTCTGAAAATACATTGAACTCTATGGGAGCCGAAACGTCCTACTGCCAAACAAATCTTCATAACTCCAGAACCGTATCTTCAAATGATTTCAAATCTACATATTTTAGAAAGGGGAAGTTTCTCTACCATTCGAAAGTAAAATGAAGTCTGTAGGTGAAAGTATAAGGAAGTTATGGCAAAATGTTCGGCTAAAAGTTGAATATCGAAAAAGGACAGGCATATTCATTTCAATGTATTCCTATGGGAGCGTACCCACCCTCCGAACAAATGCTTATAGCTCAGAAAAGATATCCCAAATGGCTAAACAGCATATACCGTTGCGACAAGGAGAGTCTAAGGAAGAAGCTGGTATAAAAAATTAGCAGTTTGAGCGAGAATTGACCGTGTTATGACGAGTTAAAAACAGGAGAAAAATTTAGAAACCGCACTCTGAGCCGCTCCAAAAATAGAGGTCTTAGAAAGGACAAGTTTCTCTACCATTTAAAATTTAAATGAAGTTTCTAGGTGAAAGTATGAGGACGTTATGGCGAATTGTTTGGCTGAAAAGTGAAAAAACGTTTTTGGCCAGTGAACCCAGAGTGTCTATGACGTCACCCACTGTAAATGTCTTCCATACAAGTGAATGGAGGGATATTCAAGGAGGGATAGAAAGAGAAGGATGAGTGCGAGAAGTCCGAAAACGGAAGTGACGGGTCCCGGTGCGCCCGGGTCCGACCGTCTGAAATCTCGTGTCCGTAGCTTGAAAATTGACCGAGTTATAGCAGTTTGAAAATTAATTCCTTAGAAATGACTGGGGAAAAACGGAGCGATAAACGAGTGTAGCGGACGAACGAGTGCGGGTATCGGAAAGCTGTATACAAGCCCACATCGTCGCTATAGGACGCACGATTTCCAGGTGGAACGGAGTCGATAGCTCGAAAGCTGCGGGACTAGTTAGGCGGACAAGGAAACGTGGAATAATAATAAGAAGAAGAATAATAAGAATATGACTTTCGGATAACAATATATTGCGCGCTACTGAAGCAGCTTGCGCAACATAAATATTGCGCGCTGCTGAAGCAGCTTGCGCAACATAACTAGAGGTCTGCATTTCCAGGAGGAAACGCGAGATGTTGCGCCGCCGAAACCCCCGTCCCCCGATCCGCGTCTTTCCCGCTTAAAGCGAGGTCCTCGATACGGTAAACCCGCGTGGGTCACTAGGCGACGCTTATGGTGAAGGAGTTTACTGCTAAGCTGTCGGTAGTGGGATGTTAAGAGAGCACTCTCCCACAGCAGTTTACATTGGACTCTATGGAGCTCTGTAGGCCGTGAATGGAAAACGGGGTCAAAGGTCATGAAGCGGGCGGGGTATCGGCCTATAATTTCACGTGGTGGGACCGTGGACTCTCGGGTCTGCCCGTTTGAGTTCTGGTGTCTCTAGCTCGAAAACTGACCGTGTGACAGCAGTTTGAAAGTTTGACAAAAGTTTATGGACATTTTTCCATTCATTCCTATGGGAGTTAAGATGTAACTTCAAATGCTTACTGTGCGAAAACTATGTAACTTTTCCAAAAGCTGTATACAAGCCCGCATCCCACAGGGAAGCTCTACGAAACAAACTTTGAACGGAGTCGATATCTCGAAAACTGTGGGCGGAGTTAACCGGACAAGAATGAACGATCCTCAGAATGAAGGGCAGCAAACGTAACACACGAGATGTTGCGCCGCCTAAACCCCCGTCCCCCGATCCGCGTCTTTCCCGCTTAAAGCGAGGTCCTCGATACGGTAAACCCGCGTGGGTCACTAGGCGACGCTTATGGTGAAGGAGTTTACTGCTAAGCTGTCGGTAGTGGGATGTTAAGAGAGCACTCTCCCACAGCAGTTTACATTGGACTCTATGGAGCTCTGTAGGCCATGAAAGGAAAACGGGGTCAAAGGTCATGAAGCGGGTGGGTTATCGGCCCATAATTTTACGTGGTGGGACCGTGGACCCTCGGGTCTGCTCGTTTGAGTTCTGGTGTCTCTAGCTCGAAAACTGACCGTGTGACAGCAGTTTGAATGTTTGACAAAAGTTTATGGACATTTTTCCATTCATTCCTATGTGAGAAAAGATGAAACTTCAAATGCTTCCTGTGCGAAAACTATGTAACTTTTCTAAAAGCTGTATACAAGCCCGCATCCCACAGGGAAGCTCTACGAAACAAACTTTGAACGGAGTCGATATCTCGAAAACTGTGGGCGGAGTTAACCGGACAAGAATGAACGATCCTCAGAATGAAGGGCAGCAAACGTAACACTAGAGGTCTGCATTTCCAGGAGGAAACGCGAGATGTTGCGCCGCCTAAACCCCCGCCCCCCGATCCGCGTCTTTACCGCTTAAAGCGAGGTCCTCGATACGGTAAACCCGCGTGGGTCACTAGGCGACGCTTATGGTGAAGGAGTTTACTGCTAAGCTGTTGGTAGTGGGATGTTAAGAGAGCACTGTCCCACAGCAGTTTACATTGGACTCTATGGAGCTGTGTAGGCCGTGAATGGAAAACGGGGTCAAAGGTCATGAAGCGGGTGGGCTATCGGCCTATAATTTTACGTGGTGGGACCTTGGACCCTCGGGTCTGCCCGTTTGAGTTCTGGTGTCTCTAGCTCGAAAACTGAGCATGTGACAGCAGTTTGAAAGTTTGACAAAAGTTTATGGACATTTTTCCATTCATTCCTATGGGAGTAAAGATGAAAGTTCAAAGGCTTCCTGTGCAAAAACTATGCAACTTTTCCAAAAGCTGTATACAAGCCCGCATCCCACAGGGCAGCTCTACGAAACAAACTTTGAACGGAGTCGATATCTCGAAAACTGTGGGCGGAGTTAACCGGACAAGAATGAACGATCCTCAGAATGAAGGGCAGCAAACGTAACACTAGAGGTCTGCATTTCCAGGAGGAAACGCGAGATGTTGCGCCGCCTAAACCCCCGCCCCCCGATCCGCGTCTTTACCGCTTCAAGCGAGGTCCTCGATACGGTAAACCCGCGTGGGTCACTAGGCGACGCTTATGGTGAAGGAGTTTACTGCTAAGCTGTTGGTAGTGGGATGTTAAGAGAGCACTCTCCCACAGCAGTTTACATTGGACTCTATGGAGCTCTGTAGGCCGTGAATGGAAAACGGGGTCAAAGGTCATGAAGCGGGCGGGGTATCGGCCTATAATTTCACGTGGCGGGACCGTGGACTCTCGGGTCTGCCCGTTTGAATTCTGCTGTCTGTAGCTCGAAAACTGAGCGTGTGACAGCAGTTTGAAAGTTTGACAAAAGTTTATGGACATTTTTCCATTCATTCCTATGAGAGTAAAGATGAAACTTCAAATGCTTACTGTGCAAAAACTATGTAACTTTTCCAAAAGCTGTATACAAGCCCACATCCCACAGGGAAGCTCTACGAATGAAACTTTGAACGGAGTCGATATCTCGAAAACTGTGGGCGGAGTTAACCGGACAAAAATGAACGATCCTCAGAATGAAGGGCAGCAAACGTAACACTAGAGGTCTGCATTTCCAGGAGGAAACGCGAGATGTTGCGCCGCCTAAACCCCTGCCCCCCGATCCGCGTCTTTTCCGCTTAAAGCGAGGCCCTCGATACGGTAAACCCGCGTGGGTCACTAGGCGACGCTTATGGTGAAGGAGTTTACTGCTAAGCTGTCGGTAGTGGGATGTTAAGAGAGCACTCTCCCACAGCAGTTTACATTGGACTCTATGGAGCTCTGTAGGCCGTGAATGGAAAACGGGGTCAAAGGTCATGAAACGGGTGGGCTATCGGCCCATAATTTCACGTGGCGGGACCGTGGACTCTCGGGTCTGCCCGTTTGAATTCTGGTGTGTCTAGCTCGAAAACTGACCGTGTGACAGCAGTTTGAAAGTTTGACAAAAGTTTATGGACATTTTTCCATTCATTCCTATGGGAGAAAACACGAAACTTCAAATGCTTACTGTGCGAAAACTATGCAACTTTTCCAAAAGCTGTATACAAGCCCGCATCCCACAGGGAAGCTCTACGAATGAAACTTTGAACGGAGTCGATATCTCGAAAACTGTGGGCGGAGTTAACCGGACAAAAATGAACGATCCTCAGAATGAAGGGCAGCAAACGTAACACTAGAGGTCTGCATTTCCAGGAGGAAACGCGAGATGTTGCGCCGCCTAAACCCCTGCCCCCCGATCCGCGTCTTTTCCGCTTAAAGCGAGGTCCTCGATACGGTAAACCCGCGTGGGTCACTAGGCGACGCCTATGGTGAAGGAGTTTACTGCTAAGCTGTTGGTAGTGGGATGTTAAGAGAGCACTCTCCCACAGCAGTTTACATTGGACTCTATGGAGCTGTGTAGGCCGTGAATGGAAAATGGGGTCAAAGGTCATGAAGCGGGCGGGGTATCGGCCTATAATTTCACGTGGTGGGACCGTGGACTCTCGGGTCTGACGGTTTCAGTTCTGGTGTCTCTAGCTCGAAAACTGAGCGTGTGACAGCAGTTTGAAAGTTTGACAAAAGTTTATGGACATTTTTCCATTCATTCCTATGGGAGAAAACACGAAACTTCAAATGCTTACTGTGCGAAAACTATGTAACTTTTCCAAAAGGTGTATACAAGCCCGCATCCCACAGGGAAGCTGTACGAAACAAACTTTGAACGGAGCCGATATCTCGAAAACTGTGGGCGGAGTTAACCGGACAAGAATGAACGATCCTCAGAATGAAGGGCAGCAAACGTAACACTAGAGGTCTGCATTTCCAGGAGGAAACGCGAGATGTTGCGCCGCCTAAACCCCCGCCCCCCGATCCGCGTCTTTCCCGCTTAAAGCGAGGTCCTCGATACGGTAAACCCGCGTGGGTCACTAGGCGACGCTTATGGTGAAGGAGTTTACTGCTAAGCTGTCGGTAGTGGGATGTTAAGAGAGCACTGTCCCACAGCAGTTTACATTGGACTCTATGGAGCTCTGTAGGTCGTGAATGGAAAACGGGGTCAAAGGTCATGAAGCGGGTGGGCTATCGGCCCATAGTTTTACGTGGTGGGACCGTGGACCCTCGGGTCTGCCCGTTTGAGTTCTGGTGTCTCTAGCTCGAAAACTGACCGTGTGACAGCAGTTTGAAAGTTTGACAAAAGTTTATGGACATTTTTCCATTCATTCCTATGGGAGTTAAGATGAAACTTCAAATGCTTACTGTGCGAAAACTATGTAACTTTTCCAAAAGCTGTATACAAGCCCGCATCCCACAGGGAAGCTCTACGAAACAAACTTTGAACGGAGTCGATATCTCGAAAACTGTGGGCGGAGTTAACCGGACAAGAATGAACGATCCTCAGAATGAAGGGCAGCAAACGTAACACTAGAGGTCTGCATTTCCAGGAGGAAACGCGAGATGTTGCGCCGCCTAAACCCCTGCCCCCCGATCCGCGTCTTTCCCGCTTAAAGCGAGGCCCTCGATACGGTAAACCCGCGTGGGTCACTAGGCGACGCTTATGGTGAAGGAGTTTACTGCTAAGCTGTTGGTAGGTGGATGTTAAGAGAGCACTCTCCCACAGCAGTTTACATTGGACTCTATGGAGCTCAGTAGGGTGTGAATAGAAAACGATACATTCTGAATTCCACCTTTAAAAACAATTCCACCTTAAGAAACCCAGAATTGTATTGAAATGTCCACATCACAGGCCAAAAGAGTCTTAAAAGCAAAAAAATATGGCCAATACATTTTAAATACCACCTTAATAAAAATTCCACCTTAAGAAACCCACAGTTGTATTGACACGTCCACCTTTAAAAATGACCACTTGAAATAAAGCTTAAAATGTCGAAAAGACAGGCAGTATATTGTGAATGAGGTATTCTTAAAAAATTCCACCTTAAGAAACCCTGGATAATTAAGACGTCCCCCTTAAAAATGACCTTTAAAGTGTTACAGACTGCCTGTGTATTTCTGTGGCCCTCACAGCTCTTCCCCTCAGTCTCTGCTTCTGCCCCTCCCCCTCCCCCCTCTGTCTCTCTCACACGCACGCTCACAGAATACAACTGACAGACTCATGATTCAATGAATTTCGACCGGGGAGCACCCTCCAAAAAATCACCCGTAGCTCGAAAACTTTTCCCAACCAAAATTGAACGAAGCATACCGTAGCGACAAGGAGAGTCTTGTGCTCGAGATGGTGTAAAAATTTTTTCAGTTTGAGCGAGAATTGATGGTGTAAAGATGAGTTAAAAAAGGGCAAATTTGAGAAAATTTGGCTTTCTGAAAATACATTGAACTCTATGGGAGCCGAAACGTCCTACTGCCAAACAAATCTTCATAACTCCAGAACCGTATCTTCAAATGATTTAAAATCTACATATTTTAGAAAGGGGAAGTTTCTCTACCATTTGAAAGTAAAATGAAGTCTGTAGGTGAAAGTATAAGGAAGTTATGGTAAAATGTTCGGCTAAAAGTTGAATATCGAAAAAGGACAGGCATATTCATTTCAATGTATTCCTATGGGAGCGTACCCACCCTCCGAACAAATGCTTATAGCTCAGAAAAGATATCCCAAATGGCTAAACTGCATATACCGTTGCGACAAGGAGAGTCCAAGGAAGAAGCTGGTATAAAAAATTAGCAGTTTGAGCGAGAATTGACCATGTTATGACGAGTTAAAAACAGGAGAAAAATTTAGAAACCGCACTCTGAGCCGCTCCAAAAATACATTGAACTCTATGGGAGCCAAAACCCTCCCTAGTGCCGAACAAAAATTCATAACTCAAAAACCGTATTATCGATTACGTTCAAATTTACAGATGCTAGAAAGGACAAGTTTCTCTATCATTTAAAATTTAAATGAAGTTTTTAGGTGAAAGTATGAGAACGTTATGGTGAATTGTTCGGGTGAAAAGTGAAAAAACGGTTTTGGCCAGTGAACCCAGAGTGTCTATGATGTCACCCACTCTAAATGTCTTCCATACAAGTGAATGGAGGGATATTCAAGGAGGAATAGAAAGAGAGGGATGAGTGCGAGAGGTCCGAAAACGGAAGTGACGGGTCCCGGTGCGCCCGGGTCCGACCGTCTGAAATCTCGTGTCCGTAGCTTGAAAATTGACCGAGTTAGAGCAGTTCGAAAATTAATTCCATAGAAAAGACTGGGGAAAAACAGAGCGAAAAACGAGTGTAGCGGACGAACGAGTGCGGGTATCGGAAAGCTGTATACAAGCCCACATCGTCGCTATAGGACGCACGAATTCCAGGTGGAACGGAGTCGATAGCTCGAAAGCTGCGGGACTAGTTAGGCGGACAAGGAAACGCGGAATAATAAAAATAATAATAAAAATAACTAGAGGTCTGCATTTCCAGGAGGAAACGCGAGATGTTGCGCCGCCTAAACCCCCGCCCCCCGATCCGCGTCTTTCCCGCTTAAAGCGAGGTCCTCGATACGGTAAACCCGCGTGGGTCACTAGGCGACGCTTATGGTGAAGGAGTTTACTGCTAAGCTGTCGGTAGTGGGATGTTAAGAGAGCACTCTCCCACAGCAGTTTACATTGGACTCTATGGAGCTCTGTAGGCCGTGAATGGAAAACGGGGTCAAAGGTCATGAAGCGGGTGGGCTATCGGCCTATAATTTCACGTGGTGGGACCTTGGACTCTCGGGTCTACCCGTTTGAATTCTGGTGTCTGTAGCTCGAAAACTGAGCGTGTGACAGCACTTTGAACGTTTGACAAAAGTTTATGGACATTTTTCCATTCATTCCTATGGGAGTAAAGATGAAACTTCAAATGGTTACTGTGCGAAAACTATGCAACTTTTCCAAAAGCTGTATACAAGCCCGCATCCCACAGGGCAGCTCTACGAAACAAACTTTGAACGGAGTCAATATCTCGAAAACTGTGGGCGGAGTTAACCGGACAAGAACGAACGATCCTCAGAATGAAGGGCAGCAAACGTAACACTAGAGGTCTGCATTTCCAGGAGGAAACGCGAGATGTTGCGCCGCCTAAACCCCCGTCCCCCGATCCGCGTCTTTCCTGCTTAAAGCGAGGTCCTCGATACGGTAAACCCGCGTGGGTCACTAGGCGACGCTTATGGTGAAGGAGTTTACTGCTAAGCTGTCGGTAGTGGGATGTTAAGAGAGCACTCTCCCACAGCAGTTTACATTGGACTCTATGGAGCTGTGTAGGCCGTGAATGGAAAACGGGGTCAGAGGTCATGAAGCGGGTGGGCTATCGGCCAATAATTGTACGTGGTGGGACCGTGGACCCTCGGGTCTGCCCGTTTGAGTTCTGGTGTCTCTAGCTCGAAAACTGACCGTGTGACAGCAGTTTGAAAGATTGACAAAAGTTTATGGACATTTTTCCATTCATTCCTATGGGAGTAAAGATGAAACTTCAAATGGTTACTGTGCGAAAACTATGCAACTTTTCCAAAAGCTGTATACAAGCCCGCATCTCACAGGGAAGCTCTACGAGACAAACTTTGAACGGAGTCGATATCTCGAAAACTGTGGGCGGAGTTAACCGGACAAGAACGAACGATCCTCAGAATGAAGGGCAGCAAACGTAACACTAGAGGTCTGCATTTCCAGGAGGAAACGCGAGATGTTGCGCCGCCTAAACCCCCGCCCCCCGATCCGCGTCTTTCCCGCTTAAAGCGAGGTCCTCGATACGGTAAACCCACGTGGGTCACTAGGCGACGCTTATGGTGAAGGAGTTTACTGCTAAGCTGTCGGTAGTGGGATGTTAAGAGAGCACTCTCCCACAGCAGTTTACATTGGACTCTATGGAGCTCAGTAGGCCGTGAATGGAAAACGGGGTCAAAGGTCATGAAGCGGGTGGGCTATCGGCCTATAATTTCAGGTGGTGGGACCGTGGACCCTCGGGTCTGACCGTTTGAATTCTGGTGTCTGTAGCTCGAAAAATGACCGTGTGACAGCAATTTGAAAGTTTGACAAAAGTTTATGGACATTTTTCCATTCATTCCTATGAGAGAAAAGATGAAACTTCAAATGCTTACTGTGCGAAAACTATGCAACTTTTCCAAAAGCTGTATACAAGCCCGCATCCCACAGGGAAGCTCTACGAATGAAACTTTGAACGGAGTCGATATCTCGAAAACTGTGGGCGGAGTTAACCGGACAAGAACAAACGATCCTCAGAATGAAGGGCAGCAAACGTAACACTAGAGGTCTGCATTTCCAGGAGGAAACGCGAGATGTTGCGCCGCCTAAACCCCTGCCCCCCGATCCGCGTCTTTCCCGCTTAAAGCGAGGTCCTCGATACGGTAAACCCGCGTGGGTCACTAGGCCACGCTTATGGTGAAGGAGTTTACTGCTAAGCTGTCGGTAGTGGGATGTTAAGAGAGCAGTCTCCCACAGCAGTTTACATTGGACTCTATGGAGCTCTGTAGGCCGTGAATGGAAAACGGGGTCAAAGGTCATGAAGCGGGTGGGCTATCGGCCCATAATTTCACGTGGGGGGACCGTGGACTCTCGGGTCTGCCCGTTTGAGTTCTGGTGTCTCTAGCTCGAAAACTGAGCGTGTGACAGCAGTTTGAAAGTTTGACAAAAGTTTATGGACATTTTTCCATTCATTCCTATGGGAGAAAAGATGAAACTTCAAATGCTTACTGTGCGAAAACTATGCAACTTTTCCAAAAGCTGTATACAAGCCCGCATCCCACAGGGAAGCTCTACGAATGAAACTTTGAACGGAGTCGATATCTCGAAAACTGTGGGCGGAGTTAACCGGACAAGGAATGAAGATCCTCAGAATGAAGGGCAGCAAACGTAACACTAGAGGTCTGCATTTCCAGGAGGAAACGCGAGATGTTGCGCCGCCTAAACCCCCGTCCCCCGATCCGCGTCTTTCCCGCTTAAAGCGAGGTCCTCGATACGGTAAACCCGCGTGGGTCACTAGGCGACGCTTATGGTGAAGGAGTTTACTGCTAAGCTGTTGGTAGTGGGATGTTAAGAGAGCACTCTCCCACAGCAGTTTACATTGGACTCTATGGAGCTCAGTAGGGCGTGAATAGAAAACGATAAATTTTGAATTCCACCTTTAAAAACAATTCCACCTTAAGAAACCCAGAATTGTATTGAAATGTCCACATCACAGGCCAAAAGCAAAAAAAGATGGCCAATACATTTTAAATACCACCTTAATAAAAATTCCACCTTAAGAAACCCACAGTTGTATTGACACGTCCACCTTTAAAAATGACCACTTTAAATAAAGCTTAAAATGTCGAAAAGACAGCCAGTATATTGTGAATGAGGTATTCTTTAAAAATTCCACCTTAAGAAACCCTGGATAATTAAGACGTCCCCCTTAAAAATGACCTTTAAAGTGTTACAGACTGCCTGTGTATTTCTGTGGCCCTCACAGCTCTTCCCCTCAGTCTCTGCCTCTGCCCCTCCCCCTCCCCCCTCTGTCTCTCTCACACGCATGCTCACAGAATACAACTGACAGACTCATGATTCAATGAATTTCGACCGGGGAGCACCCTCCAAAAAATCACCCGTAGCTCGAAAACTTTTCCCAACCAAAATTGAACGAAGCATACCGTAGCGACAAGGAGAGTCTTGTGCTCGAGATGGTGTAAAAATTTTTGCACTTTGAGCGAGATTTGATGGTGTAATTACGAGTTAAAAACAGGCAAAGTTTTGAAAATCTGCGTGCCGACCCGCTCTTAAAATACATTGAGCTCTATGGGAGGAAAACCCTCCCAAGTGTTAAACAAAAATTCATAACTCAAGAACGGTATTCTCAAACGGTCTGAAACTTACAAGTTTGAGAAAGGGGAAATTTCTCTACCATTTAAAATTTAAATGAAGTCTGTAGGTGAAAGTATAAGGAAGTTATGGTGAAATGTTCGGCAGAAAATTGAAAAAGAAAAAAAATAATTTCAATGGGTTCCTATGGGAGCGTACCCACCCTCCGAACAAATGCTTATAGCTCGGAAAGTTTTCCTCACATCACTTAACCGTATATACCGTTGCGACAAGGAGAGTCTGGGGATCGATATGGTATAAAACATTTGCAGATTAAGTGAGAATTGAGCATGTTATGACAAGTTAAAAACAGGAGAAAATTTTAGAAACCGCACTCTGAGCTGCTCCAAAAATACATTGAACCCTATGGGAGCCGAAACCCTCCCTAGTGCCGAACAAAAATTCATAACTCAAAAACCGTATTTTCAATAATGTTCAAATTTAGAGGTCTCAGAAAGGACAAGTTTCTCTACCATTTAAAATTTAAATGAAGTTTCTAGGTGAAACTATGAGGAAGTTATGGCGATTTGTTCGGCTGAAAAGTGAAAAAACGGCTTTTTGCCACTGAAACTACAGTGGATGACATCACCCCCACTCTAAGAGCCTCCCATTGAAATGAATGGAGGGATTTTGAAGGAGGAAAAGAAAGGGAAGGATGAGTGCAAAAATTCCGAAAACGGAAGTGATGGGAGCCGGTACGCCCGGGTCCGACCGTCTGAAATCCCGTGTCCGTAGCTTGAAAAATGACCGAGTTAGAGCACTTTGAAAATTAATTCCATAGAAATGACTGGGGAAAAACAGAGCGAAAAACGAGTGTAGCGGACGAACGAGTGCGGGTGTCGGAAAGCTGTATACAAGCCCACATCGTCGCTATAGGACGCACGATTTCCAGGTGGAACGGAGTCGATAGCTCGAAAGCTGCGGGACTAGTTAAGCGGACAAGGAAACGCGGAATAATAAAAATAATAATAAAAATAATAACTAGAGGTCTGCATTTCCAGGAGGAAACGCGAGATGTTGCGCCGCCTAAACCCCCGTCCCCCGATCCGCGTCTTTCCCGCTTAAAGGGAGGTCCTCGATACGGTAAACCCGCGTGGGTCACTAGGCGACGCTTATGGTGAAGGAGTTACCTGCTAAGCTGTTGGTAGTGGGATGTTAAGAGAGCACTCTCCCACAGCAGTTTACATTGGACTCTATGGAGCTCTGTAGGCCGTGAATGGAAAACGGGGTCAAAGGTCATGAAGCGGGTGGGCTATCGGCCCATAATTTCACGTGGCGGGACCGTGGACTCTCGGGTCTGCCCGTTTGAATTCTGGTGTGTCTAGCTCGAAAACTGACCGTGTGACAGCAGTTTGAAAGTTTGACAAAAGTTTATGGACATTTTTCCATTCATTCCTATGGGAGAAAACTCGAAACTTCAAATGCTTACTGTGCGAAAACTATGCAACTTTTCCAAAAGCTGTATACAAGCCCGCATCCCACAGGGAAGCTCTATGAATGAAACTTTGAACGGAGTCGATATCTCGAAAACTGTGGGCGGAGTTAACCGGACAAGGAATGAAGATCCTCAGAATGAAGGGCAGCAAACGTAACACTAGAGGTCTGCATTTCCAGGAGGAAACGCGAGATGTTGCGCCGCCTAAACCCCCGTCCCCCGATCCGCGTCTTTCCCGCTTAAAGCGAGGTCCTCGATACGGTAAACCCGCGTGGGTCACTAGGCGACGCTTATGGTGAAGGAGTTTACTGCTAAGCTGTTGGTAGTGGGATGTTAAGAGAGCACTCTCCCACAGCAGTTTACATTGGACTCTATGGAGCTCAGTAGGGCGTGAATAGAAAACGATAAATTTTGAATTCCACCTTTAAAAACAATTCCACCTTAAGAAACCCAGAATTGTATTGAAATGTCCACATCACAGGCCAAAAGCAAAAAAAGATGGCCAATACATTTTAAATACCACCTTAATAAAAATTCCACCTTAAGAAACCCACAGTTGTATTGACACGTCCACCTTTAAAAATGACCACTTTAAATAAAGCTTAAAATGTCGAAAAGACAGCCAGTATATTGTGAATGAGGTATTCTTTAAAAATTCCACCTTAAGAAACCCTGGATAATTAAGACGTCCCCCTTAAAAATGACCTTTAAAGTGTTACAGACTGCCTGTGTATTTCTGTGGCCCTCACAGCTCTTCCCCTCAGTCTCTGCCTCTGCCCCTCCCCCTCCCCCCTCTGTCTCTCTCACACGCATGCTCACAGAATACAACTGACAGACTCATGATTCAATGAATTTCGACCGGGGAGCACCCTCCAAAAAATCACCCGTAGCTCGAAAACTTTTCCCAACCAAAATTGAACGAAGCATACCGTAGCGACAAGGAGAGTCTTGTGCTCGAGATGGTGTAAAAATTTTTGCACTTTGAGCGAGATTTGATGGTGTAATTACGAGTTAAAAACAGGCAAAGTTTTGAAAATCTGCGTGCCGACCCGCTCTTAAAATACATTGAGCTCTATGGGAGGAAAACCCTCCCAAGTGTTAAACAAAAATTCATAACTCAAGAACGGTATTCTCAAACGGTCTGAAACTTACAAGTTTGAGAAAGGGGAAATTTCTCTACCATTTAAAATTTAAATGAAGTCTGTAGGTGAAAGTATAAGGAAGTTATGGTGAAATGTTCGGCAGAAAATTGAAAAAGAAAAAAAATAATTTCAATGGGTTCCTATGGGAGCGTACCCACCCTCCGAACAAATGCTTATAGCTCGGAAAGTTTTCCTCACATCACTTAACCGTATATACCGTTGCGACAAGGAGAGTCTGGGGATCGATATGGTATAAAACATTTGCAGATTAAGTGAGAATTGAGCATGTTATGACAAGTTAAAAACAGGAGAAAATTTTAGAAACCGCACTCTGAGCTGCTCCAAAAATACATTGAACCCTATGGGAGCCGAAACCCTCCCTAGTGCCGAACAAAAATTCATAACTCAAAAACCGTATTTTCAATAATGTTCAAATTTAGAGGTCTCAGAAAGGACAAGTTTCTCTACCATTTAAAATTTAAATGAAGTTTCTAGGTGAAACTATGAGGAAGTTATGGCGATTTGTTCGGCTGAAAAGTGAAAAAACGGCTTTTTGCCACTGAAACTACAGTGGATGACATCACCCCCACTCTAAGAGCCTCCCATTGAAATGAATGGAGGGATTTTGAAGGAGGAAAAGAAAGGGAAGGATGAGTGCAAAAATTCCGAAAACGGAAGTGATGGGAGCCGGTACGCCCGGGTCCGACCGTCTGAAATCCCGTGTCCGTAGCTTGAAAAATGACCGAGTTAGAGCACTTTGAAAATTAATTCCATAGAAATGACTGGGGAAAAACAGAGCGAAAAACGAGTGTAGCGGACGAACGAGTGCGGGTATCGGAAAGCTGTATACAAGCCCACATCGTCGCTATAGGACGCACGATTTCCAGGTGGAACGGAGTCGATAGCTCGAAAGCTGCGGGACTAGTTAAGCGGACAAGGAAACGCGGAATAATAAAAATAATAATAAAAATAATAACTAGAGGTCTGCATTTCCAGGAGGAAACGCGAGATGTTGCGCCGCCTAAACCCCCGTCCCCCGATCCGCGTCTTTCCCGCTTAAAGGGAGGTCCTCGATACGGTAAACCCGCGTGGGTCACTAGGCGACGCTTATGGTGAAGGAGTTACCTGCTAAGCTGTTGGTAGTGGGATGTTAAGAGAGCACTCTCCCACAGCAGTTTACATTGGACTCTATGGAGCTCTGTAGGCCGTGAATGGAAAACGGGGTCAAAGGTCATGAAGCGGGTGGGCTATCGGCCCATAATTTCACGTGGCGGGACCGTGGACTCTCGGGTCTGCCCGTTTGAATTCTGGTGTGTCTAGCTCGAAAACTGACCGTGTGACAGCAGTTTGAAAGTTTGACAAAAGTTTATGGACATTTTTCCATTCATTCCTATGGGAGAAAACTCGAAACTTCAAATGCTTACTGTGCGAAAACTATGCAACTTTTCCAAAAGCTGTATACAAGCCCGCATCCCACAGGGAAGCTCTATGAATGAAACTTTGAACGGAGTCGATATCTCGAAAACTGTGGGCGGAGTTAACCGGACAAGAATGAACGATCCTCAGAATGAAGGGCAGCAAACGTAACACTAGAGGTCTGCATTTCCAGGAGGAAACGCGAGATGTTGCGCCGCCGAAACCCCCGTCCCCCGATCCGCGTCTTTCCCGCTTAAAGCGAGGTCCTCGATACGGTAAACCCGCGTGGGTCACTAGGCGACGCTTATGGTGAAAGAGTTTACTGCTAAGCTGTCGGTAGTGGGATGTTAATAGAGCACTGTCCCACAGCAGTTTACATTGGACTATGTGGAGCTGTGTAGGCCGTGAATGGAAAACGGGGTCAAAGGTCATGAAGCGGGTGGCCTATCGGCCCATAATTTTACGTGGTGGGACCGTGGACTCTCGGGTCTGACCGTTTGAGTTCTGGTGTCTCTAGCTCGAAAACTGACCGTGTGACAGCAGTTTGAAAGTTTGACAAAAGTTTATGGACATTTTTCCATTCATTCCTATGGGAGTTAAGATGAAATTTCAAATGCTTACTGTGCGAAAACTATGTAACTTTTCCAAAAGCTGTATACAAGCCCGCATCACACAGGGAAGCTCTACGAATGAAACTTTGAACGGAGTCGATATCTCGAAAACTGTGGGCGGAGTTAACCGGACAAGAATGAACGATCCTCAGAATGAAGGGCAGCAAACGTAACACTAGAGGTCTGCATTTCCAGGAGGAAACGCGAGATGTTGCGCCGCCGAAACCCCCGTCCCCCGATCCGCGTCTTTCCCGCTTAAAGCGAGGTCCTCGATACGGTAAACCCGCGTGGGTCACTAGGCGACGCTTATGGTGAAAGAGTTTACTGCTAAGCTGTCGGTAGTGGGATGTTAATAGAGCACTGTCCCACAGCAGTTTACATTGGACTATGTGGAGCTGTGTAGGCCGTGAATGGAAAACGGGGTCAAAGGTCATGAAGCGGGTGGCCTATCGGCCCATAATTTTACGTGGTGGGACCGTGGACTCTCGGGTCTGACCGTTTGAGTTCTGGTGTCTCTAGCTCGAAAACTGACCGTGTGACAGCAGTTTGAAAGTTTGACAAAAGTTTATGGACATTTTTCCATTCATTCCTATGGGAGTTAAGATGAAATTTCAAATGCTTACTGTGCGAAAACTATGTAACTTTTCCAAAAGCTGTATACAAGCCCGCATCACACAGGGCAGCTCTACGAAACAAACTTTGAACGGAGTCGATATCTCGAAAACTGTGGGCGGAGTTAACCGGACAAGAATGAACGATCCTCAGAATGAAGGGCAGCAAACGTACCACTAGAGGTCTGCATTTCCAGGAGGAAACGTGAGATGTTGCGCCGCCGAAACCCCCGTCCCCCGATCCGCGTCTTAAAATGTTGAAAAGACAGGCAGTATATTGTGAATGAGGTATTCTTAAAAAATTCCACCTTAAGAAACCCTGGATAATTAAGATGTCCCCCTTAAAAATGACCTTTAAAGTGTTACAGACTGCCTGTGTATTTCTGTGGCCCTCACAGCTCTCCCCGTCAGTCTCTGCCTCTGCCCCTCCCCCTCCCCCCTCTCTCTCTCTCACACGCACGCTCACAGAATACAACTGACAGACTCATGATTCAATGAATTTCGACCGGTGGGGCACCCTCCAAAAAACCTCAAATATCTCCAAAACTTTTCCAGGTCCAAAAATGAACGAAGCATACCGTAGCGACAAGGAGAGTCTGGTGCTCGAGATGGTGTAAAAATTTTTGCACTTTGAGCGAGATTTGATGGTGTAATTACGAGTTAAAAACAGGCAAAGTTTTGAAAATCTGCGTGCCGAGCCGCTCTTAAAATACATTGAGCTCTATGGGAGGAAAACCCTCCCAAGTGTCAAACAAAAATTCATAACTCAAGAACGGTATTATCAAACGGTCTGAAACTTACATGTTTGAGAAAGGGGACATTTCTCTACCATTTAAAATTTAAATGAAGTCTGTAGGTGAAAGTATAAGGAAGTTATGGTGAAATGTTCGGCAGAAAATTGAAAAAGAAAAAAAATAATTTCAATGGGTTCCTATGGGAGCGTACCCACCCTCCGAACAAATGCTTATAGCTCGGAAAGTTTTCCCCACATCACTTAACCGTATATACCGTTGCGACAAGGAGAGTCTGGGGATCGATGTGGTATAAAAAATTTGCAGATTAAGTGAGAATTGAGCATGTTATGACAAGTTAAAAACAGGAGAAAATTTTAGAAACCGCACTCTGAGCTGCTCCAAAAATACATTGAACCCTATGTGAGCCGAAACCGTCCCTAGTGCCGAACAAAAATTCATAACTCAAAAACCGTATTTTCAATAATGTTCAAATTTAGAGGTCTTAGAAAGGACAAGTTTCTCTACCATTTAAAATTTAAATGAAGTTTCTAGGTGAAACTATAAGGAAGTTATGGCGATTTGTTCGGCTGAAAAGTGAAAAAACGGCTTCTTGCCACTGAAACTACAGTGGATGACATCACCCCCACTCTAAGAGCCTCCCATTGAAATGAATGGAGGGATTTTGAAGGAGGAAAAGAAAGGGAAGGATGAGTGCAAAAATTCCGAAAACGGAAGTGATGGGAGCCGGTACGCCCGGGTCCGACCGTCTGAAATCCCGTGTCCGTAGCTTGAAAAATGACCGAGTTAGAGCACTTTGAAAATTAATTCCATAGAAATGACTGGGGAAAAACGGAGCGATAAACGAGTGTAGCGGACGAACGAGTGCGGGTATCGGAAAGCTGTATACAAGCCCACATCGTCGCTATAGGACGCACGATTTCAAGGTGGAACGGAGTCGATAGCTCGAAAGCTGCGGGACTAGTTAGGCGGACAAGGAAATCCGGAATAATAAGAATAATAAAAAAAAAAATAATAATATGACTTTCGGATAACAATATATTGCGCGCTGCTGCTTAAAGCAGCAGGCGCAACATAACTAGAGGTCTGCATTTCCAGGAGGAAACGCGAGATGTTGCGCCGCCTAAACCCCTGCCCCCCGATCCGCGTCTTTCCCGCTTAAAGCGAGGTCCTCGACACGGTAAACCCGCGTGGGTCACTAGGCGACGCTTATGGTGAAGGAGTTTACTGCTAAGCTGTTGGTAGTGGGATGTTAAGAGAGCACTGTCCCACAGCAGTTTACATTGGACTATGTGGAGCTGTGTAGGCCGTGAATGGAAAACGGGGTCAAAGGTCATGAAGCGGGTGGGCTATCGGCCCATAATTTCACGTGGTGGGACCTTGGACTCTCGGGTCTGCCCGTTTGAGTTCTGGTGTCTCTAGCTCGAAAACTGAGCGTGTGACAGCAGTTTGAAAGTTTGACAAAAGTTTATGGACATTTTTCCATTCATTCCTATGGGAGAAAAGATGAAACTTCAAATGCTTACTGTGCGAAAACTATGCAACTTTTCCAAAAGCTGTATACAAGCCCGCATCCCACAGGGAAGCTCTACGAATGAAACTTTGAACGGAGTCGATATCTGGAAAACTGTGGGCGGAGTTAACCGGACAAGAACGAACGATCCTCAGAATGAAGGGCAGCAAACGTAACACTAGAGGTCTGCATTTCCAGGAGGAAACGCGAGATGTTGCGCCGCCTAAACCCCCGCCCCCCGATCCGCGTCTTTACCGCTTAAAGCGAGGTCCTCGATACGGTAAACCCGCGTGGGTCACTAGGCGACGCTTATGGTGAAGGAGTTTACTGCTAAGCTGTCGGTAGTGGGATGTTAAGAGAGCACTCTCCCACAGCAGTTTACATTGGACTCTATGGAGCTCTGTAGGCCGTGAATGGAAAACGGGGTCAAAGGTCATGAAGCGGGCGGGGTATCGGCCTATAATTTCACGTGGTGGGACCGTGGACTCTCGGGTCTGCCCGTTTGAGTTCTGGTGTCTCTAGCTCGAAAACTGAGCGTGTGACAGCAGTTTGAAAGTTTGACAAAAGTTTATGGACATTTTTCCATTCATTCCTATGGGAGAAAAGATGAAACTTCAAATGCTTACTGTGCGAAAACTATGCAACTTTTCCAAAAGCTGTATACAAGCCCGCATCCCACAGGGAAGCTCTACGAATGAAACTTTGAACGGAGTCGATATCTCGAAAACTGTGGGCGGAGTTAACCGGACAAGGAATTAAGATCCTCAGAATGAAGGGCAGCAAACGTAACACTAGAGGTCTGCATTTCCAGGAGGAAACGCGAGATGTTGCGCCGCCTAAACCCCCGTCCCCCGATCCGCGTCTTTCCCGCTTAAAGCGAGGTCCTCGGTACGGTAAACCCGCGTGGGTCACTAGGCGACGCTTATGGTGAAGGAGTTTACTGCTAAGCTGTCGGTAGTGGGATGTTAAGAGAGCAGTCTCCCACAGCAGTTTACATTGGACTCTATGGAGCTCAGTAGGGCGTGAATAGAAAACGATACATTTTGAATTCCACCTTTAAAAACAATTCCACCTTAAGAAACCCAGAATTGTATTGAAATGTCCACATCACAGGCCAAAAGAGTCTTAAAAGCAAAAAAAGATGGCCAATACATTTTAAATACCACCTTAATAAAAATTCCACCTTAAGAAACCCACAGTTGTATTGACACGTCCACCTTTAAAAATGACCAGTTGAAATAAAGCTTAAAATGTCGAAAAGACAGCCAGTGTATTGTGAATGAGGTATTCTTTAAAAATTCCACCTTAAGAAACCCTGGATAATTAAGACGTCCCCCTTAAAAATGACCTTTAAAGTGTTACAGACTGCCTGTGTATTTCTGTGGCCCTCACAGCTCTTCCCCTCAGTCTCTGCCTCTGCCCCTCCCCCTCCCCCCTCTGTCTCTCTCACACGCACGCTCACAGAATACAACTGACAGACTCATGATTCAATGAATTTCGACCGGGGGGACCCTTCAAAAAATGACCCGTAGCTCGAAAACTTTTCCCAACCAAAATTGAACGAAGCATACCGTAGCGACAAGGAGAGTCTGGCGCTCGAGATGGTGTAAAAATTTTTTCAGTTTGAGCGAGAATTGATGGTGTAAAGATGAGTTAAAAAAGGGCAAATTTGAGAAAATTTGGCTTTCTGAAAATACATTGAACTCTATGGGAGCCGAAACGTCCTACTGCCAAACAAATCTTCATAACTCCAGAACCGTATCTTCAAATGATTTCAAATCTACATATTTTAGAAAGGGGAAGTTTCTCTACCATTTTAAAAGTAAAATGAAGTCTGTAGGTGAAAGTATAAGGAAGTTATGGCAAAATGTTCGGCTAAAAGTTGAATATCGAAAAAGGACAGGCATATTCATTTCAATGTATTCCTATGGGAGCGTACCCACCCTCCGAACAAATGCTTATAGCTCAGAAAAGATATCCCAAATGGCTAAACTGCATATACCGTTGCGACAAGGAGAGTCCAAGGAAGAAGCTGGTATAAAAAATTAGCAGTTTGAGCGAGAATTGACCATGTTATGACGAGTTAAAAACAGGAGAAAAATTTAGAAACCGCACTCTGAGCCGCTCCAAAAATACATTGAACTCTATGGGAGCTAAAACCCTCCCTAGTGCCGAACAAAAATTCATAACTCAAAAACCGTATTATCAATTACGTTCAAATTTACAGATGCTAGAAAGGACAAGTTTCTCTATCATTTAAAATTTAAATGAAGTTTTTAGGTGAAAGTATGAGAACGTTATGGTGAATTGTTCGGCTGAAAAGTGAAAAAACGGTTTTGGCCAGTGAACCCAGAGTGTCTATGATGTCACCCACTCTAAATGTCTTCCATACAAGTGAATGGAGGGATATTCAAGGAGGAATAGAAAGAGAGGGATGAGTGCGAGAGGTCCGAAAACGGAAGTGACGGGTCACGGTGCGCCCGGGTCCGACCGTCTGAAATCTCGTGTCCGTAGCTTAAAAATTGACCGAGTTAGAGCAGTTCGAAAATTAATTCCATAGAAATGACTGGGGAAAAACGGAGCGATAAACGAGTGTAGCGGACAAACGAGTGCGGGTATCGGAAAGCTGTATACAAGCCCACATCGTCGCTATAGGACGCACGATTTCCAGGTGGAACGGAGTCGATAGCTCGAAAGCTGCGGGACTAGTTAGGCGGACAAGGAAACGCGGAATAATAAGAATAATAATAATAATAATAATAATATGACTTACGGATAACAATATATCGCGCCGCTGCTTACAGCAGCAGGCGCAACATAACTAGAGGTCTGCATTTCCAGGAGGAAACGCGAGATGTTGCGCCGCCTAAACCCCTGCCCCCCGATCCGCGTCTTTCCCGCTTAAAGCGAGGTCCTCGACACGGTAAACCCGCGTGGGTCACTAGGCGACGCTTATGGTGAAGGAGTTTACTGCTAAGCTGTTGGTAGTGGGATGTTAAGAGAGCACTGTCCCACAGCAGTTTACATTGGACTATGTGGAGCTGTGTAGGCCGTGAATGGAAAACGGGGTCAAAGGTCATGAAGCGGGTGGGCTATCGGCCCATAATTTCACGTGGTGGGACCTTGGACTCTCGGGTCTGCCCGTTTGAGTTCTGGTGTCTCTAGCTCGAAAACTGAGCGTGTGACAGCAGTTTGAAAGTTTGACAAAAGTTTATGGACATTTTTCCATTCATTCCTATGGGAGAAAAGATGAAACTTCAAATGCTTACTGTGCGAAAACTATGCAACTTTTCCAAAAGCTGTATACAAGCCCGCATCCCGCAGGGAAGCTCTACGAATGAAACTTTGAACGGAGTCGATATCTCGAAAACTGTGGGCGGAGTTAACCGGACAAGAATGAACGATCCTCAGAATGAAGGGCAGCAAACGTAACACTAGAGGTCTGCATTTCCAGGAGGAAACGCGAGATGTTGCGCCGCCAAAACCCCCGTCCCCCGATCCGCGTCTTTCCCGCTTAAAGCGAAGTCGTAGGTAGGGAAAACCCGCGTGGGTCACTAGGCGACGCTTATGGTGAAGGAGTTTACTGCTAAGCTGTTGGTAGTGGGATGTTAAGAGAGCACTCTCCCACAGCAGTTTACATTGGACTCTATGGAGCTCAGTAGGGCGTGAATAGAAAACGATAAATTTTGAATTCCACCTTTAAAAACAATTCCACCTTAAGAAACCCAGAATTGTATTGAAATGTCCACATCACAGGCCAAAAGAGTCTTAAAAGCAAAAAAGATGGCCAATACATTTTAAATACCACCTTAATAAAAATTCCACCTTAAGAAACCCACAGTTGTATTGACACGTCCACCTTTAAAAATGACCACTTGAAATAAAGCTTAAAATGTCGAAAAGACAGGCAGTATATTGTGAATGAGGTATTCTTAAAAAATTCCACCTTAAGAAACCCTGGATAATTAAGACGTCCCCCTTAAAAATGACCTTTAAAGTGTTACAGACTGCCTGTGTATTTCTGTGGCCCTCACAGCTCTCCCCGTCAGTCTCTGACTCTGCCCCTCCCCCTCCCCCCTCTGTCTCTCTCTCACACGCACGCTCACAAAATACAACTGACAGACTCATGATTCAATGAATTTCGACCGGGGAGCACCCTCCAAAAAATCACCCGTAGCTCGAAAACTTTTCCCAACCAAAATTGAACGAAGCATACCGTAGCGACAAGGAGAGTCTGGCGCTCGAGATGGTGTAAAAATTTTTTCAGTTTGAGCGAGAATTGATGGTGTAAAAATGAGTTAAAAAAGGGCAAATTTGAGAAAATTTGGCTTTCTGAAAATACATTGAACTCTATGGGAGCCGAAACGTCCTACTGCCAAACAAATCTTCATAACTCCAGAACCGTATCTTCAAATGATTTCAAATCTACATATTTTAGAAAGGAGAAGTTTCTCTACCATTTGAAAGTAAAATGAAGTCTGTAGGTGAAAGTATAAGGAAGTTATGGCAAAATGTTCGGCTAAAAGTTGAATATCGAAAAAGGACAGGCATATTCATTTCAATGTATTCCTATGGGAGCGTACCCACCCTCCGAACAAATGCTTATAGCTCAGAAATGATATCCCAAATGGCTAAACTGCATATACCGTTGCGACAAGGAGAGTCTAAGGAAGAAGCTGGTATAAAAAATTAGCAGTTTGAGCAAGAATTGACCGTGTTATGACGAGTTAAAAACAGGAGAAAAATTTAGAAACCGCACTCTGAGCCGCTCCAAAAATACATTGAACTCTATGGGAGCCAAAACCCTCCCTAGTGCCGAACAAAAATCCATAACTCAAAAACCGTATTATCGATTACGTTCAAATTTACAGATGCTAGAAAGGACAAGTTTCTCTATCATTTAAAATTTAAATGAAGTTTTTAGGTGAAGGTATGAGAACGTTATGGTGAATTGTTCAGCTGAAAAGTGAAAAAACGGTTTTGGCCAGTGAACCCAGAGTGTCTATGATGTCACCCACTCTAAATGTCTTCCATACAAGTGAATGGAGGGATATTAAAGGAGGAATAGAAAGAGAGGGATGAGTGCGAGAGGTCCGAAAACGGAAGTGACGGGTCACGGTGCGCCCGGGTCGGACCGTCTGAAATCTCGTGTCCGTAGCTTGAAAATTGACCGAGTTAGAGCAGTTCGAAAATTAATTCCATAGAAATGACTGGGGAAAAACGGAGCGATAAACGAGTGTAGCGGACGAACGAGTGCGGGTATCGGAAAGCTGTATACAAGCCCACATCGTCGCTATAGGACGCACGATTTCCAGGTGGAACGGAGTCGATAGCTCGAAAGCTGCGGGACTAGTTAGGCGGACAAGGAAACGCGGAATAATAAGAATAATAATAATAATAATAATATGACTTACGGATAACAATATATCGCGCCGCTGCTTACAGCAGCAGGCGCAACATAATAATATGACTTACGGATAACAATATATTGCGCCGCTGCTTAAAGCAGCAGGCGCAACATAACTAGAGGTCTGCATTTCCAGGAGGAAACGCGAGATGTTGCGCCGCCGAAACCCCCGTCCCCCGATCCGCGTCTTTCCCGCTTAAAGCGAGGTCCTCGATACGGTAAACCCGCGTGGGTCACTAGGCGACGCTTATGGTGAAGGAGTTTACTGCTAAGCTGTCGGTAGTGGGATGTTAAGAGAGCACTCTCCCACAGCAGTTTACATTGGACTCTATGGAGCTCTGTAGGCTGTGAATGGAAAACGGGGTCAAAGGTCATGAAGCGGGCGGGGTATCGGCCTATAATTTCACGTGGCGGGACCGTGGACTCTCGGGTCTGCCCGTTTGAATTCTGGTGTCTGTAGCTCGAAAACTGAGCGTGTGACAGCAGTTTGAAAGTTTGACAAAAGTTTATGGACATTTTTCCATTCATTCCTATGAGAGTAAAGATGAAACTTCAAATGCTTACTGTGCAAAAACTATGTAACTTTTCCAAAAGCTGTATACAAGCCCGCATCCCACAGGGAAGCTCTACGAAACAAACTTTGAACGGAGTCGATATCTCGAAAACTGTGGGCGGAGTTAACCGGACAAGAACGAACAATCCTCAGAATGAAGGGCAGCAAACGTAACACTAGAGGTCTGCATTTCCAGGAGGAAACGCGAGATGTTGCGCCGCCTAAACCCCTGCCCCCCGATCCGCGTCTTTCTCGCTTAAAGCGAGATCCTCGATACGGTAAACCCGCGTGGGTCACTAGGCGACGCTTATGGTGAAGGAGTTTACTGCTAAGCTGTTGGTAGTGGGATGTTAAGAGAGCACTCTCCCACAGCAGTTTACATTGGACTCTATGGAGCTCTGTAGGCCGTGAATGGAAAACGGGGTCAAAGGTCATGAAGCGGGTGGGCTATCGGCCTATAATTTCACGTGGTGGGACCGTGGACTCTCGGGTCTGACGGTTTCAGTTCTGGTGTCTCTAGCTCGAAAACTGAGCGTGTGACAGCAGTTTGAAAGTTTGACAAAAGTTTATGGACATTTTTCCATTCATTCCTATGGGAGAAAACACGAAACTTCAAATGCTTACTGTGCAAAAACTATGCAACTTTTCCAAAAGCTGTATACAAGCCCGCATCCCACAGGGCAGCTCTACGAAACAAACTTTGAACGGAGTCGATATCTCGAAAACTGTGGGCGGAGTTAACCGGACAAGAACGAACGATCCTCAGAATGAAGGGCAGCAAACGTAACACCAGGAGGAAACACGAGATGTTGCGCCGCCTAAACCCCCGTCCCCCGATCCGCGTCTTTCCCGCTTAAAGCGAGGTCCTCGATACGGTAAACCCGCGTGGGTCACTAGGCGACGCTTATGCTGAAGGAGTTTACTGCTAAGCTGTCGGTAGTGGGATGTTAAGAGAGCACTCTCCCACAGCAGTTTACATTGGACTCTATGGAGCTCTGTAGGCCGTGAATGGAAAACGGGGTCAAAGGTCATGAAGCGGGTGGGCTATCGGCCCATAATTTCACGTGGCGGGACCGTGGACTCTCGGGTCTGCCCGTTTGAATTCTGGTGTCTCTAGCTCGAAAACTGAGCGTGTGACAGCAGTTTGAAAGTTTGACAAAAGTTTATGGACATTTTTCCATTCATTCCTATGGGAGAAAACTCGAAACTTCAAATGCTTACTGTGCGAAAACTATGCAACTTTTCCAAAAGCTGTATACAAGCCCGCATCCCACAGGGAAGCTCTATGAATGAAACTTTGAACGGAGTCGATATCTCGAAAACTGTGGGCGGAGTTAACCGGACAAGAATGAACGATCCTCAGAATGAAGGGCAGCAAACGTAACACTAGAGGTCTGCATTTCCAGGAGGAAACGCGAGATGTTGCGCCGCCGAAACCCCCGTCCCCCGATCCGCGTCTTTCCCGCTTAAAGCGAGGTCCTCGATACGGTAAACCCGCGTGGGTCACTAGGCGACGCTTATGGTGAAAGAGTTTACTGCTAAGCTGTCGGTAGTGGGATGTTAATAGAGCACTGTCCCACAGCAGTTTACATTGGACTATGTGGAGCTGTGTAGGCCGTGAATGGAAAACGGGGTCAAAGGTCATGAAGCGGGTGGCCTATCGGCCCATAATTTTACGTGGTGGGACCGTGGACTCTCGGGTCTGACCGTTTGAGTTCTGGTGTCTCTAGCTCGAAAACTGACCGTGTGACAGCAGTTTGAAAGTTTGACAAAAGTTTATGGACATTTTTCCATTCATTCCTATGGGAGTTAAGATGAAATTTCAAATGCTTACTGTGCGAAAACTATGTAACTTTTCCAAAAGCTGTATACAAGCCCGCATCACACAGGGAAGCTCTACGAAACAAACTTTGAACGGAGTCGATATCTCGAAAACTGTGGGCGGAGTTAACCGGACAAAAATGAACGATCCTCAGAATGAAGGGCAGCAAACGTAACACCAGGAGGAAACGCGAGATGTTGCGCCGCCTAAACCCCTGCCCCCCGATCCGCGTCTTTCCCGCTTAAAGCGAGGTCCTCGATACGGTAAACCCACGTGGGTCACTAGGCGACGCTTATGGTGAAGGAGTTTACTGCTAAGCTGTCGGTAGTGGGATGTTAAGAGAGCACTCTCCCACAGCAGTTTACATTGGACTCTATGGAGCTCTGTAGGCCGTGAATGGAAAACGGGGTCAAAGGTCATGAAGCGGGTGGGCTATCGGCCCATAATTTTACGTGGTGGGACCGTGGACCCTCGGGTCTACCCGTTTGAATTCTGGTGTCTGTAGCTCGAAAACTGACCGTGTGACAGCACTTTGAAAGTTTGACAAAAGTTTATGGACATTTTTCCATTCATTCCTATGGGAGTAAAGATGAAACTTCAAATGGTTACTGTGCGAAAACTATGCAACTTTTCCAAAAGCTGTATACAAGCCCGCATCCCACAGGGCAGCTCTACGAAACAAACTTTGAACGGAGTCAATATCTCGAAAACTGTGGGCGGAGTTAACCGGACAAGAACGAACGATCCTCAGAATGAAGGGCAGCAAACGTAACACTAGAGGTCTGCATTTCCAGGAGGAAACGCGAGATGTTGCGCCGCCTAAACCCCTGCCCCCCGATCCGCGTCTTTCCCGCTTAAAGCGAGGTCCTCGATACGGTAAACCCGCGTGGGTCACTAGGCGACGCTTATGGTGAAGGAGTTTACTGCTAAGCTGTTGGTAGTAGGATGTTAAGAGAGCAGTCTCCCACAGCAGTTTACATTGGACTCTGGAGCTGTGTAGGCCGTGAATGGAAAACGGGGTCAAAGGTCATGAAGCGGGTGGGGTATCGGCTCATAATTTTACGTGGTGGGACCGTGGACCCTCGGGTCTGCCCGTTTGAGTTCTGGTGTCTCTAGCTCGAAAATTGACCGTGTGACAGCAGTTTGAAAGTTTGACAAAAGTTTATGGACACTTTTCCATTCATTCCTATGGGAGAAAATTTGAATCTTCAAATGCTTACTGTGCAAAAACTATGTAACTTTTCCAAAAGCTGTATACAAGCCCGCATCCCACAGGGAAGCTCTACGAAACAAACTTTGAACGGAGTCGATATCTCGAAAACTGTGGGCGGAGTTAACCGGACAAGAATGAACGATCCTCAGAATGAAGGGCAGCAAACGTAACACTAGAGGTCTGCATTTCCAGGAGGAAACGCGAGATGTTGCGCCGCCTAAACCCCTGCCCCCCGATCCGCGTCTTTCCCGCTTAAAGCGAGGTCCTCGATACGGTAAACCCGCGTGGGTCACTAGGCGACGCTTATGGTGAAGGAGTTTACTGCTAAGCTGTTGGTAGTGGGATGTTAAGAGAGCAGTCTCCCACAGCAGTTTACATTGGACTCTGGAGCTGTGTAGGCCGTGAATGGAAAACGGGGTCAAAGGTCATGAAGCGGGTGGGGTATCGGCTCATAATTTTACGTGGTGGGACCGTGGACCCTCGGGTCTGCCCTTTTGAGTTCTGGTGTCTCTAGCTCGAAAATTGACCGTGTGACAGCAGTTTGAAAGTTTGACAAAAGTTTATGGACACTTTTCCATTCATTCCTATGGGAGAAAATTTGAATCTTCAAATGCTTACTGTGCAAAAACTATGTAACTTTTCCAAAAGCTGTATACAAGCCCGCATCCCACAGGGAAGCTCTACGAAACAAACTTTGAACGGAGTCGATATCTCGAAAACTGTGGGCGGAGTTAACCGGACAAGAATGAACGATCCTCAGAATGAAGGGCAGCAAACGTAACACTAGAGGTCTGCATTTCCAGGAGGAAACGCGAGATGTTGCGCCGCCTAAACCCCTGCCCCCCGATCCGCGTCTTTCCCGCTTAAAGCGAGGTCCTCGATACGGTAAACCCGCGTGGGTCACTAGGCGACGCTTATGGTGAAGGAGTTTACTGCTAAGCTGTTGGTAGTGGGATGTTAATAGAGCACTGTCCCACAGCAGTTTACATTGGACTCTATGGAGCTCAGTAGGCCGTGAAAGGAAAACGGGGTCAAAGGTCATGAAGCGGGCGGGCTATCGGCCCGTAATTTCACGTGGCGGGACCGTGGACTGTCGGGTGTGCCCGTTTGAATTCTGGTGTCTGTAGCTCGAAAACTGACCGTGTGACAGCAGTTTGAAAGTTTGACAAAAGTTTATGGACATATTTCCATTCATTCCTATGGGAGTAAAGATGAAACTTCAAATGCTTCCTGTGCGAAAACTATGCAACTTTTCCAAAAGCTGTATACAAGCCCGCATCCCACAGGGAAGCTCTACGAAACAAACTTTGAACGGAGTCGATATCTCGAAAACTGTGGGCGGAGTTAACCGGACAAGAATGAACGATCCTCAGAATGAAGGGCAGCAAACGTAACACTAGAGGTCTGCATTTCCAGGAGGAAACGCGAGATGTTGCGCCGCCTAAACCCCTGCCCCCCGATCCGCGTCTTTCCCGCTTAAAGCGAGGTCCTCGATACGGTAAACCCGCGTGGGTCACTAGGCGACGCTTATGGTGAAGGAGTTTACTGCTAAGCTGTCGGTAGTGGGATGTTAAGAGAGCACTCTCCCACAGCAGTTTACATTGGACTCTATGGAGCTCTGTAGGCCGTGAATGGAAAACGGGGTCAAAGGTCATGAAGCGGGTGGGCTATCGGCCCATAAATTCACGTGGTGGGACCGTGGACTCTCGGGTTTGCCCGTTTGAATTCTGGTGTCTCTAGCTGGAAAACTGACCGTGTGACAGCAGTTTGAAAGTTTGACAAAAGTTTATGGACATTTTTCCATTCATTCCTATGGGAGTAAAGATGAAAGTTCAAATGCTTACTGTGCGAAAACTATGTAACTTTTCCAAAAGCTGTATACAAGCCCGCATCCCACAGGGCAGCTCTACGAAACAAACTTTGAACGGAGTCGATATCTCGAAAACTGTGGGCGGAGTTAACCGGACAAGAAGGAACGATCCTCAGAATTAAGGGCAGCAAACGTAACACTAGAGGTCTGCATTTCCAGGAGGAAACGCGAGATGTTGCGCCGCCTAAACCCCCGTCCCCCGATCCGCGTCTTTCCCGCTTAAAGCGAGGTCCTCGATACGGTAAACCCGCGTGGGTCACTAGGCGACGCTTATGGTGAAGGAGTTTACTGCTAAGCTGTTGGTAGGTGGATGTTAAGAGAGCAGTCTCCCACAGCAGTTTACATTGGACTCTATGGAGCTCTGTAGGCCGTGAAAGGAAAACGGGGTCAAAGGTCATGAAGCGGGTGGGCTATCGGCCCATAGTTTCACGTGCTGGGACCGTGGACCCTCGGGTCTGCCCGTTTGAGTTCTGGTGTCTCTAGCTCGAAAACTGACCGTGTGACAGCAGTTTTAAAGTTTGACAAAAGTTTATGGACATTTTTCCATTCATTCCTATGGGAGTAAAGATGAAACTTCAAATGCTTCCTGTGCGAAAACTATGTAACTTTTCCAAAAGCTGTATACAAGCCCGCATCCCACAGGGCAGCTCTACGAATGAAACTTTGAACGGAGTCGATATCTCGAAAACTGTGGGCGGAGTTAACCGGACAAGAATGAACGATCCTCAGAATGAAGGGCAGCAAACGTAACACTAGAGGTCTGCATTTCCAGGAGGAAACGCGAGATGTTGCGCCGCCGAAACCCCCGTCCCCCGATCCGCGTCTTTCCCGCTTAAAGCGAGGTCCTCGATACGGTAAACCCGCGTGGGTCACTAGGCGACGCTTATGGTGAAGGAGTTTACTGCTAAGCTGTCGGTAGTGGGATGTTAAGAGAGCACTCTCCCACAGCAGTTTACATTGGACTCTATGGAGCTCTGTAGGCCGTGAATGGAAAACGGGGTCAAAGGTCATGAAGCGGGCGGGGTATCGGCCTATAATTTCACGTGGTGGGACCGTGGACTCTCGGGTCTGCCCGTTTGAGTTCTGGTGTCTCTAGCTCGAAAACTGACCGTGTGACAGCAGTTTGAAAGTCTGACAAAAGTTTATGGACATTTTTCCATTCATTCCTATGGGAGTTAAGATGAAACTTCAAATGCTTACTGTGCGAAAACTATGTAACTTTTCCAAAAGCTGTATACAAGCCCGCATCCCACAGGGAAGCTCTACGAAACAAACTTTGAACGGAGTCGATATCTCGAAAACTGTGGGCGGAGTTAACCGGACAAGGATGAACGATCCTCAGAATGAAGGGCAGCAAACGTAACACTAGAGGTCTGCATTTCCAGGAGGAAACGCGAGATGTTGCGCCGCCTAAACCCCTGCCCCCCGATCCGCGTCTTTCCCGCTTAAAGCGAGGTCCTCGACACGGTAAACCCGCGTGGGTCACTAGGCGACGCTTATGGTGAAGGAGTTTACTGCTAAGCTGTTGGTAGTGGGATGTTAAGAGAGCACTGTCCCACAGCAGTTTACATTGGACTATGTGGAGCTGTGTAGGCCGTGAATGGAAAACGGGGTCAAAGGTCATGAAGCGGGTGGGCTATCGGCCCATAATTTCACGTGGTGGGACCTTGGACTCTCGGGTCTGCCCGTTTGAGTTCTGGTGTCTCTAGCTCGAAAACTGAGCGTGTGACAGCAGTTTGAATGTTTGACAAAAGTTTATGGACATTTTTCCATTCATTCCTATGGGAGAAAAGATGAAACTTCAAATGCTTACTGTGCGAAAACTATGCAAATTTTCCAAAAGCTGTATACAAGCCCGCATCCCACAGGGAAGCTCTACGAATGAAACTTTGAACGGAGTCGATATCTCGAAAACTGTGGGCGGAGTTAACCGGACAAGGATGAACGATCCTCAGAATGAAGGGCAGCAAACGTAACACTAGAGGTCTGCATTTCCAGGAGGAAACGCGAGATGTTGCGCCGCCTAAACCCCCGTCCCCCGATCCGCGTCTTTCCCGCTTAAAGGGAGGTCCTCGATACGGTAAACCCGCGTGGGTCACTAGGCGACGCTTATGGTGAAGGAGTTACCTGCTAAGCTGTTGGTAGTGGGATGTTAAGAGAGCACTCTCCCACAGCAGTTTACATTGGACTCTATGGAGCTCTGTAGGCCGTGAATGGAAAACGGGGTCAAAGGTCATGAAGCGGGTGGGCTATCGGCCTATAATTTCACGTGGTGGGACCTTGGACTCTCGGGTCTGCCCGTTTGAATTCTGGTGTCTCTAGCTCGAAAACTGAGCGTGTGACAGCAGTTTGAAAGTTTGACAAAAGTTTATGGACATTTTCCCATTCATTCCTATGGGAGTAAAGATGAAACTTCAAATGCTTCCTGTGCGAAAACTATGCAACTTTTCCAAAAGCTGTATACAAGCCCGCATCCCACAGGGAAGCTCTACGAAACAAACTTTGAACGGAGTCGATATCTCGAAAACTGTGGGCGGAGTTAACCGGACAAGAATGAACGATCCTCAAAATGAAGGGCAGCAAACGTAACACTAGAGGTCTGCATTTCCAGGAGGAAACGCGAGATGTTGCGCCGCCTAAACCCCTGCCCCCCGATCCGCGTCTTTCCCGCTTAAAGCGAGGTCCTCGATACGGTAAACCCGCGTGGGTCACTAGGCGACGCTTATGGTGAAGGAGTTTACTGCTAAGCTGTCGGTAGTGGGATGTTAAGAGAGCACTCTCCCACAGCAGTTTACATTGGACTCTATGGAGCTCTGTAGGCCGTGAATGGAAAACGGGGTCAAAGGTCATGAAGCGGGTGGGCTATCGGCCTATAATTTCACGTGGTGGGACCTTGGACTCTCGGGTCTGCCCGTTTGAATTCTGGTGTCTCTAGCTCGAAAACTGAGCGTGTGACAGCAGTTTGAAAGTTTGACAAAAGTTTATGGACATTTTCCCATTCATTCCTATGGGAGTAAAGATGAAACTTCAAATGCTTCCTGTGCGAAAACTATGCAACTTTTCCAAAAGCTGTATACAAGCCCGCATCCCACAGGGAAGCTCTACGAAACAAACTTTGAACGGAGTCGATATCTCGAAAACTGTGGGCGGAGTTAACCGGACAAGAATGAACGATCCTCAAAATGAAGGGCAGCAAACGTAACACTAGAGGTCTGCATTTCCAGGAGGAAACGCGAGATGTTGCGCCGCCTAAACCCCCGCCCCCCGATCCGCGTCTTTACCGCTTAAAGCGAGGTCCTCGATACGGTAAACCCGCGTGGGTCACTAGGCGACGCTTATGGTGAAGGAGTTTACTGCTAAGCTGTTGGTAGTGGGATGTTAAGAGAGCACTGTCCCACAGCAGTTTACATTGGACTCTATGGAGCTGTGTAGGCCGTGAATGGAAAACGGGGTCAAAGGTCATGAAGCGGGCGGGGTATCGGCCTATAATTTCACGTGACGGGACCGTGGACTCTCGGGTCTGCCCGTTTGAATTCTGGTGTCTGTAGCTCGAAAACTGAGCGTGTGACAGCAGTTTGAAAGTTTGACAAAAGTTTATGGACATTTTTCCATTCATTCCTATGAGAGTAAAGATGAAACTTCAAATGCTTACTGTGCAAAAACTATGTAACTTTTCCAAAAGCTGTATACAAGCCCGCATCCCACAGGGAAGCTCTACGAAACAAACTTTGAACGGAGTCGATATCTCGAAAACTGTTGGCGGAGTTAACCGGACAAGAATGAACGATCCTCAGAATGAAGGGCAGCAAACGTAACACTAGAGGTCTGCATTTCCAGGAGGAAACGCGAGATGTTGCGCCGCCTAAACCCCCGTCCCCCGATCCGCGTCTTTACCGCTTAAAGCGAGGTCCTCGATACGGTAAACCCGCGTGGGTCACTAGGCGACGCTTATGGTGAAGGAGTTTACTGCTAAGCTGTCGGTAGTGGGATGTTAAGAGAGCACTCTCCCACAGCAGTTTACATTGGACTCTATGGAGCTGTGTAGGCCGTGAATGGAAAACGGGGTCAAAGGTCATGAAGCGGGTGGGCTATCGGCCTATAGTTTCACGTGGTGGGACCTTGGACTCTCGGGTCTGCCCGTTTGAATTATGGTGTCTCTAGCTCGAAAACTGAGCGTGTGACAGCAGTTTGAAAGTTTGACAAAAGTTTATGGACATTTTCCCATTCATTCCTATGGGAGTAAAGATGAAACTTCAAATGCTTACTGTGCAAAAACTATGCAACTTTTCCAAAAGCTGTATACAAGCCCGCATCCCACAGGTAAGCTCTACGAAACAAACTTTGAACGGAGTCGATATCTCGAAAACTGTGGGCGGAGTTAACCGGACAAGAATGAACGATCCTCAGAATTAAGGGCAGCAAACGTAACACTAGAGGTCTGCATTTCCAGGAGGAAACACGAGATGTTGCGCCGCCTAAACCCCTGCCCCCCGATCCGCGTCTTTCCCGCTTAAAGCGAGGTCCTCGATACGGTAAACCCGCGTGGGTCACTAGGCGACGCTTATGGTGAAGGAGTTTACTGCTAAGCTGTCGGTAGTGGGATTTTAAGAGAGCACTCTCCCACAGCAGTTTACATTGGACTCTATGGAGCTGTGTAGGCCGTGAATGGAAAACGGGGTCAAAGGTCATGAAGCGGGTGGGCTATCGGCCTATAATTTCACGTGGTGGGACCGTGGACTCTCGGGTCTGCCCGTTTGAGTTCTGGTGTCTGTAGCTGGAAAACTGACCGTGTGACAGCAGTTTGAAAGTTTGACAAAAGTTTATGGACATTTTTCCATTCATTCCTATGGGAGAAAACACGAAACTTCAAATGCTTACTGTGCAAAAACTATGTAACTTTTCCAAAACCTGTATACAAGCCCGCATCCCACAGGGAAGCTGTACGAAACAAACTTTGAACGGAGTCGATATCTCGAAAACTGTGGGCGGAGTTAACCGGACAAGAACGAACGATCCTCAGAATGAAGGGCAGCAAACGTAACACCAGGAGGAAACGCGAGATGTTGCGCCGCCTAAACCCCTGCCCCCCGATCCGCGTCTTTCCCGCTTAAAGCGAGGTCCTCGACACGGTAAACCCGCGTGGGTCACTAGGCGACGCTTATGGTGAAGGAGTTTACTGCTAAGCTGTTGGTAGTGGGATGTTAAGAGAGCACTGTCCCACAGCAGTTTACATTGGACTATGTGGAGCTGTGTAGGCCGTGAATGGAAAACGGGGTCAAAGGTCATGAAGCGGGTGGGCTATCGGCCCATAATTTCACGTGGTGGGACCTTGGACTCTCGGGTCTGCCCGTTTGAGTTCTGGTGTCTCTAGCTCGAAAACTGAGCGTGTGACAGCAGTTTGAAAGTTTGACAAAAAGTTTATGGACATTTTTCCATTCATTCCTATGGGAGAAAAGATGAAACTTCAAATGCTTACTGTGCGAAAACTATGCAACTTTTCCAAAAGCTGTATACAAGCCCGCATCCCACAGGGAAGCTCTACGAATGAAACTTTGAACGGAGTCGATATCTCGAAAACTGTGGGCGGAGTTAACCGGACAAGAATGAACGATCCTCAGAATGAAGGGCAGCAAACGTAACACTAGAGGTCTGCATTTCCAGGAGGAAACGCGAGATGTTGCGCCGCCTAAACCCCCGCCCCCCGATCCGCGTCTTTCCCGCTTAAAGCGAGGTCCTCGATACGGTAAACCCGCGTGGGTCACTAGGCGAAGCTTATGGTGAAGGAGTTTACTGCTAAGCTGTCGGTAGTGGGATGTTAAGAGAGCACTCTCCCACAGCAGTTTACATTGGACTCTATGGAGCTCTGTAGGCCGTGAATGGAAAACGGGGTCAAAGGTCATGAAGCGGGCGGGGCATCGGCCTATAATTTCACGTGGTGGGACCTTGGACTCTCGGGTCTGCCCGTTTGAATTCTGGTGTCTCTAGCTCGAAAACTGAGCGTGTGACAGCAGTTTGAAAGTTTGACAAAAGTTTATGGACATATTTCCATTCATTCCTATGGGACAAAAGATGAAACTTCAAATGCTTACTGTGCTAAAACTATGCAACTTTTCCAAAAGCTGTATACAAGCCCGCATCCCACAGGGAAGCTCTACGAATGAAACTTTGAACGGAGTCGATATCTCGAAAACTGTGGGCGGAGTTAACCGGACAAGAACGAACGATCCTCAGAATGAAGGGCAGCAAACGTAACACTAGAGGTCTGCATTTCCAGGAGGAAACGCGAGATGTTGCGCCGCCTAAACCCCTGCCCCCCGATCCGCGTCTTTCCCGCTTAAAGCGAGGTCCTCGATACGGTAAACCCGCGTGGGTCACTAGGCGACGCTTATGGTGAAGGAGTTTACTGCTAAGCTGTTGGTAGTGGGATGTTAAGAGAGCAGTCACCCACAGCAGTTTACATTGGACTCTATGGAGCTGTGTAGGCCGTGAATGGAAAACGGGGTCAAAGGTCATGAAGCGGGTGGGCTATCGGCCCATAGTTTCACGTGTTGGGACCGTGGACCCTCGGGTCTGCCCGTTTGAGTTCTGGTGTCTCTAGTTCGAAAACTGACCGTGTGACAGCAGTTTTAAAGTTTGACAAAAGTTTATGGAAATTTTTCCATTCATTCCTATGGGACAAAAGGTGAAACTTCAAACGCTTACTGTGCGAAAACTATGTAACTTTTCCAAAAGCTGTATACAAGCCCGCATCCCACAGGGAAGCTCTACGAAGCAAACTTTGAACGGAGTCGATGTCTCGAAAACTGTGGGCGGAGTTAACCGGACAAGAATGAACGATCCTCAGAATGAAGGGCAGCAAACGTAACACTAGAGGTCTGCATTTCCAGGAGGAAACGCGAGATGTTGCGCCGCCTAAACCCCCGTCCCCCGATCCGCGTCTTTCCCGCTTAAAGCGAGGTCCTCGATACGGTAAACCCGCGTGGGTCACTAGGCGACGCTTATGGTGAAGGAGTTTACTGCTAAGCTGTTGGTAGTGGGATGTTAAGAGAGCACTCTCCCACAGCAGTTTACATTGGACTCTATGGAGCTCAGTAGGGCGTGAATAGAAAACGATACATTTTGAATTCCACCTTTAAAAACAATTCCACCTTAAGAAACCCAGAATTGTATTGAAATGTCCACATCACAGGCCAAAAGAATCTTAAAAGCAAAAAAGATGGCCAATACATTTTAAATACCACCTTAATAAAAATTCCACCTTAAGAAACCCACAGTTGTATTGACACGTCCACCTTTAAAAATGACCACTTTAAATAAAGCTTAAAATGTCGAAAAGACAGGCAGTATATTGTGAATGAGGTATTCTTAAAAAATTCCACCTTAAGAAACCCTGGATAATTAAGATGTCCCCCTTAAAAATGACCTTTAAAGTGTTACAGACTGCCTGTGTATTTCTGTGGCCCTCACACCTCTTCCCCGTCAGTCTCTGCCTCTGCCCCTCCCCCTCCCCCCTCTCTCTCTCTCACACGCACGCTCACAGAATACAACTGACAGACTCAGGATTCAATGAATTTCGACCGGGGAGCACCCTCCAAAAAACCTCAAATATCTCAAAAACTTTTCCAGGTCCAAAAATGAACGAAGCATACCGTAACGACAAGGAGAGTCTGGTGCTCGAGATGGTGTAAAAATTTTTGCACTTTGAGCGAGATTTGATGGTGTAATTACGAGTTAAAAACAGGCAAAGTTTTGAAAATCTGCGTGCCGAGCCGCTCTTAAAATACATTGAGCTCTATGGGAGGAAAACCCTCCCAAGTGTCAAACAAAAATTCATAACTCAAGAACGGTATTCTCAAACGGTCTGAAACTTACAAGTGTGAGAAAGGGGAAATTTCTCTACCATTTAAAGTTTAAATGAAGTCTGTAGGTGAAAGTATAAGGAAGTTATGGTGAAATGTTCGGCAGAAAATTGAAAAAGACAAAAAATAATTTCAATGGGTTCCTATGGGAGCGTACCCACCCTCCGAACAAATGCTTATAGCTCGGAAAGTTTTCCCCACATCACTTAACCGTATATACCGTTGCGACAAGGAGAGTCTGGGGATCGATATGGTATTAAAAATTTGCAGATTAAGTGAGAATTGAGCATGTTATGACGAGTTAAAAACAGGAGAAAATTTTAGAAACCGCACTCTGAGCTGCTCCAAAAATACATTGAACCCTATGGGAGCCGAAACCGTCCCTAGTGCCGAACAAAAATTCATAACTCAAAAACCGTATTTTCAATAATGTTCAAATTTAGAGGTCTTAGAAAGGACAAGTTTCTCTACGTTTTAAAATTTAAATGAAGTTTCTAGGTGAAACTATAAGGAAGTTATGGCGATTTGTTCGGCTGAAAAGTGAAAAAACGGCTTTTGGCCACTGAAACTACAGTGGATGACATCACCCCCACTGTAAGAGCCTCCCATTGAAATGAATGGAGGGATTTTGAAGGAGGAAAAGAAAGGGAAGGATGAGTGCAAAAATTCCGAAAACGGAAGTGATGGGAGCCGGTACGCCCGGGTCCGACCGTCTGAAATCCCGTGTCCGTAGCTTGAAAAATGACCGAGTTAGAGCACTTTGAAAATTAATTCCATAGAAATGACTGGGGAAAAACGGAGCGATAAACGAGTGTAGCGGACGAACGAGTGCGGGTATCGGAAAGCTGTATACAAGCCCACATCGTCGCTATAGGACGCACGATTTCCAGGTGGAACGGAGTCGATAGCTCGAAAGCTGCGGGACTAGTTAGACGGACAAGGAAACGCGGATTAATAAGAATAATAATAATAATATGACTTACGGATAACAATATATTGCGCCGCTGCTTAAAGCAGCAGGCGCAACATAATGACTGTTCTAAGAGCAACTCTTGCTGCTTGTGAACTAAAAAGCCTCACAACTCAAAATAAATGACTGGCTTTCCAGTGTTTTTTGTTTGTTTGTTTTTTTATTTGTTTGTTTATTTTTTATTCATTTATTGTTTATTTGTTTATTTTTTTTAAGTTTTGATCTCCTCTTGTGTTTAAATGACTGTAGCTACAATCTTCACAATCGGAGCCTTAAGCTAAAAAGCTTACAGCGCCTAGTGTTCCCTGGCAGTCTCCATTCCAAGTATTAACTAAGCGCACAAGCTCGGGATTCCTAAGAGTGCTATGGCCATAAGCAATGACTGTTGGCTGTAGCAGACTATTTGTAATGACTGTTCTAAGAGTAACTCTTGTTACAGAGCTGCTTGTAAACTAAAAAGCCTCACAACTCAAAATAAATGACTGGCTTTCCAGTGTTTTTTGTTTGTTTGTTTTTTTATTTGTTTGTTTATTTTTTATTCATTTATTGTTTATTTGTTTATTTTTTAAAAGTTTTGATCTCCTCTTGTGTTTAAATGACTGTAGCTACAATCTTCACGATCGGAGCCTTAAACTCAATGGCTTACAGCGCCTAGTGTTCCCTGGCAGTCTCCATTCCAAGTATTAACTAAGCGCACAAGCTCGGGATTCCTAAGAGTGCTATGGCCATAAGCAATGACTGTTGGCTGTAGAAGACTGTTTGTAATGACTGTTCTAAGAGCAACTCTTGCTGCTTGTGAACTAAAAAGCCTCACAACTCAAAATAAATGACTGGCTTTCCAGTGTTTTTTGTTTGTTTGTTTTTTTATTTGTTTGTTTATTTTTTATTCATTTATTGTTTATTTGTTTATTTTCTTAAAGTTTTGATCTCCTCTTGTGTTTAAATGACTGTAGCTACATTTTCACAATCGGAGCCTTAAGCTCAATGGCTTACAGCGCCTAGTGTTCCCTGGCAGTCTCCATTCCAAGTATTAACTAAGCGCACAAGCTCGGAATTCCTAAGAGTGCTATGGCCATAAGCAATGACTGTTGGCTGTAGAAGACAATTTGTAATGATTGTTCTAAGAGTAACTCTTGTTACAGAGCTGCTTGTAAACTATAAAGCCTCACAACTCAAAATAAATGACTGGCTTTCCAGTGTTTTTTGTTTATTTGTTTTTTTAATTTGTTTGTTTATTTTTTATTCATTTATTGTTTATTTGTTTATTTTTTTAAAGTTTTGATCTCCTCTTGTGTTTAAATGACTGTAGCTGCAATCTTCACAATCGGAGCCTTAAGCTAAAAAGCTTACAGCGCCTAGTGTTCCCTGGCTGTCTCCATTCCAAGTACTAACTAAGCGCACAAGCTCGGGATTCCTAAGAGTGCTATGGCCATAAGCAATGACTGTTGGCTGTAGAAGACAATTTATAATGACTGTTCTAAGAGTAACTCTTGTTACAGAGCTGCTTGTAAACTAAAAGGCCTCACAACTCAAAATAAATGACTGGCTTTCCAGTGTTTTTTGTTTGTTTGTTTTTTTATTTGTTTGTTTATTTTTTATTCATTTATTGTTTATTTGTTTATTTTTTTTTTAAAGTTTTGATCTCCTCTTGTGTTTAAATGACTGTAGCTACATTTTCACAATCGGAGCCTTAAGCTCAATGGCTTACAGCGCCTAGTGTTCCCTGGCAGTCTCCATTCCAAGTATTAACTAAGCGCACAAGCTCGGGATTCCTAAGAGTGCTATGGCCATAAGCAATGACTGTTGGCTGTAGAAGACAATTTGTAATGACTGTTCTAAGAGTAACTCTTGTTACAGAGCTGCTTGTAAACTAAAAAGCCTCACAACTCAAAATAAATGACTGGCTTTCCAGTGTTTTTTGTTTGTTTGTTTTTTTATTTGTTTGTTTATATTTTACTCATTTATTTTGTATTTGTTTATTTTTTTTAAGTTTTGATCTCCTCTTGTGTTTAAATGACTGTAGCTACAATCTTCACAATCGGAGCCTTAAGCTAAAAGGCTTACAGCGCCTAGTGTTCCCTGGCAGTCTCCATTCCAAATATTAACTAAGCGCACAAGCTCGGGATTCCTAAGAGTGCTATGGCCATAAGCAATGACTGTTGGCTGTAGAAGACTATTTGTAATGACTGTTCTAAGAGCAACTCTTGCTGCTTGTGAACTAAAAAGCCTCACAACTCAAAATAAATGACTGGCTTTCCAGTGTTTTTTGTTTGTTTGTTTTTTTATTTGTTTGTTTATTTTTTTATTCATTTATTGTTTATTTGTTTATTTTTTTTAAGTTTTGATCTCCTCTTGTGTTTAAATGACTGTAGCTACAATCTTCACAATCGGAGCCTTAAGCTAAAAAGCTTACAGCGCCTAGTGTTCCTTGGCAGTCTCCATTCCAAGTATTAACTAAGCGCACAAGCTCGGGATTCCTAAGAGTGCTATGGCCATAAGCAATGACTGTTGGCTGTAGAAGACAATTTGTAATGATTGTTCTAAGAGTAACTCTTGTTACAGAGCTGCTTGTAAACTATAAAGCCTCACAACTCAAAATAAATGACTGGCTTTCCAGTGTTTTTTGTTTATTTGTTTTTTTAATTTGTTTGTTTATTTTTTATTCATTTATTGTTTATTTGTTTATTTTTTTAAAGTTTTGATCTCCTCTTGTGTTTAAATGACTGTAGCTGCAATCTTCACAATCGGAGCCTTAAGCTAAAAAGCTTACAGCGCCTAGTGTTCCCTGGCTGTCTCCATTCCAAGTACTAACTAAGCGCACAAGCTCGGGATTCCTAAGAGTGCTATGGCCATAAGCAATGACTGTTGGCTGTAGAAGACAATTTATAATGACTGTTCTAAGAGTAACTCTTGTTACAGAGCTGCTTGTAAACTAAAAGGCCTCACAACTCAAAATAAATGACTGGCTTTCCAGTGTTTTTTGTTTGTTTGTTTTTTTATTTGTTTGTTTATTTTTTATTCATTTATTGTTTATTTGTTTTTTTTTTTTTTAAAGTTTTGATCTCCTCTTGTGTTTAAATGACTGTAGCTACATTTTCACAATCGGAGCCTTAAGCTCAATGGCTTACAGCGCCTAGTGTTCCCTGGCAGTCTCCATTCCAAGTATTAACTAAGCGCACAAGCTCGGGATTCCTAAGAGTGCTATGGCCATAAGCAATGACTGTTGGCTGTAGAAGACAATTTGTAATGACTGTTCTAAGAGTAACTCTTGTTACAGAGCTGCTTGTAAACTAAAAAGCCTCACAACTCAAAATAAATGACTGGCTTTCCAGTGTTTTTTGTTTGTTTGTTTTTTTATTTGTTTGTTTATTTTTTTATTCATTTATTGTTTATTTGTTTATTTTTTTTAAGTTTTGATCTCCTCTTGTGTTTAAATGACTGTAGCTACAATCTTCACAATCGGAGCCTTAAGCTAAAAAGCTTACAGCGCCTAGTGTTCCCTGGCAGTCTCCATTCCAAGTATTAACTAAGCGCACAAGCTCGGGATTCCTAAGAGTGCTATGGCCATAAGCAATGACTGTTGGCTGTAGCAGACTATTTGTAATGACTGTTCTAAGAGTAACTCTTGTTACAGAGCTGCTTGTAAACTAAAAAGCCTCACAACTCAAAATAAATGACTGGATTTCCAGTGTTTTTTGTTTGTTTGTTTTTTTATTTGTTTGTTTATTTTTTATTCATTTATTGTTTATTTGTTTATTTTTTAAAAGTTTTGATCTCCTCTTGTGTTTAAATGACTGTAGCTACAATCTTCACGATCGGAGCCTTAAACTCAATGGCTTACAGCGCCTAGTGTTCCCTGGCAGTCTCCATTCCAAGTATTAACTAAGCGCACAAGCTCGGGATTCCTAAGAGTGCTATGGCCATAAGCAATGACTGTTGGCTGTAGAAGACTATTTGTAATGACTGTTCTAAGAGCAACTCTTGCTGCTTCTGAACTAAAAAGCCTCACAACTCAAAATAAATGACTGGCTTTCCAGTGTTTTTTGTTTGTTTGTTTTTTTATTTGTTTGTTTATTTTTTATTCATTTATTGTTTATTTGTTTATTTTCTTAAAGTTTTGATCTCCTCTTGTGTTTAAATGACTGTAGCTACATTTTCACAATCGGAGCCTTAAGCTCAATGGCTTACAGCGCCTAGTGTTCCCTGGCAGTCTCCATTCCAAGTATTAACTAAGCGCACAAGCTCGGAATTCCTAAGAGTGCTATGGCCATAAGCAATGACTGTTGGCTGTAGAAGACAATTTGTAATGATTGTTCTAAGAGTAACTCTTGTTACAGAGCTGCTTGTAAACTAAAAAGCCTCACAACTCAAAATAAATGACTGGCTTTCCAGTGTTTTTTGTTTGTTTGTTTTTTAATTTGTTTGTTTATTTTTTATTCATTTATTGTTTATTTGTTTATTTTTTTAAAGTTTTGATCTCCTCTTGTGTTTTAAATGACTGTAGCTACATTTTCACAATCGGAGCCTTAAGCTCAATGGCTTACAGCGCCTAGTGTTCCCTGGCAGTCTCCATTCCAAGTATTAACTAAGCGCACAAGCTCGGGATTCCTAAGAGTGCTATGGCCATAAGCAATGACTGTTGGCTGTAGAAGACTGTTTGTAATGACTGTTCTAAGAGCAACTCTTGCTGCTTGTGAACTAAAAAGCCTCACAACTCAAAATAAATGACTGGCTTTCCAGTGTTTTTTGTTTGTTTGTTTTTTTATTTGTTTGTTTATTTTTTTATTCATTTATTGTTTATTTGTTTATTTTTTTTAAGTTTTGATCTCCTCTTGTGTTTAAATGACTGTAGCTACAATCTTCACAATCGGAGCCTTAAGCTAAAAAGCTTACAGCGCCTAGTGTTCCCTGGCAGTCTCCATTCCAAGTATTAACTAAGCGCACAAGCTCGGGATTCCTAAGAGTGCTATGGCCATAAGCAATGACTGTTGGCTGTAGCAGACTATTTGTAATGACTGTTCTAAGAGCAACTCTTGCTGCTTGTAAACTAAAAAGCCTCACAACTCAAAATAAATGACTGGCTTTCCAGTGTTTTTTGTTTGTTTGTTTTTTTATTTGTTTGTTTATTTTTTATTCATTTATTGTTTGTTTGTTTATTTTTTAAAAGTTTTGATCTCCTCTTGTGTTTAAATGACTGTAGCTACAATCTTCATGATCGGAGCCTTAAACTCAATGGCTTACAGCGCCTAGTGTTCCCTGGCAGTCTCCATTCCAAGTATTAACTAAGCGCACAAGCTCGGGATTCCTAAGAGTGCTATGGCCATAAGCAATGACTGTTGGCTGTAGAAGACTGTTTGTAATGACTGTTCTAAGAGCAACTCTTGCTGCTTGTGAACTAAAAAGCCTCACAACTCAAAATAAATGACTGGCTTTCCAGTGTTTTTTGTTTGTTTGTTTTTTTATTTGTTTGTTTATTTTTTATTCATTTATTGTTTATTTGTTTATTTTCTTAAAGTTTTGATCTCCTCTTGTGTTTAAATGACTGTAGCTACATTTTCACAATCGGAGCCTTAAGCTCAATGGCTTACAGCGCCTAGTGTTCCCTGGCAGTCTCCATTCCAAGTATTAACTAAGCGCACAAGCTCGGAATTCCTAAGAGTGCTATGGCCATAAGCAATGACTGTTGGCTGTAGAAGACAATTTGTAATGATTGTTCTAAGAGTAACTCTTGTTACAGAGCTGCTTGTAAACTAAAAAGCCTCACAACTCAAAATAAATGACTGGCTTTCCAGTGTTTTTTGTTTGTTTGTTTTTTAATTTGTTTTTTTATTTTTTATTCATTTATTGTTTATTTGTTTATTTTTTTAAAAGTTTTGAACTCCTCTTGTGTTTTAAATGACTGTAGCTACATTTTCACAATCGGAGCCTTAAGCTCAATGGCTTACAGCGCCTAGTGTTCCCTGGCAGTCTCCATTCCAAGTATTAACTAAGCGCACAAGCTCGGGATTCCTAAGAGTGCTATGGCCATAAGCAATGACTGTTGGCTGTAGAAGACAATTTGTAATGACTGTTCTAAGAGTAACTCTTGTTACAGAGCTGCTTGTAAACTAAAAAGCCTCACAACTCAAAAGAAATGACTGGCTTTCCAGTGTTTTTTGTTTGTTTGTTTTTTTATTTGTTTGTTTATTTCTTATTCATTTATTGTTTATTTGTTTATTTTTTTAAAGTTTTGATCTCCTCTTGTGTTTAAATGACTATAGCTACAATCTTCACAATCGGAGCCTTAAACTCAATGGCTTACAGCGCCTAGTGTTCCCTGGCAGTCTCCATTCCAAGTACTAACTAAGCGCACAAGCTCGGGATTCCTAAGAGTGCTATGGCCATAAGCAATGACTGTTGGCTGTAGAAGACAATTTGTAATGACTGTTCTAAGAGTAACTCTTGTTACAGAGCTGCTTGTAAACTAAAAGGCCTCACAACTCAAAATAAATGACTGGCTTTCCAGTGTTTTTTGTTTGTTTGTTTTTTTATTTGTTTGTTTATTTTTTATTCATTTATTGTTTATTTGTTTATTTTTTTTAAAGTTTTGATCTCCTCTTGTGTTTAAATGACTGTAGCTACATTTTCACAATCGGAGCCTTAAGCTCAATGGCTTACAGCGCCTAGTGTTCCCTGGCAGTCTCCATTCCAAGTATTAACTAAGCGCACAAGCTCGGGATTCCTAAGAGTGCTATGGCCATAAGCAATGACTGTTGGCTGTAGAAGACAATTTGTAATGATTGTTCTAAGAGTAACTCTTGTTACAGAGCTGCTTGTAAACTAAAAAGCCTCACAACTCAAAATAAATGACTGGCTTTCCAGTGTTTTTTGTTTATTTGTTTTTTTTATTTGTTTGTTTATTTTTTATTCATTTATTGTTTATTTGTTTATTTTTTTTAAAAGTTTTGATCTCCTCTTGTGTTTAAATGACTGTAGCTACATTTTCACAATCGGAGCCTTAAGCTCAATGGCTTACAGCGCCTAGTGTTCCCTGGCAGTCTCCATTCCAAGTATTAACTAAGCGCACAAGCTCGGGATTCCTAAGAGTGCTATGGCCATAAGCAATGACTGTTGGCTGTAGAAGACAATTTGTAATGACTGTTCTAAGAGTAACTCTTGTTACAGAGCTGCTTGTAAACTAAAAGGCCTCACAACTCAAAATAAATGACTGGCTTTCCAGTGTTTTTTGTTTATTTGTTTTTTTTATTTGTTTGTTTATTTTTTATTCATTTATTGTTTATTTGTTTATTTTTTTTAAAAGTTTTGATCTCCTCTTGTGTTTAAATGACTGTAGCTACATTTTCACAATCGGAGCCTTAAGCTCAATGGCTTACAGCGCCTAGTGTTCCCTGGCAGTCTCCATTCCAAGTATTAACTAAGCGCACAAGCTCGGGATTCCTAAGAGTGCTATGGCCATAAGCAATGACTGTTGGCTGTAGAAGACAATTTGTAATGACTGTTCTAAGAGTAACTCTTGTTACAGAGCTGCTTGTAAACTAAAAGGCCTCACAACTCAAAATAAATGACTGGCTTTCCAGTGTTTTTTGTTTGTTTGTTTTTTTATTTGTTTGTTTATTTTTTATTCATTTATTGTTTATTTGTTTATTTTTTTAAAGTTTTGATCTCCTCTTGTGTTTAAATGACTGTAGCTACATTTTCACAATCGGAGCCTTAAGCTCAATGGCTTACAGCGCCTAGTGTTCCCTGGCAGTCTCCATTCCAAGTATTAACTAAGCGCACAAGCTCGGGATTCCTAAGAGTGCTATGGCCATAAGCAATGACTGTTGGCTGTAGAAGACAATTTGTAATGACTGTTCTAAGAGTAACTCTTGTTACAGAGCTGCTTGTAAACTAAAAAGCCTCACAACTCAAAATAAATGACTGGCTTTCCAGTGTTTTTTGTTTGTTTGTTTTTTTATTTGTTTGTTTATTTTTTATTCATTTATTGTTTATTTGTTTATTTTCTTAAAGTTTTGATCTCCTCTTGTGTTTAAATGACTGTAGCTACATTTTCACAATCGGAGCCTTAAGCTCAATGGCTTACAGCGCCTAGTGTTCCCTGGCAGTCTCCATTCCAAGTATTAACTAAGCGCACAAGCTCGGGATTCCTAAGAGTGCTATGGCCATAAGCAATGACTGTTGGCTGTAGCAGACTATTTGTAATGACTGTTCTAAGAGTAACTCTTGTTACAGAGCTGCTTGTAAACTAAAAAGCCTCACAACTCAAAATAAATGACTGGCTTTCCAGTGTTTTTTGTTTGTTTGTTTTTTTATTTGTTTGTTTATTTTTTATTCATTTATTGTTTATTTGTTTATTTTTTAAAAGTTTTGATCTCCTCTTGTGTTTAAATGACTGTAGCTACAATCTTCACGATCGGAGCCTTAAACTCAATGGCTTACAGCGCCTAGTGTTCCCTGGCAGTCTCCATTCCAAGTATTAACTAAGCGCACAAGCTCGGGATTCCTAAGAGTGCTATGGCCATAAGCAATGACTGTTGGCTGTAGAAGACTGTTTGTAATGACTGTTCTAAGAGCAACTCTTGCTGCTTGTGAACTAAAAAGCCTCACAACTCAAAATAAATGACTGGCTTTCCAGTGTTTTTTGTTTGTTTGTTTTTTTATTTGTTTGTTTATTTTTTATTCATTTATTGTTTATTTGTTTATTTTCTTAAAGTTTTGATCTCCTCTTGTGTTTAAATGACTGTAGCTACATTTTCACAATCGGAGCCTTAAGCTCAATGGCTTACAGCGCCTAGTGTTCCCTGGCAGTCTCCATTCCAAGTATTAACTAAGCGCACAAGCTCGGGATTCCTAAGAGTGCTATGGCCATAAGCAATGACTGTTGGCTGTAGAAGACAATTTGTAATGATTGTTCTAAGAGTAAATCTTGTTACAGAGCTGCTTGTAAACTATAAAGCCTCACAACTCAAAATAAATGACTGGCTTTCCAGTGTTTTTTGTTTATTTGTTTTTTTAATTTGTTTGTTTATTTTTTATTCATTTATTGTTTATTTGTTTATTTTTTTAAAGTTTTGATCTCCTCTTGTGTTTAAATGACTGTAGCTGCAATCTTCACAATCGGAGCCTTAAGCTAAAAAGCTTACAGCGCCTAGTGTTCCCTGGCTGTCTCCATTCCAAGTACTAACTAAGCGCACAAGCTCGGGATTCCTAAGAGTGCTATGGCCATAAGCAATGACTGTTGGCTGTAGAAGACAATTTGTAATGACTGTTCTAAGAGTAACTCTTGTTACAGAGCTGCTTGTAAACTAAAAAGCCTCACAACTCAAAATAAATGACTGGCTTTCCAGTGTTTTTTGTTTGTTTGTTTTTTTATTTGTTTGTTTATATTTTACTCATTTATTTTTTATTTGTTTATTTTTTTTAAGTTTTGATCTCCTCTTGTGTTTAAATGACTGTAGCTACATTTTCACAATCGGAGCCTTAAGCTCAATGGCTTACAGCGCCTAGTGTTCCCTGGCAGTCTCCATTCCAAGTATTAACTAAGCGCACAAGCTCGGGATTCCTAAGAGTGCTATGGCCATAAGCAATGACTGTTGGCTGTAGAAGACAATTTGTAATGACTGTTCTAAGAGTAACTCTTGTTACAGAGCTGCTTGTAAACTAAAAAGCCTCACAACTCAAAATAAATGACTGGCTTTCCAGTGTTTTTTGTTTGTTTGTTTTTTTAATTTGTTTGTTTATTTTTTATTCATTTATTGTTTATTTGTTTATTTTTTTAAAGTTTTGATCTCCTCTTGTGTTTAAATGACTGTAGCTGCAATCTTCACAATCGGAGCCTTAAGCTAAAAAGCTTACAGCGCCTAGTGTTCCCTGGCTGTCTCCATTCCAAGTACTAACTAAGCGCACAAGCTCGGGATTCCTAAGAGTGCTATGGCCATAAGCAATGACTGTTGGCTGTAGAAGACAATTTGTAATGACTGTTCTAAGAGTAACTCTTGTTACAGAGCTGCTTGTAAACTAAAAAGCCTCACAACTCAAAATAAATGACTGGCTTTCCAGTGTTTTTTGTTTGTTTGTTTTTTTATTTGTTTGTTTATATTTTACTCATTTATTTTTTATTTGTTTATTTTTTTTAAGTTTTGATCTCCTCTTGTGTTTAAATGACTGTAGCTACATTTTCACAATCGGAGCCTTAAGCTCAATGGCTTACAGCGCCTAGTGTTCCCTGGCAGTCTCCATTCCAAGTATTAACTAAGCGCACAAGCTCGGGATTCCTAAGAGTGCTATGGCCATAAGCAATGACTGTTGGCTGTAGAAGACTGTTTGTAATGACTGTTCTAAGAGCAACTCTTGCTGCTTGTGAACTAAAAAGCCTCACAACTCAAAATAAATGACTGGCTTTCCAGTGTTTTTTGTTTGTTTGTTTTTTTATTTGTTTATTTATTTTTTATTCATTTATTGTTTATTTGTTTATTTTCTTAAAGTTTTGATCTCCTCTTGTGTTTAAATGACTGTAGCTACATTTTCACAATCGGAGCCTTAAGCTCAATGGCTTACAGCGCCTAGTGTTCCCTGGCAGTCTCCATTCCAAGTATTAACTAAGCGCACAAGCTCGGGATTCCTAAGAGTGCTATGGCCATAAGCAATGACTGTTGGCTGTAGCAGACTATTTGTAATGACTGTTCTAAGAGTAACTCTTGTTACAGAGCTGCTTGTAAACTAAAAAGCCTCACAACTCAAAATAAATGACTGGCTTTCCAGTGTTTTTTGTTTGTTTGTTTTTTTATTTGTTTGTTTATTTTTTATTCATTTATTGTTTATTTGTTTATTTTTTAAAAGTTTTGATCTCCTCTTGTGTTTAAATGACTGTAGCTACAATCTTCACGATCGGAGCCTTAAACTCAATGGCTTACAGCGCCTAGTGTTCCCTGGCAGTCTCCATTCCAAGTATTAACTAAGCGCACAAGCTCGGGATTCCTAAGAGTGCTATGGCCATAAGCAATGACTGTTGGCTGTAGAAGACTGTTTGTAATGACTGTTCTAAGAGCAACTCTTGCTGCTTGTGAACTAAAAAGCCTCACAACTCAAAATAAATGACTGGCTTTCCAGTGTTTTTTGTTTGTTTGTTTTTTTATTTGTTTGTTTATTTTTTATTCATTTATTGTTTATTTGTTTATTTTCTTAAAGTTTTGATCTCCTCTTGTGTTTAAATGACTGTAGCTACATTTTCACAATCGGAGCCTTAAGCTCAATGGCTTACAGCGCCTAGTGTTCCCTGGCAGTCTCCATTCCAAGTATTAACTAAGCGCACAAGCTCGGGATTCCTAAGAGTGCTATGGCCATAAGCAATGACTGTTGGCTGTAGAAGACAATTTGTAATGATTGTTCTAAGAGTAACTCTTGTTACAGAGCTGCTTGTAAACTATAAAGCCTCACAACTCAAAATAAATGACTGGCTTTCCAGTGTTTTTGTTTATTTGTTTTTTTAATTTGTTTGTTTATTTTTTATTCATTTATTGTTTATTTGTTTATTTTTTTAAAGTTTTGATCTCCTCTTGTGTTTAAATGACTGTAGCTGCAATCTTCACAATCGGAGCCTTAAGCTAAAAAGCTTACAGCGCCTAGTGTTCCCTGGCTGTCTCCATTCCAAGTACTAACTAAGCGCACAAGCTCGGGATTCCTAAGAGTGCTATGGCCATAAGCAATGACTGTTGGCTGTAGAAGACAATTTGTAATGACTGTTCTAAGAGTAACTCTTGTTACAGAGCTGCTTGTAAACTAAAAAGCCTCACAACTCAAAATAAATGACTGGCTTTCCAGTGTTTTTTGTTTGTTTGTTTTTTTATTTGTTTGTTTATATTTTACTCATTTATTTTTTATTTGTTTATTTTTTTTAAGTTTTGATCTCCTCTTGTGTTTAAATGACTGTAGCTACATTTTCACAATCGGAGCCTTAAGCTCAATGGCTTACAGCGCCTAGTGTTCCCTGGCAGTCTCCATTCCAAGTATTAACTAAGCGCACAAGCTCGGGATTCCTAAGAGTGCTATGGCCATAAGCAATGACTGTTGGCTGTAGAAGACAATTTGTAATGACTGTTCTAAGAGTAACTCTTGTTACAGAGCTGCTTGTAAACTAAAAAGCCTCACAACTCAAAATAAATGACTGGCTTTCCAGTGTTTTTTGTTTGTTTGTTTTTTTATTTGTTTGTTTATATTTTACTCATTTATTTTTTATTTGTTTATTTTTTTTAAGTTTTGATCTCCACTTGTGTTTAAATGACTGTAGCTACATTTTCACAATCGGAGCCTTAAGCTCAATGGCTTACAGCGCCTAGTGTTCCCTGGCAGTCTCCATTCCAAGTATTAACTAAGCGCACAAGCTCGGGATTCCTAAGAGTGCTATGGCCATAAGCAATGACTGTTGGCTGTAGAAGACAATTTGTAATGACTGTTCTAAGAGTAACTCTTGTTACAGAGCTGCTTGTAAACTAAAAAGCCTCACAACTCAAAATAAATGACTGGCTTTCCAGTGTTTTTTGTTTGTTTGTTTTTTTAATTTGTTTGTTTATTTTTTATTCATTTATTGTTTATTTGTTTATTTTTTTAAAGTTTTGATCTCCTCTTGTGTTTAAATGACTGTAGCTGCAATCTTCACAATCGGAGCCTTAAGCTAAAAAGCTTACAGCGCCTAGTGTTCCCTGGCAGTCTCCATTCCAAGTATTAACTAAGCGCACAAGCTCGGGATTCCTAAGAGTGCTATGGCCATAAGCAATGACTGTTGGCTGTAGAAGACTGTTTGTAATGACTGTTCTAAGAGCAACTCTTGCTGCTTGTGAACTAAAAAGCCTCACAACTCAAAATAAATGACTGGCTTTCCAGTGTTTTTTGTTTGTTTGTTTTTTTATTTGTTTGTTTATTTTTTATTCATTTATTGTTTATTTGTTTATTTTCTTAAAGTTTTGATCTCCTCTTGTGTTTAAATGACTGTAGCTACATTTTCACAATCGGAGCCTTAAGCTCAATGGCTTACAGCGCCTAGTGTTCCCTGGCAGTCTCCATTCCAAGTATTAACTAAGCGCACAAGCTCGGGATTCCTAAGAGTGCTATGGCCATAAGCAATGACTGTTGGCTGTAGCAGACTATTTGTAATGACTGTTCTAAGAGTAACTCTTGTTACAGAGCTGCTTGTAAACTAAAAAGCCTCACAACTCAAAATAAATGACTGGCTTTCCAGTGTTTTTTGTTTGTTTGTTTTTTTATTTGTTTGTTTATTTTTTATTCATTTATTGTTTATTTGTTTATTTTTTTAAAGTTTTGATCTCCTCTTGTGTTTAAATGACTGTAGCTGCAATCTTCACAATCGGAGCCTTAAGCTAAAAAGCTTACAGCGCCTAGTGTTCCCTGGCTGTCTCCATTCCAAGTACTAACTAAGCGCACAAGCTCGGGATTCCTAAGAGTGCTATGGCCATAAGCAATGACTGTTGGCTGTAGAAGACAATTTGTAATGACTGTTCTAAGAGTAACTCTTGTTACAGAGCTGCTTGTAAACTAAAAAGCCTCACAACTCAAAATAAATGACTGGCTTTCCAGTGTTTTTTGTTTGTTTGTTTTTTTATTTGTTTGTTTATATTTTACTCATTTATTTTTTATTTGTTTATTTTTTTTAAGTTTTGATCTCCTCTTGTGTTTAAATGACTGTAGCTACATTTTCACAATCGGAGCCTTAAGCTCAATGGCTTACAGCGCCTATTGTTCCCTGGCAGTCTCCATTCCAAGTATTAACTAAGCGCACAAGCTCGGGATTCCTAAGAGTGCTATGGCCATAAGCAATGACTGTTGGCTGTAGAAGACAATTTGTAATGACTGTTCTAAGAGTAACTCTTGTTACAGAGCTGCTTGTAAACTAAAAAGCCTCACAACTCAAAATAAATGACTGGCTTTCCAGTGTTTTTTGTTTGTTTGTTTTTTTATTTGTTTGTTTATTTTTTATTCATTTATTGTTTATTTGTTTATTTTTTAAAAGTTTTGATCTCCTCTTGTGTTTAAATGACTGTAGCTACAATCTTCACGATCGGAGCCTTAAACTCAATGGCTTACAGCGCCTAGTGTTCCCTGGCAGTCTCCATTCCAAGTATTAACTAAGCGCACAAGCTCGGGATTCCTAAGAGTGCTATGGCCATAAGCAATGACTGTTGGCTGTAGAAGACTGTTTGTAATGACTGTTCTAAGAGCAACTCTTGCTGCTTGTGAACTAAAAAGCCTCACAACTCAAAATAAATGACTGGCTTTCCAGTGTTTTTTGTTTGTTTGTTTTTTTATTTGTTTGTTTATTTTTTATTCATTTATTGTTTATTTGTTTATTTTCTTAAAGTTTTGATCTCCTCTTGTGTTTAAATGACTGTAGCTACATTTTCACAATCGGAGCCTTAAGCTCAATGGCTTACAGCGCCTAGTGTTCCCTGGCAGTCTCCATTCCAAGTATTAACTAAGCGCACAAGCTCGGGATTCCTAAGAGTGCTATGGCCATAAGCAATGACTGTTGGCTGTAGAAGACAATTTGTAATGATTGTTCTAAGAGTAACTCTTGTTACAGAGCTGCTTGTAAACTATAAAGCCTCACAACTCAAAATAAATGACTGGCTTTCCAGTGTTTTTTGTTTATTTGTTTTTTTAATTTGTTTGTTTATTTTTTATTCATTTATTGTTTATTTGTTTATTTTTTTAAAGTTTTGATCTCCTCTTGTGTTTAAATGACTGTAGCTGCAATCTTCACAATCGGAGCCTTAAGCTAAAAAGCTTACAGCGCCTAGTGTTCCCTGGCTGTCTCCATTCCAAGTACTAACTAAGCGCACAAGCTCGGGATTCCTAAGAGTGCTATGGCCATAAGCAATGACTGTTGGCTGTAGAAGACAATTTGTAATGACTGTTCTAAGAGTAACTCTTGTTACAGAGCTGCTTGTAAACTAAAAGGCCTCACAACTCAAAATAAATGACTGGCTTTCCAGTGTTTTTTGTTTGTTTGTTTTTTTATTTGTTTGTTTATTTTTTATTCATTTATTGTTTATTTGTTTATTTTTTTTTTTAAGTTTTGATCTCCTCTTGTGTTTAAATGACTGTAGCTACATTTTCACAATCGGAGCCTTAAGCTCAATGGCTTACAGCGCCTAGTGTTCCCTGGCAGTCTCCATTCCAAGTATTAACTAAGCGCACAAGCTCGGGATTCCTAAGAGTGCTATGGCCATAAGCAATGACTGTTGGCTGTAGAAGACAATTTGTAATGACTGTTCTAAGAGTAACTCTTGTTACAGAGCTGCTTGTAAACTAAAAAGCCTCACAACTCAAAATAAATGACTGGCTTTCCAGTGTTTTTTGTTTGTTTGTTTTTTTATTTGTTTGTTTATATTTTACTCATTTATTTTTTATTTGTTTATTTTTTTAAAGTTTTGATCTCCTCTTGTGTTTAAATGACTGTACCAACAATCTTCACAATCGGAGCCTTAAGCTAAAAAGCTTACAGCGCCTAGTGTTCCCTGGCAGTCTCCTTTCCAAATATTAACTAAGCGCACAAGCTCGGGATTCCTAAGAGTGCTATGGCCATAAGCAATGACTGTTGGCTGTAGAAGACTATTTGTAATGATTGTTCTAAGAGTAACTCTTGTTACAGAGCTGCTTGTAAACTAAAAAGCCTCACAACTCAAAATAAATGACTGGCTTTCCAGTGTTTTTTGTTTATTTGTTTTTTTTATTTGTTTGTTTATTTTTTATTCATTTATTGTTTATTTGTTTATTTTTTTAAAGTTTTGATCTCCTCTTGTGTTTAAATGACTGTAGCTGCAATCTTCACAATCGGAGCCTTAAGCTAAAAAGCTTACAGCGCCTAGTGTTCCCTGGCTGTCTCCATTCCAAGTACTAACTAAGCGCACAAGCTCGGGATTCCTAAGAGTGCTATGGCCATAAGCAATGATTCTTGGCTGTAGAAGACAATTTGTAATGACTGTTCTAAGAGTAACTCTTGTTACAGAGCTGCTTGTAAACTAAAAGGCCTCACAACTCAAAATAAATGACTGGCTTTCCAGTGTTTTTGTTTGTTTGTTTTTTTATTTGTTTGTTTATTTTTTATTCATTTATTTTTTATTTGTTTATTTTTTTTAAAGTTTTGATCTCCTCTTGTGTTTAAATGACTGTAGCTACATTTTCACAATCGGAGCCTTAAGCTCAATGGCTTACAGCGCCTAGTGTTCCCTGGCAGTCTCCATTCCAAGTATTAACTAAGCGCACAAGCTCGGGATTCCTAAGAGTGCTATGGCCATAAGCAATGACTGTTGGCTGTAGAAGACAATTTGTAATGACTGTTCTAAGAGTAACTCTTGTTACAGAGCTGCTTGTAAACTAAAAAGCCTCACAACTCAAAATAAATGACTGGCTTTCCAGTGTTTTTTGTTTGTTTGTTTTTTTATTTGTTTGTTTATTTTTTATTCATTTATTGTTTATTTGTTTATTTTTTTTAAGTTTTGATCTCCTCTTGTGTTTAAATGACTGTAGCTACAATCTTCACAATCGGAGCCTTAAGCTAAAAAGCTTACAGCGCCTAGTGTTCCCTGGCAGTCTCCATTCCAAGTATTAACTAAGCGCACAAGCTCGGGATTCCTAAGAGTGCTATGGCCATAAGCAATGACTGTTGGCTGTAGCAGACTATTTGTAATGACTGTTCTAAGAGTAACTCTTGTTACAGAGCTGCTTGTAAACTAAAAAGCCTCACAACTCAAAATAAATGACTGGCTTTCCAGTGTTTTTTGTTTGTTTGTTTTTTTATTTGTTTGTTTATTTTTTATTCATTTATTGTTTATTTGTTTATTTTTTAAAAGTTTTGATCTCCTCTTGTGTTTAAATGACTGTAGCTACAATCTTCACGATCGGAGCCTTAAACTCAATGGCTTACAGCGCCTAGTGTTCCCTGGCAGTCTCCATTCCAAGTATTAACTAAGCGCACAAGCTCGGGATTCCTAAGAGTGCTATGGCCATAAGCAATGACTGTTGGCTGTAGAAGACTGTTTGTAATGACTGTTCTAAGAGCAACTCTTGCTGCTTGTGAACTAAAAAGCCTCACAACTCAAAATAAATGACTGGCTTTCCAGTGTTTTTTGTTTGTTTGTTTTTTTATTTGTTTGTTTATTTTTTATTCATTTATTGTTTATTTGTTTATTTTCTTAAAGTTTTGAACTCCTCTTGTGTTTAAATGACTGTAGCTACATTTTCACAATCGGAGCCTTAAGCTCAATGGCTTACAGCGCCTAGTGTTCCCTGGCAGTCTCCATTCCAAGTATTAACTAAGCGCACAAGCTCGGGATTCCTAAGAGTGCTATGGCCATAAGCAATGACTGTTGGCTGTAGAAGACAATTTGTAATGACTGGTCTAAGAGTAACTCTTGTTACAGAGCTGCTTGTAAACTAAAAAGCCTCACAACTCAAAATAAATGACTGGCTTTCCAGTGTTTTTTGTTTGTTTGTTTTTTTATTTGTTTGTTTATATTTTACTCATTTATTTTTTATTTGTTTATTTTTTTTAAGTTTTGATCTCCTCTTGTGTTTAAATGACTGTAGCTACAATCTTCACAATCGGAGCCTTAAGCTCAAAGGCTTACAGCGCCTAGTGTTCCCTGGCAGTCTCCATTCCAAATATTAACTAAGCGCACAAGCTCGGGATTCCTAAGAGTGCTATGGCCATAAGCAATGACTGTTGGCTGTAGAAGACAATTTGTAATGACTGGTCTAAGAGTAACTCTTGTTACAGAGCTGCTTGTGAACTAAAAAGCCTCACAACTCAAAATAAATGACTGGCTTTCCAGTGTTTTTTGTTTGTTTGTTTTTTTATTTGTTTGTTTATTTTTTATTCATTTATTGTTTATTTGTTTATTTTTTTTAAAGTTTTGATCTCCTCTTGTGTTTAAATGACTGTAGCTACATTTTCACAATCGGAGCCTTAAGCTCAATGGCTTACAGCGCCTAGTGTTCCCTGGCAGTCTCCATTCCAAGTATTAACTAAGCGCACAAGCTCGGGATTCCTAAGAGTGCTATGGCCATAAGCAATGACTGTTGGCTGTAGAAGACAATTTGTAATGACTGTTCTAAGAGTAACTCTTGTTACAGAGCTGCTTGTAAACTAAAAAGCCTCACAACTCAAAATAAATGACTGGCTTTCCAGTGTTTTTTGTTTGTTTGTTTTTTTATTTGTTTGTTTATTTTTTATTCATTTATTGTTTATTTGTTTATTTTTTTAAAGTTTTGATCTCCTCTTGTGTTTAAATGACTATAGCTACAATCTTCACAATCGGAGCTTTAAACTCAATGGCTTACAGCGCCTAGTGTTCCCTGGCAGTCTCCATTCCAAGTATTAACTAAGCGCACAAGCTCGGGATTCCTAAGAGTGCTATGGCCATAAGCAATGACTGTTGGCTGTAGAAGACTGTTTGTAATGACTGTTCTAAGAGCAACTCTTGCTGCTTGTGAACTAAAAAGCCTCACAACTCAAAATAAATGACTGGCTTTCCAGTGTTTTTTGTTTGTTTGTTTTTTTATTTGTTTGTTTATTTTTTATTCATTTATTGTTTATTTGTTTATTTTTTTTAAAGTTTTGATCTCCTCTTGTGTTTAAATGACTGTAGCTACATTTTCACAATCGGAGCCTTAAGCTCAATGGCTTACAGCGCCTAGTGTTCCCTGGCAGTCTCCATTCCAAGTATTAACTAAGCGCACAAGCTCGGGATTCCTAAGAGTGCTATGGCCATAAGCAATGACTGTTGGCTGTAGAAGACAATTTGTAATGACTGTTCTAAGAGTAACTCTTGTTACAGAGCTGCTTGTAAACTAAAAAGCCTCACAACTCAAAATAAATGACTGGCTTTCCAGTGTTTTTTGTTTGTTTGTTTTTTTATTTGTTTGTTTATTTTTTATTCATTTATTGTTTATTTGTTTATTTTTTTAAAGTTTTGATCTCCTCTTGTGTTTAAATGACTATAGCTACAATCTTCACAATCGGAGCTTTAAACTCAATGGCTTACAGCGCCTAGTGTTCCCTGGCAGTCTCCATTCCAAGTATTAACTAAGCGCACAAGCTCGGGATTCCTAAGAGTGCTATGGCCATAAGCAATGACTGTTGGCTGTAGAAGACAATTTGTAATGATTGTTCTAAGAGTAACTCTTGTTACAGAGCTGCTTGTAAACTAAAAAGCCTCACAACTCAAAATAAATGACTGGCTTTCCAGTGTTTTTTGTTTATTTGTTTTTTTATTTGTTTGTTTATTTTTTATTCATTTATTGTTTATTTGTTTATTTTTTTAAAGTTTTGATCTCCTCTTGTGTTTAAATGACTGTAGCTGCAATCTTCACAATCGGAGCCTTAAGCTAAAAAGCTTACAGCGCCTAGTGTTCCCTGGCTGTCTCCATTCCAAGTACTAACTAAGCGCACAAGCTCGGGATTCCTAAGAGTGCTATGGCCATAAGCAATGACTGTTGGCTGTAGAAGACAATTTGTAATGATTGTTCTAAGAGTAACTCTTGTTACAGAGCTGCTTGTAAACTAAAAAGCCTCACAACTCAAAATAAATGACTGGTTTTCCAGTGTTTTTTGTTTGTTTGTTTTTTTATTTGTTTGTTTATATTTTACTCATTTATTTTTTATTTGTTTATTTTTTTTTAAGTTTTGATCTCCTCTTGTGTTTAAATGACTGTAGCTACAATCTTCACAATCGGAGCCTTAAGCTAAAAGGCTTACAGCGCCTAGTGTTCCCTGGCAGTCTCCATTCCAAATATTAACTAAGCGCACAAGCTCGGGATTCCTAAGAGTGCTATGGCCATAAGCAATGACTGTTGGCTGTAGAAGACTATTTGTAATGACTGTTCTAAGAGCAACTCTTGCTGCTTGTGAACTAAAAAGCCTCACAACTCAAAATAAATGACTGGCTTTCCAGTGTTTTTTGTTTGTTTGTTTTTTTATTTGTTTGTTTATTTTTTATTCATTTTATTGTTTATTTGTTTATTTTCTTAAAGTTTTGATCTCCTCTTTTGTTTAAATGACTGTAGCTACATTTTCACAATCGGAGCCTTAAGCTCAATGGCTTACAGCGCCTAGTGTTCCCTGGCAGTCTCCATTCCAAGTATTAACTAAGTGCACAAGCTCGGGATTCCTAAGAGTGCTATGGCCATAAGCAATGACTGTTGGCTGTAGAAGACAATTTGTAATGATTGTTCTAAGAGTAACTCTTGTTACAGAGCTGCTTGTAAACTAAAAAGCCTCACAACTCAAAATAAATGACTGGCTTTCCAGTGTTTTTTGTTTATTTGTTTTTTTATTTGTTTGTTTATTTTTTATTCATTTATTGTTTATTTGTTTATTTTTTTAAAGTTTTGATCTCCTCTTGTGTTTAAATGACTGTAGCTGCAATCTTCACAATCGGAGCCTTAAGCTAAAAAGCTTACAGCGCCTAGTGTTCCCTGGCTGTCTCCATTCCAAGTACTAACTAAGCGCACAAGCTCGGGATTCCTAAGAGTGCTATGGCCATAAGCAATGACTGTTGGCTGTAGAAGACAGTTTGTAATGATTGTTCTAAGAGTAACTCTTGTTACAGAGCTGCTTGTAAACTAAAAAGCCTCACAACTCAAAATAAATGACTGGCTTTCCAGTGTTTTTTGTTTATTTGTTTTTTTTATTTGTTTGTTTATTTTTTATTCATTTATTGTTTATTTGTTTATTTTTTTTTAAAGTTTTGATCTCCTCTTGTGTTTAAATGACTGTAGCTGCAATCTTCACAATCGGAGCCTTAAGCTAAAAAGCTTACAGCGCCTAGTGTTCCCTGGCTGTCTCCATTCCAAGTACTAACTAAGCGCACAAGCTCGGGATTCCTAAGAGTGCTATGGCCATAAGCAATGACTGTTGGCTGTAGAAGACAATTTGTAATGATTGTTCTAAGAGTAACTCTTGTTACAGAGCTGCTTGTAAACTAAAAAGCCTCACAACTCAAAATAAATGACTGGTTTTCCAGTGTTTTTTGTTTGTTTGTTTTTTTATTTGTTTGTTTATATTTTACTCATTTATTTTTTATTTGTTTATTTTTTTTAAGTTTTGATCTCCTCTTGTGTTTAAATGACTGTAGCTACAATCTTCACAATCGGAGCCTTAAGCTAAAAGGCTTACAGCGCCTAGTGTTCCCTGGCAGTCTCCATTCCAAATATTAACTAAGCGCACAAGCTCGGGATTCCTAAGAGTGCTATGGCCATAAGCAATGACTGTTGGCTGTAGAAGACTGTTTGTAATGACTGTTCTAAGAGCAACTCTTGCTGCTTGTGAACTAAAAAGCCTCACAACTCAAAATAAATGACTGGCTTTCCAGTGTTTTTTGTTTGTTTGTTTTTTTATTTGTTTGTTTATTTTTTATTCATTTATTGTTTATTTGTTTATTTTTTAAAAGTTTTGATCTCCTCTTGTGTTTAAATGACTGTAGCTGCAATCTTCACAATCGGAGCCTTAAGCTAAAAAGCTTACAGCGCCTAGTGTTCCCTGGCAGTCTCCATTCCAAGTATTAACTAAGCGCACAAGCTCGGGATTCCTAAGAGTGCTATGGCCATAAGCAATGACTGTTGGCTGTAGAAGACAATTTGTAATGATTGTTCTAAGAGTAACTCTTGTTACAGAGCTGCTTGTAAACTAAAAAGCCTCACAACTCAAAATAAATGACTGGCTTTCCAGTGTTTTTTGTTTATTTGTTTTTTTATTTGTTTGTTTATTTTTTATTCATTTATTGTTTATTTGTTTATTTTTTTAAAGTTTTGATCTCCTCTTGTGTTTAAATGACTGTAGCTGCAATCTTCACAATCGGAGCCTTAAGCTAAAAAGCTTACAGCGCCTAGTGTTCCCTGGCAGTCTCCATTCCAAGTATTAACTAAGCGCACAAGCTCGGGATTCCTAAGATTGCTATGGCCATAAGCAATGACTGTTGGCTGTAGCAGACTATTTGTAATGACTGTTCTAAGAGTAACTCTTGTTACAGAGCTGCTTGTAAACTAAAAAGCCTCACAACTCAAAATAAATGACTGGCTTTCCAGTGTTTTTTGTTTGTTTGTTTTTTTATTTGTTTGTTTATATTTTACTCATTTATTTTTTATTTGTTTATTTTTTTTTAAAGTTTTGATCTCCTCTTGTGTTTAAATGACTGTAGCTACATTTTCACAATCGGAGCCTTAAGCTCAATGGCTTACAGCGCCTAGTGTTCCCTGGCAGTCTCCATTCCAAGTATTAACTAAGCGCACAAGCTCGGGATTCCTAAGAGTGCTATGGCCATAAGCAATGACTGTTGGCTGTAGAAGACAATTTGTAATGACTGTTCTAAGAGTAACTCTTGTTACAGAGCTGCTTGTAAACTAAAAAGCCTCACAACTCAAAATAAATGACTGGCTTTCCAGTGTTTTTTGTTTGTTTGTTTTTTTATTTGTTTGTTTATATTTTACTCATTTATTTTTTATTTGTTTATTTTTTTTAAGTTTTGATCTCCTCTTGTGTTTAAATGACTGTAGCTACAATCTTCACAATCGGAGCCTTAAGCTAAAAGGCTTACAGCGCCTAGTGTTCCCTGGCAGTCTCCATTCCAAATATTAACTAAGCGCACAAGCTCGGGATTCCTAAGAGTGCTATGGCCATAAGCAATGACTGTTGGCTGTAGAAGACAATTTGTAATGATTGTTCTAAGAGTAACTCGTGTTACAGAGCTGCTTGTAAACTAAAAAGCCTCACAACTCAAAATAAATGACTGGCTTTCCAGTGTTTTTTGTTTGTTTGTTTTTTTATTTGTTTGTTTATTTTTTATTCATTTATTGTTTATTTGTTTATTTTCTTAAAGTTTTGATCTCCTCTTGTGTTTAAATGACTGTAGCTACATTTTCACAATCGGAGCCTTAAGCTCAATGGCTTACAGCGCCTAGTGTTCCCTGGCAGTCTCCATTCCAAGTATTAACTAAGCGCACAAGCTCGGGATTCCTAAGAGTGCTATGGCCATAAGCAATGACTGTTGGCTGTAGAAGACAATTTGTAATGATTGTTCTAAGAGTAACTCGTGTTACAGAGCTGCTTGTAAACTAAAAAGCCTCACAACTCAAAATAAATGACTGGCTTTCCAGTGTTTTTTGTTTATTTGTTTTTTTATTTGTTTGTTTATTTTTTATTCATTTATTGTTTATTTGTTTATTTTTTTAAAGTTTTGATCTCCTCTTGTGTTTAAATGACTGTAGCTGCAATCTTCACAATCGGAGCCTTAAGCTAAAAAGCTTACAGCGCCTAGTGTTCCCTGGCTGTCTCCATTCCAAGTACTAACTAAGCGCACAAGCTCGGGATTCCTAAGAGTGCTATGGCCATAAGCAATGACTGTTGGCTGTAGAAGACAATTTGTAATGATTGTTCTAAGAGTAACTCTTGTTACAGAGCTGCTTGTAAACTAAAAAGCCTCACAACTCAAAATAAATGACTGGTTTTCCAGTGTTTTTTGTTTGTTTGTTTTTTTATTTGTTTGTTTATATTTTACTCATTTATTTTTTATTTGTTTATTTTTTTTTAAGTTTTGATCTCCTCTTGTGTTTAAATGACTGTAGCTGCAATCTTCACAATCGGAGCCTTAAGCTAAAAAGCTTACAGCGCCTAGTGTTCCCTGGCTGTCTCCATTCCAAGTACTAACTAAGCGCACAAGCTCGGGATTCCTAAGAGTGCTATGGCCATAAGCAATGACTGTTGGCTGTAGAAGACAGTTTGTAATGATTGTTCTAAGAGTAACTCTTGTTACAGAGCTGCTTGTAAACTAAAAAGCCTCACAACTCAAAATAAATGACTGGCTTTCCAGTGTTTTTTGTTTATTTGTTTTTTTTATTTGTTTGTTTATTTTTTATTCATTTATTGTTTATTTGTTTATTTTTTTTTAAAGTTTTGATCTCCTCTTGTGTTTAAATGACTGTAGCTGCAATCTTCACAATCGGAGCCTTAAGCTAAAAAGCTTACAGCGCCTAGTGTTCCCTGGCTGTCTCCATTCCAAGTACTAACTAAGCGCACAAGCTCGGGATTCCTAAGAGTGCTATGGCCATAAGCAATGACTGTTGGCTGTAGAAGACAATTTGTAATGATTGTTCTAAGAGTAACTCTTGTTACAGAGCTGCTTGTAAACTAAAAAGCCTCACAACTCAAAATAAATGACTGGTTTTCCAGTGTTTTTTGTTTGTTTGTTTTTTTATTTGTTTGTTTATATTTTACTCATTTATTTTTTATTTGTTTATTTTTTTTAAGTTTTGATCTCCTCTTGTGTTTAAATGACTGTAGCTACAATCTTCACAATCGGAGCCTTAAGCTAAAAGGCTTACAGCGCCTAGTGTTCCCTGGCAGTCTCCATTCCAAATATTAACTAAGCGCACAAGCTCGGGATTCCTAAGAGTGCTATGGCCATAAGCAATGACTGTTGGCTGTAGAAGACTGTTTGTAATGACTGTTCTAAGAGCAACTCTTGCTGCTTGTGAACTAAAAAGCCTCACAACTCAAAATAAATGACTGGCTTTCCAGTGTTTTTTGTTTGTTTGTTTTTTTATTTGTTTGTTTATTTTTTATTCATTTATTGTTTATTTGTTTATTTTTTAAAAGTTTTGATCTCCTCTTGTGTTTAAATGACTGTAGCTGCAATCTTCACAATCGGAGCCTTAAGCTAAAAAGCTTACAGCGCCTAGTGTTCCCTGGCAGTCTCCATTCCAAGTATTAACTAAGCGCACAAGCTCGGGATTCCTAAGAGTGCTATGGCCATAAGCAATGACTGTTGGCTGTAGAAGACAATTTGTAATGATTGTTCTAAGAGTAACTCTTGTTACAGAGCTGCTTGTAAACTAAAAAGCCTCACAACTCAAAATAAATGACTGGCTTTCCAGTGTTTTTTGTTTATTTGTTTTTTTATTTGTTTGTTTATTTTTTATTCATTTATTGTTTATTTGTTTATTTTTTTAAAGTTTTGATCTCCTCTTGTGTTTAAATGACTGTAGCTGCAATCTTCACAATCGGAGCCTTAAGCTAAAAAGCTTACAGCGCCTAGTGTTCCCTGGCAGTCTCCATTCCAAGTATTAACTAAGCGCACAAGCTCGGGATTCCTAAGATTGCTATGGCCATAAGCAATGACTGTTGGCTGTAGCAGACTATTTGTAATGACTGTTCTAAGAGTAACTCTTGTTACAGAGCTGCTTGTAAACTAAAAAGCCTCACAACTCAAAATAAATGACTGGCTTTCCAGTGTTTTTTGTTTGTTTGTTTTTTTTATTTGTTTGTTTGTTTTTTATTCATTTATTGTTTATTTGTTTATTTTTTTAAAGTTTTGATCTCCTCTTGTGTTTAAATGACTGTAGCTGCAATCTTCACAATCGGAGCCTTAAGCTAAAAAGCTTACAGCGCCTAGTGTTCCCTGGCTGTCTCCATTCCAAGTACTAACTAAGCGCACAAGCTCGGGATTCCTAAGAGTGCTATGGCCATAAGCAATGACTGTTGGCTGTAGAAGACAATTTGTAATGATTGTTCTAAGAGTAACTCTTGTTACAGAGCTGCTTGTAAACTAAAAAGCCTCACAACTCAAAATAAATGACTGGTTTTCCAGTGTTTTTTGTTTGTTTGTTTTTTTATTTGTTTGTTTATATTTTACTCATTTATTTTTTATTTGTTTATTTTTTTTAAGTTTTGATCTCCTCTTGTGTTTAAATGACTGTAGCTGCAATCTTCACAATCGGAGCCTTAAGCTAAAAAGCTTACAGCGCCTAGTGTTCCCTGGCTGTCTCCATTCCAAGTACTAACTAAGCGCACAAGCTCGGGATTCCTAAGAGTGCTATGGCCATAAGCAATGACTGTTGGCTGTAGAAGACTGTTTGTAATGACTGTTCTAAGAGCAACTCTTGCTGCTTGTGAACTAAAAAGCCTCACAACTCAAAATAAATGACTGGCTTTCCAGTGTTTTTTGTTTGTTTGTTTTTTTATTTGTTTGTTTATTTTTTATTCATTTATTGTTTATTTGTTAATTTTTTAAAAGTTTTGATCTCCTCTTGTGTTTAAATGACTGTAGCTACATTTTCACAATCGGAGCCTTAAGCTCAATGGCTTACAGCGCCTAGTGTTCCCTGGCAGTCTCCATTCCAAGTATTAACTAAGCGCACAAGCTCGGGATTCCTAAGAGTGCTATGGCCATAAGCAATGACTGTTGGCTGTAGAAGACAATTTGTAATGATTGTTCTAAGAGTAACTCTTGTTACAGAGCTGCTTGTAAACTAAAAAGCCTCACAACTCAAAATAAATGACTGGCTTTCCAGTGTTTTTTGTTTATTTGTTTTTTTATTTGTTTGTTTATTTTTTATTCATTTATTGTTTATTTGTTTATTTTTTTAAAGTTTTGATCTCCTGTTGTGTTTAAATGACTGTAGCTGCAATCTTCACAATCGGAGCCTTAAGCTAAAAAGCTTACAGCGCCTAGTGTTCCCTGGCTGTCTCCATTCCAAGTACTAACTAAGCGCACAAGCTCGGGATTCCTAAGAGTGCTATGGCCATAAGCAATGACTGTTGGCTGTAGAAGACAGTTTGTAATGATTGTTCTAAGAGTAACTCTTGTTACAGAGCTGCTTGTAAACTAAAAAGCCTCACAACTCAAAATAAATGACTGGCTTTCCAGTGTTTTTTCTTTATTTGTTTTTTTATTTGTTTGTTTATTTTTTATTCATTTATTGTTTATTTGTTTATTTTTTTAAAGTTTTGATCTCCTCTTGTGTTTAAATGACTGTAGCTGCAATCTTCACAATCGGAGCCTTAAGCTAAAAAGCTTACAGCGCCTAGTGTTCCCTGGCTGTCTCCATTCCAAGTACTAACTAAGCGCACAAGCTCGGGATTCCTAAGAGTGCTATGGCCATAAGCAATGACTGTTGGCTGTAGAAGACAATTTGTAATGATTGTTCTAAGAGTAACTCTTGTTACAGAGCTGCTTGTAAACTAAAAAGCCTCACAACTCAAAATAAATGACTGGTTTTCCAGTGTTTTTTGTTTGTTTGTTTTTTTATTTGTTTGTTTATATTTTACTCATTTATTTTTTATTTGTTTATTTTTTTTTAAGTTTTGATCTCCTCTTGTGTTTAAATGACTGTAGCTACAATCTTCACAATCGGAGCCTTAAGCTAAAAGGCTTACAGCGCCTAGTGTTCCCTGGCAGTCTCCATTCCAAATATTAACTAAGCGCACAAGCTCGGGATTCCTAAGAGTGCTATGGCCATAAGCAATGACTGTTGGCTGTAGAAGACTATTTGTAATGACTGTTCTAAGAGTAACTCTTGCTGCTTGTGAACTAAAAGGCCTCACAACTCAAAATAAATGACTGGCTTTCCAGTGTTTTTTGTTTGTTTGTTTTTTTATTTGTTTGTTTATTTTTTATTCATTTATTGTTTATTTGTTTATTATTTTTAAGTTTTGATCTCCTCTTGTGTTTAAATGACTGTAGCTACAATCTTCACAATCGGAGCCTTAAGCTAAAAAGCTTACAGCGCCTAGTGTTCCCTGGCAGTCTCCATTCCAAGTATTAACTAAGCGCACAAGCTCGGGATTCCTAAGATTGCTATGGCCATAAGCAATGACTGTTGGCTGTAGCAGACTATTTGTAATGACTGTTCTAAGAGTAACTCTTGTTACAGAGCTGCTTGTAAACTAAAAAGCCTCACAACTCAAAATAAATGACTGGCTTTCCAGTGTTTTTTGTTTGTTTGTTTTTTTATTTGTTTGTTTATATTTTACTCATTTATTTTTTATTTGTTTATTTTTTTTAAGTTTTGATCTCCTCTTGTGTTTAAATGACTGTAGCTACAATCTTCACAATCGGAGCCTTAAGCTAAAAGGCTTACAGCGCCTAGTGTTCCCTGGCAGTCTCCATTCCAAATATTAACTAAGCGCACAAGCTCGGGATTCCTAAGAGTTCTATGGCCATAAGCAATGACTGTTGGCTGTAGAAGACTATTTGTAATGACTGTTCTAAGAGCAACTCTTGCTGCTTGTGAACTAAAAAGCCTCACAACTCAAAATAAATGACTGGCTTTCCAGTGTTTTTTGTTTGTTTGTTTTTTTATTTGTTTGTTTATTTTTTATTCATTTATTGTTTATTTGTTTATTTTTTTTTTAAGTTTTGATCTCCTCTTGTGTTTAAATGACTGTAGCTACATTTTCACAATCGGAGCCTTAAGCTCAATGGCTTACAGCGCCTAGTGTTCCCTGGCAGTCTCCATTCCAAGTATTAACTAAGCGCACAAGCTCGGGATTCCTAAGAGTGCTATGGCCATAAGCAATGACTGTTGGCTGTAGAAGACAATTTGTAATGACTGTTCTAAGAGTAACTCTTGTTACAGAGCTGCTTGTAAACTAAAAAGCCTCACAACTCAAAATAAATGACTGGCTTTCCAGTGTTTTTTGTTTGTTTGTTTTTTTATTTGTTTGTTTATATTTTACTCATTTATTTTTTATTTGTTTATTTTTTTTAAGTTTTGATCTCCTCTTGTGTTTAAATGACTGTAGCTACAATCTTCACAATCGGAGCCTTAAGCTAAAAGACTTACAGCGCCTAGTGTTCCCTGGCAGTCTCCATTCCAAATATTAACTAAGCGCACAAGCTCGGGATTCCTAAGAGTGCTATGGCCATAAGCAATGACTGTTGGCTGTAGAAGACTATTTGTAATGACTGTTCTAAGAGCAACTCTTGCTGCTTGTGAACTAAAAAGCCTCACAACTCAAAATAAATGACTGGCTTTCCAGTGTTTTTTGTTTGTTTGTTTTTTTATTTGTTTGTTTATTTTTTATTCATTTATTGTTTATTTGTTTATTTTTTTTTAAAGTTTTGATCTCCTCTTGTGTTTAAATGACTGTAGCTACATTTTCACAATCGGAGCCTTAAGCTCAATGGCTTACAGCGCCTAGTGTTCCCTGGCAGTCTCCATTCCAAGTATTAACTAAGCGCACAAGCTCGGGATTCCTAAGAGTGCTATGGCCATAAGCAATGACTGTTGGCTGTAGAAGACAATTTGTAATGACTGTTCTAAGAGTAACTCTTGTTACAGAGCTGCTTGTAAACTAAAAAGCCTCACAACTCAAAATAAATGACTGGCTTTCCAGTGTTTTTTGTTTGTTTGTTTTTTTATTCGTTTGTTTATTTTTTATTCATTTATTGTTTATTTGTTTATTTTTTTTAAGTTTTGATCTCCTCTTGTGTTTAAATGACTGTAGCTACAATCTTCACAATCGGAGCCTTAAGCTAAAAAGCTTACAGCGCCTAGTGTTCCCTGGCAGTCTCCATTCCAAGTATTAACTAAGCGCACAAGCTCGGGATTCCTAAGAGTGCTATGGCCATAAGCAATGACTGTTGGCTGTAGCAGACTATTTGTAATGATTGTTCTAAGAGTAACTCTTGTTACAGAGCTGCTTGTAAACTAAAAAGCCTCACAACTCAAAATAAATGACTGGCTTTCCAGTGTTTTTTGTTTGTTTGTTTTTTTATTTGTTTGTTTATATTTTACTCATTTATTTTTTATTTGTTTATTTTTTTTAAGTTTTGATCTCCTCTTGTGTTTAAATGACTGTAGCTACATTTTCACAATCGGAGCCTTAAGCTCAATGGCTTACAGCGCCTAGTGTTCCCTGGCAGTCTCCATTCCAAGTATTAACTAAGCGCACAAGCTCGGGATTCCTAAGAGTGCTATGGCCATAAGCAATGACTGTTGGCTGTAGAAGACAATTTGTAATGACTGTTCTAAGAGTAACTCTTGTTACAGAGCTGCTTGTAAACTAAAAAGCCTCACAACTCAAAATAAATGACTGGCTTTCCAGTGTTTTTTGTTTGTTTGTTTTTTTATTTGTTTGTTTATTTTTTATTCATTTATTGTTTATTTGTTTATTTTTTAAAAGTTTTGATCTCCTCTTGTGTTTAAATGACTGTAGCTACAATCTTCACGATCGGAGCCTTAAACTCAATGGCTTACAGCGCCTAGTGTTCCCTGGCAGTCTCCATTCCAAGTATTAACTAAGCGCACAAGCTCGGGATTCCTAAGAGTGCTATGGCCATAAGCAATGACTGTTGGCTGTAGAAGACTGTTTGTAATGACTGTTCTAAGAGCAACTCTTGCTGCTTGTGAACTAAAAAGCCTCACAACTCAAAATAAATGACTGGCTTTCCAGTGTTTTTTGTTTGTTTGTTTTTTTATTTGTTTGTTTATTTTTTATTCATTTATTGTTTATTTGTTTATTTTCTTAAAGTTTTGATCTCCTCTTGTGTTTAAATGACTGTAGCTACATTTTCACAATCGGAGCCTTAAGCTCAATGGCTTACAGCGCCTAGTGTTCCCTGGCAGTCTCCATTCCAAGTATTAACTAAGCGCACAAGCTCGGGATTCCTAAGAGTGCTATGGCCATAAGCAATGACTGTTGGCTGTAGAAGACAATTTGTAATGATTGTTCTAAGAGTAACTCTTGTTACAGAGCTGCTTGTAAACTATAAAGCCTCACAACTCAAAATAAATGACTGGCTTTCCAGTGTTTTTTGTTTATTTGTTTTTTTAATTTGTTTGTTTATTTTTTATTCATTTATTGTTTATTTGTTTATTTTTTTAAAGTTTTGATCTCCTCTTGTGTTTAAATGACTGTAGCTGCAATCTTCACAATCGGAGCCTTAAGCTAAAAAGCTTACAGCGCCTAGTGTTCCCTGGCTGTCTCCATTCCAAGTACTAACTAAGCGCACAAGCTCGGGATTCCTAAGAGTGCTATGGCCATAAGCAATGACTGTTGGCTGTAGAAGACAATTTGTAATGACTGTTCTAAGAGTAACTCTTGTTACAGAGCTGCTTGTAAACTAAAAGGCCTCACAACTCAAAATAAATGACTGGCTTTCCAGTGTTTTTTGTTTGTTTGTTTTTTTATTTGTTTGTTTATTTTTTATTCATTTATTGTTTATTTGTTTATTTTTTTTTTTAAGTTTTGATCTCCTCTTGTGTTTAAATGACTGTAGCTACATTTTCACAATCGGAGCCTTAAGCTCAATGGCTTACAGCGCCTAGTGTTCCCTGGCAGTCTCCATTCCAAGTATTAACTAAGCGCACAAGCTCGGGATTCCTAAGAGTGCTATGGCCATAAGCAATGACTGTTGGCTGTAGAAGACAATTTGTAATGACTGTTCTAAGAGTAACTCTTGTTACAGAGCTGCTTGTAAACTAAAAAGCCTCACAACTCAAAATAAATGACTGGCTTTCCAGTGTTTTTTGTTTGTTTGTTTTTTTATTTGTTTGTTTATATTTTACTCATTTATTTTTTATTTGTTTATTTTTTTAAAGTTTTGATCTCCTCTTGTGTTTAAATGACTGTACCAACAATCTTCACAATCGGAGCCTTAAGCTAAAAAGCTTACAGCGCCTAGTGTTCCCTGGCAGTCTCCTTTCCAAATATTAACTAAGCGCACAAGCTCGGGATTCCTAAGAGTGCTATGGCCATAAGCAATGACTGTTGGCTGTAGAAGACTATTTGTAATGATTGTTCTAAGAGTAACTCTTGTTACAGAGCTGCTTGTAAACTAAAAAGCCTCACAACTCAAAATAAATGACTGGCTTTCCAGTGTTTTTTGTTTATTTGTTTTTTTTATTTGTTTGTTTATTTTTTATTCATTTATTGTTTATTTGTTTATTTTTTTAAAGTTTTGATCTCCTCTTGTGTTTAAATGACTGTAGCTGCAATCTTCACAATCGGAGCCTTAAGCTAAAAAGCTTACAGCGCCTAGTGTTCCCTGGCTGTCTCCATTCCAAGTACTAACTAAGCGCACAAGCTCGGGATTCCTAAGAGTGCTATGGCCATAAGCAATGACTCTTGGCTGTAGAAGACAATTTGTAATGACTGTTCTAAGAGTAACTCTTGTTACAGAGCTGCTTGTAAACTAAAAGGCCTCACAACTCAAAATAAATGACTGGCTTTCCAGTGTTTTTGTTTGTTTGTTTTTTTATTTGTTTGTTTATTTTTTATTCATTTATTGTTTATTTGTTTATTTTTTTTAAAGTTTTGATCTCCTCTTGTGTTTAAATGACTGTAGCTACATTTTCACAATCGGAGCCTTAAGCTCAATGGCTTACAGCGCCTAGTGTTCCCTGGCAGTCTCCATTCCAAGTATTAACTAAGCGCACAAGCTCGGGATTCCTAAGAGTGCTATGGCCATAAGCAATGACTGTTGGCTGTAAAAGACAATTTGTAATGACTGTTCTAAGAGTAACTCTTGTTACAGAGCTGCTTGTAAACTAAAAAGCCTCACAACTAAAAATAAATGACTGGCTTTCCAGTGTTTTTTGTTTGTTTGTTTTTTTATTTGTTTGTTTATTTTTTATTCATTTATTGTTTATTTGTTTATTTTTTTTAAGTTTTGATCTCCTCTTGTGTTTAAATGACTGTAGCTACAATCTTCACAATCGGAGCCTTAAGCTAAAAAGCTTACAGCGCCTAGTGTTCCCTGGCAGTCTCCATTCCAAGTATTAACTAAGCGCACAAGCTCGGGATTCCTAAGAGTGCTATGGCCATAAGCAATGACTGTTGGCTGTAGCAGACTATTTGTAATGACTGTTCTAAGAGTAACTCTTGTTACAGAGCTGCTTGTAAACTAAAAAGCCTCACAACTCAAAATAAATGACTGGCTTTCCAGTGTTTTTTGTTTGTTTGTTTTTTTATTTGTTTGTTTATTTTTTATTCATTTATTGTTTATTTGTTTATTTTTTAAAAGTTTTGATCTCCTCTTGTGTTTAAATGACTATAGCTACAATCTTCACAATCGGAGCTTTAAACTCAATGGCTTACAGCGCCTAGTGTTCCCTGGCAGTCTCCATTCCAAGTATTAACTAAGCGCACAAGCTCGGGATTCCTAAGAGTGCTATGGCCATAAGCAATGACTGTTGGCTGTAGAAGACAATTTGTAATGACTGTTCTAAGAGCAACTCTTGCTGCTTGTGAACTAAAAAGCCTCACAACTCAAAATAAATGACTGGCTTTCCAGTGTTTTTTGTTTGTTTGTTTTTTTATTTGTTTGTTTATTTTTTATTCATTTATTGTTTATTTGTTTATTTTCTTAAAGTTTTGATCTCCTCTTGTGTTTAAATGACTGTAGCTACATTTTCACAATCGGAGCCTTAAGCTCAATGGCTTACAGCGCCTAGTGTTCCCTGGCAGTCTCCATTCCAAGTATTAACTAAGCGCACAAGCTCGGGATTCCTAAGAGTGCTATGGCCATAAGCAATGACTGTTGGCTGTAGAAGACAATTTGTAATGATTGTTCTAAGAGTAACTCTTGTTACAGAGCTGCTTGTAAACTATAAAGCCTCACAACTCAAAATAAATGACTGGCTTTCCAGTGTTTTTTGTTTATTTGTTTTTTATTTGTTTGTTTATTTTTTATTCATTTATTGTTTATTTGTTTATTTTTTTAAAAAGTTTTGATCTCCTCTTGTGTTTAAATGACTGTAGCTACATTTTCACAATCGGAGCCTTAAGCTCAATGGCTTACAGCGCCTAGTGTTCCCTGGCAGTCTCCATTCCAAGTATTAACTAAGCGCACAAGCTCGGGATTCCTAAGAGTGCTATGGCCATAAGCAATGACTGATGGCTGTAGCAGACTATTTGTAATGACTGTTCTAAGAGTAACTCTTGTTACAGAGCTGCTTGTAAACTAAAAAGCCTCACAACTCAAAATAAATGACTGGCTTTCCAGTGTTTTTTGTTTGTTTGTTTTTTTATTTGTTTGTTTATATTTTACTCATTTATTTTTTATTTGTTTATTTTTTTAAAGTTTTGATCTCCTCTTGTGTTTAAATGACTGTAGCTGCAATCTTCACAATCGGAGCCTTAAGCTAAAAAGCTTACAGCGCCTAGTGTTCCCTGGCTGTCTCCATTCCAAGTACTAACTAAGCGCACAAGCTCGGGATTCCTAAGAGTGCTATGGCCATAAGCAATGACTGTTGGCTGTAGAAGACAATTTGTAATGATTGTTCTAAGAGTAACTCTTGTTACAGAGCTGCTTGTAAACTAAAAAGCCTCACAACTCAAAATAAATGACTGGCTTTCCAGTGTTTTTTGTTTATTTGTTTTTTTATTTGTTTGTTTATTTTTTATTCATTTATTGTTTATTTGTTTATTTTTTTAAAGTTTTGATCTCCTCTTGTGTTTAAATGACTGTAGCTGCAATCTTCACAATCGGAGCCTTAAGCTAAAAAGCTTACAGCGCCTAGTGTTCCCTGGCTGTCTCCATTCCAAGTACTAACTAAGCGCACAAGCTCGGGATTCCTAAGAGTGCTATGGCCATAAGCAATGACTGTTGGCTGTAGAAGACAATTTGTAATGATTGTTCTAAGAGTAACTCTTGTTACAGAGCTGCTTGTAAACTAAAAAGCCTCACAACTCAAAATAAATGACTGGTTTTCCAGTGTTTTTTGTTTGTTTGTTTTTTTATTTGTTTGTTTATATTTTACTCATTTATTTTTTATTTGTTTATTTTTTTTTAAGTTTTGATCTCCTCTTGTGTTTAAATGACTGTAGCTACAATCTTCACAATCGGAGCCTTAAGCTAAAAGGCTTACAGCGCCTAGTGTTCCCTGGCAGTCTCCATTCCAAATATTAACTAAGCGCACAAGCTCGGGATTCCTAAGAGTGCTATGGCCATAAGCAATGACTGTTGGCTGTAGAAGACTATTTGTAATGACTGTTCTAAGAGCAACTCTTGCTGCTTGTGAACTAAAAAGCCTCACAACTCAAAATAAATGACTGGCTTTCCAGTGTTTTTTGTTTGTTTGTTTTTTTATTTGTTTGTTTATTTTTTATTCATTTTATTGTTTATTTGTTTATTTTCTTAAAGTTTTGATCTCCTCTTTTGTTTAAATGACTGTAGCTACATTTTCACAATCGGAGCCTTAAGCTCAATGGCTTACAGCGCCTAGTGTTCCCTGGCAGTCTCCATTCCAAGTATTAACTAAGTGCACAAGCTCGGGATTCCTAAGAGTGCTATGGCCATAAGCAATGACTGTTGGCTGTAGAAGACAATTTGTAATGATTGTTCTAAGAGTAACTCTTGTTACAGAGCTGCTTGTAAACTAAAAAGCCTCACAACTCAAAATAAATGACTGGCTTTCCAGTGTTTTTTGTTTATTTGTTTTTTTATTTGTTTGTTTATTTTTTATTCATTTATTGTTTATTTGTTTATTTTTTTAAAGTTTTGATCTCCTCTTGTGTTTAAATGACTGTAGCTGCAATCTTCACAATCGGAGCCTTAAGCTAAAAAGCTTACAGCGCCTAGTGTTCCCTGGCTGTCTCCATTCCAAGTACTAACTAAGCGCACAAGCTCGGGATTCCTAAGAGTGCTATGGCCATAAGCAATGACTGTTGGCTGTAGAAGACAATTTGTAATGACTGTTCTAAGAGTAACTCTTGTTACAGAGCTGCTTGTAAACTAAAAAGCCTCACAACTCAAAATAAATGACTGGCTTTCCAGTGTTTTTTGTTTATTTGTTTTTTTATTTGTTTGTTTATTTTTTATTCATTTATTGTTTATTTGTTTATTTTTTTAAAGTTTTGATCTCCTCTTGTGTTTAAATGACTGTAGCTGCAATCTTCACAATCGGAGCCTTAAGCTAAAAAGCTTACAGCGCCTAGTGTTCCCTGGCTGTCTCCATTCCAAGTACTAACTAAGCGCACAAGCTCGGGATTCCTAAGAGTGCTATGGCCATAAGCAATGACTGTTGGCTGTAGAAGACAGTTTGTAATGATTGTTCTAAGAGTAACTCTTGTTACAGAGCTGCTTGTAAACTAAAAAGCCTCACAACTCAAAATAAATGACTGGCTTTCCAGTGTTTTTTGTTTATTTGTTTTTTTTATTTGTTTGTTTATTTTTTATTCATTTATTGTTTATTTGTTTGTTTTTTTTTAAAGTTTTGATCTCCTCTTGTGTTTAAATGACTGTAGCTGCAATCTTCACAATCGGAGCCTTAAGCTAAAAAGCTTACAGCGCCTAGTGTTCCCTGGCTGTCTCCATTCCAAGTACTAACTAAGCGCACAAGCTCGGGATTCCTAAGAGTGCTATGGCCATAAGCAATGACTGTTGGCTGTAGAAGACAATTTGTAATGATTGTTCTAAGAGTAACTCTTGTTACAGAGCTGCTTGTAAACTAAAAAGCCTCACAACTCAAAATAAATGACTGGTTTTCCAGTGTTTTTTGTTTGTTTGTTTTTTTATTTGTTTGTTTATATTTTACTCATTTATTTTTTATTTGTTTATTTTTTTTAAGTTTTGATCTCCTCTTGTGTTTAAATGACTGTAGCTACAATCTTCACAATCGGAGCCTTAAGCTAAAAGGCTTACAGCGCCTAGTGTTCCCTGGCAGTCTCCATTCCAAATATTAACTAAGCGCACAAGCTCGGGATTCCTAAGAGTGCTATGGCCATAAGCAATGACTGTTGGCTGTAGAAGACTGTTTGTAATGACTGTTCTAAGAGCAACTCTTGCTGCTTGTGAACTAAAAAGCCTCACAACTCAAAATAAATGACTGGCTTTCCAGTGTTTTTTGTTTGTTTGTTTTTTTATTTGTTTGTTTATTTTTTATTCATTTATTGTTTATTTGTTTATTTTTTTTAAGTTTTGATCTCCTCTTGTGTTTAAATGACTGTAGCTGCAATCTTCACAATCGGAGCCTTAAGCTAAAAAGCTTACAGCGCCTAGTGTTCCCTGGCAGTCTCCATTCCAAATATTAACTAAGCGCACAAGCTCGGGATTCCTAAGAGTGCTATGGCCATAAGCAATGACTGTTGGCTGTAGAAGACTGTTTGTAATGACTGTTCTAAGAGCAAGTCTTGCTGCTTGTGAACTAAAAAGCCTCACAACTCAAAATAAATGACTGGCTTTCCAGTGTTTTTTGTTTGTTTGTTTTTTTATTTGTTTGTTTATTTTTTATTCATTTATTGTTTATTTGTTAATTTTTTAAAAGTTTTGATCTCCTCTTGTGTTTAAATGACTGTAGCTACATTTTCACAATCGGAGCCTTAAGCTCAATGGCTTACAGCGCCTAGTGTTCCCTGGCAGTCTCCATTCCAAGTATTAACTAAGCGCACAAGCTCGGGATTCCTAAGAGTGCTATGGCCATAAGCAATGACTGTTGGCTGTAGAAGACAATTTGTAATGATTGTTCTAAGAGTAACTCTTGTTACAGAGCTGCTTGTAAACTAAAAAGCCTCACAACTCAAAATAAATGACTGGCTTTCCAGTGTTTTTTGTTTATTTGTTTTTTTATTTGTTTGTTTATTTTTTATTCATTTATTGTTTATTTGTTTATTTTTTTAAAGTTTTGATCTCCTGTTGTGTTTAAATGACTGTAGCTGCAATCTTCACAATCGGAGCCTTAAGCTAAAAAGCTTACAGCGCCTAGTGTTCCCTGGCTGTCTCCATTCCAAGTACTAACTAAGCGCACAAGCTCGGGATTCCTAAGAGTGCTATGGCCATAAGCAATGACTGTTGGCTGTAGAAGACAGTTTGTAATGATTGTTCTAAGAGTAACTCTTGTTACAGAGCTGCTTGTAAACTAAAAAGCCTCACAACTCAAAATAAATGACTGGCTTTCCAGTGTTTTTTCTTTATTTGTTTTTTTATTTGTTTGTTTATTTTTTATTCATTTATTGTTTATTTGTTTATTTTTTTAAAGTTTTGATCTCCTCTTGTGTTTAAATGACTGTAGCTGCAATCTTCACAATCGGAGCCTTAAGCTAAAAAGCTTACAGCGCCTAGTGTTCCCTGGCTGTCTCCATTCCAAGTACTAACTAAGCGCACAAGCTCGGGATTCCTAAGAGTGCTATGGCCATAAGCAATGACTGTTGGCTGTAGAAGACAATTTGTAATGATTGTTCTAAGAGTAACTCTTGTTACAGAGCTGCTTGTAAACTAAAAAGCCTCACAACTCAAAATAAATGACTGGTTTTCCAGTGTTTTTTGTTTGTTTGTTTTTTTATTTGTTTGTTTATATTTTACTCATTTATTTTTTATTTGTTTATTTTTTTTTAAGTTTTGATCTCCTCTTGTGTTTAAATGACTGTAGCTACAATCTTCACAATCGGAGCCTTAAGCTAAAAGGCTTACAGCGCCTAGTGTTCCCTGGCAGTCTCCATTCCAAATATTAACTAAGCGCACAAGCTCGGGATTCCTAAGAGTGCTATGGCCATAAGCAATGACTGTTGGCTGTAGAAGACTATTTGTAATGACTGTTCTAAGAGCAACTCTTGCTGCTTGTGAACTAAAAGGCCTCACAACTCAAAATAAATGACTGGCTTTCCAGTGTTTTTGTTTGTTTGTTTTTTTATTTGTTTGTTTATTTTTTATTCATTTATTGTTTATTTGTTTATTTTCTTAAAGTTTTGATCTCCTCTTGTGTTTAAATGACTGTAGCTACATTTTCACAATCGGAGCCTTAAGCTCAATGGCTTACAGCGCCTAGTGTTCCCTGGCAGTCTCCATTCCAAATATTAACTAAGCGCACAAGCTCGGGATTCCTAAGAGTTCTATGGCCATAAGCAATGACTGTTGGCTGTAGAAGACTATTTGTAATGACTGTTCTAAGAGCAACTCTTGCTGCTTGTGAACTAAAAAGCCTCACAACTCAAAATAAATGACTGGCTTTCCAGTGTTTTTTGTTTGTTTGTTTTTTTATTTGTTTGTTTATTTTTTATTCATTTATTGTTTATTTGTTTATTTTTTTTTTAAGTTTTGATCTCCTCTTGTGTTTAAATGACTGTAGCTACATTTTCACAATCGGAGCCTTAAGCTCAATGGCTTACAGCGCCTAGTGTTCCCTGGCAGTCTCCATTCCAAGTATTAACTAAGCGCACAAGCTCGGGATTCCTAAGAGTGCTATGGCCATAAGCAATGACTGTTGGCTGTAGAAGACAATTTGTAATGACTGTTCTAAGAGTAACTCTTGTTACAGAGCTGCTTGTAAACTAAAAAGCCTCACAACTCAAAATAAATGACTGGCTTTCCAGTGTTTTTTGTTTGTTTGTTTTTTTATTTGTTTGTTTATATTTTACTCATTTATTTTTTATTTGTTTATTTTTTTTAAGTTTTGATCTCCTCTTGTGTTTAAATGACTGTAGCTACAATCTTCACAATCGGAGCCTTAAGCTAAAAGACTTACAGCGCCTAGTGTTCCCTGGCAGTCTCCATTCCAAATATTAACTAAGCGCACAAGCTCGGGATTCCTAAGAGTGCTATGGCCATAAGCAATGACTGTTGGCTGTAGAAGACTATTTGTAATGACTGTTCTAAGAGCAACTCTTGCTGCTTGTGAACTAAAAAGCCTCACAACTCAAAATAAATGACTGGCTTTCCAGTGTTTTTTGTTTGTTTGTTTTTTTATTTGTTTGTTTATTTTTTATTCATTTATTGTTTATTTGTTTATTTTTTTTTTAAGTTTTGATCTCCTCTTGTGTTTAAATGACTGTAGCTACATTTTCACAATCGGAGCCTTAAGCTCAATGGCTTACAGCGCCTAGTGTTCCCTGGCAGTCTCCATTCCAAGTATTAACTAAGCGCACAAGCTCGGGATTCCTAAGAGTGCTATGGCCATAAGCAATGACTGTTGGCTGTAGAAGACAATTTGTAATGACTGTTCTAAGAGTAACTCTTGTTACAGAGCTGCTTGTAAACTAAAAAGCCTCACAACTCAAAATAAATGACTGGCTTTCCAGTGTTTTTTGTTTGTTTGTTTTTTTATTCGTTTGTTTATTTTTTATTCATTTATTGTTTATTTGTTTATTTTTTTTAAGTTTTGATCTCCTCTTGTGTTTAAATGACTGTAGCTACAATCTTCACAATCGGAGCCTTAAGCTAAAAAGCTTACAGCGCCTAGTGTTCCCTGGCAGTCTCCATTCCAAGTATTAACTAAGCGCACAAGCTCGGGATTCCTAAGAGTGCTATGGCCATAAGCAATGACTGTTGGCTGTAGCAGACTATTTGTAATGATTGTTCTAAGAGTAACTCTTGTTACAGAGCTGCTTGTAAACTAAAAAGCCTCACAACTCAAAATAAATGACTGGCTTTCCAGTGTTTTTTGTTTATTTGTTTTTTTATTTGTTTGTTTATTTTTTATTCATTTATTGTTTATTTGTTTATTTTTTAAAAGTTTTGATCTCCTCTTGTGTTTAAATGACTGTAGCTGCAATCTTCACAATCGAAGCCTTAAGCTAAAAAGCTTACAGCGCCTAGTGTTCCCTGGCTGTCTCCATTCCAAGTATTAACTAAGCGCACAAGCTCGGGATTCCTAAGAGTGCTATGGCCATAAGCAATGACTGTTGGCTGTAGAAGACAATTTGTAATGACTGTTCTAAGAGTAACTCTTGTTACAGAGCTGCTTGTAAACTAAAAAGCCTCACAACTCAAAATAAATGACTGGCTTTCCAGTGTTTTTTGTTTGTTTGTTTTTTTATTTGTTTGTTTATTTTTTATTCATTTATTGTTTATTTGTTTATTTTCTTAAAGTTTTGATCTCCTCTTGTGTTTAAATGACTGTAGCTACATTTTCACAATCGGAGCCTTAAGCTAAAAAGCTTACAGCGCCTAGTGTTCCCTGGCAGTCTCCATTCCAAATATTAACTAAGCGCACAAGCTCGGGATTCCTAAGAGTGCTATGGCCATAAGCAATGACTGTTGGCTGTAGAAGACTATTTGTAATGACTGTTCTAAGAGCAACTCTTGCTGCTTGTGAACTAAAAAGCCTCACAACTCAAAATAAATGACTGGCTTTCCAGTGTTTTTTGTTTGTTTGTTTTTTTATTTGTTTGTTTATTTTTTATTCATTTATTGTTTATTTGTTTATTTTTTTTTTAAGTTTTGATCTCCTCTTGTGTTTAAATGACTGTAGCTACATTTTCACAATCGGAGCCTTAAGCTCAATGGCTTACAGCGCCTAGTGTTCCCTGGCAGTCTCCATTCCAAGTATTAACTAAGCGCACAAGCTCGGGATTCCTAAGAGTGCTATGGCCATAAGCAATGACTGTTGGCTGTAGAAGACAATTTGTAATGACTGTTCTAAGAGTAACTCTTGTTACAGAGCTGCTTGTAAACTAAAAAGCCTCACAACTCAAAATAAATGACTGGCTTTCCAGTGTTTTTTGTTTGTTTGTTTTTTTATTTGTTTGTTTATTTTTTATTCATTTATTGTTTATTTGTTTATTTTCTTAAAGTTTTGATCTCCTCTTGTGTTTAAATGACTGTAGCTACAATCTTCACAATCGGAGCCTTAAGCTAAAAGGCTTACAGCGCCTAGTGTTCCCTGGCAGTCTCCATTCCAAATATTAACTAAGCGCACAAGCTCGGGATTCCTAAGAGTGCTATGGCCATAAGCAATGACTGTTGGCTGTAGAAGACTATTTGTAATGACTGTTCTAAGAGCAACTCTTGCTGCTTGTGAACTAAAAAGCCTCACAACTCAAAATAAATGACTGGCTTTCCAGTGTTTTTTGTTTGTTTGTTTTTTTATTTGTTTGTTTATTTTTTATTCATTTATTGTTTATTTGTTTATTTTTTTAAAGTTTTGATCTCCTCTTGTGTTTAAATGACTGTAGCTGCAATCTTCACAATCGGAGCCTTAAGCTAAAAAGCTTACAGCGCCTAGTGTTCCCTGGCTGTCTCCATTCCAAGTACTAACTAAGCGCACAAGCTCGGGATTCCTAAGAGTGCTATGGCCATAAGCAATGACTGTTGGCTGTAGAAGACAATTTGTAATGATTGTTCTAAGAGTAACTCTTGTTACAGAGCTGCTTGTAAACTAAAAAGCCTCACAACTCAAAATAAATGACTGGCTTTCCAGTGTTTTTTGTTTATTTGTTTTTTTATTTGTTTGTTTATTTTTTATTCATTTATTGTTTATTTGTTTATTTTTTAAAAGTTTTGATCTCCTCTTGTGTTTAAATGACTGTAGCTGCAATCTTCACAATCGAAGCCTTAAGCTAAAAAGCTTACAGCGCCTAGTGTTCCCTGGCTGTCTCCATTCCAAGTATTAACTAAGCGCACAAGCTCGGGATTCCTAAGAGTGCTATGGCCATAAGCAATGACTGTTGGCTGTAGAAGACAATTTGTAATGACTGTTCTAAGAGTAACTCTTGTTACAGAGCTGCTTGTAAACTAAAAAGCCTCACAACTCAAAATAAATGACTGGTTTTCCAGTGTTTTTTGTTTGTTTGTTTTTTTATTTGTTTGTTTATATTTTACTCATTTATTTTTTATTTGTTTATTTTTTTTTAAGTTTTGATCTCCTCTTGTGTTTAAATGACTGTAGCTACAATCTTCACAATCGGAGCCTTAAGCTAAAAGGCTTACAGCGCCTAGTGTTCCCTGGCAGTCTCCATTCCAAATATTAACTAAGCGCACAAGCTCGGGATTCCTAAGAGTGCTATGGCCATAAGCAATGACTGTTGGCTGTAGAAGACTATTTGTAATGACTGTTCTAAGAGCAACTCTTGCTGCTTGTGAACTAAAAAGCCTCACAACTCAAAATAAATGACTGGCTTTCCAGTGTTTTTTGTTTGTTTGTTTTTTATTTGTTTGTTTATTTTTTATTCATTTATTGTTTATTTGTTTATTTTTTAAAAGTTTTGATCTCCTCTTGTGTTTAAATGACTGTAGCTATAATCTTCACAATCGGAGCCTTAAGCTAAAAAGCTTACAGCGCCTAGTGTTCCCTGGCAGTCTCCATTCCAAGTATTAACTAAGCGCACAAGCTCGGGATTCCTAAGAGTGCTATGGCCATAAGCAATGACTGTTGGCTGTAGCAGACTATTTGTAATGACTGTTCTAAGAGTAACTCTTGTTACAGAGCTGCTTGTGAACTAAAAAGCCTCACAACTCAAAATAAATGACTGGTTTTCCAGTGTCTTTTGTTTGTTTGTTTTTTTATTTGTTTGTTTATATTTTACTCATTTATTTTTTATTTGTTTATTTTTTTTAAGTTTTGATCTCCTCTTGTGTTTAAATGACTGTAGCTACAATCTTCACAATCGGAGCCTTAAGCTAAAAGGCTTACAGCGCCTAGTGTTCCCTGGCAGTCTCCATTCCAAATATTAACTAAGCGCACAAGCTCGGGATTCCTAAGAGTGCTATGGCCATAAGCAATGACTGTTGGCTGTAGAAGACTATTTGTAATGACTGTTCTAAGAGCAACTCTTGCTGCTTGTGAACTAAAAAGCCTCACAACTCAAAATAAATGACTGGCTTTCCAGTGTTTTTTGTTTGTTTGTTTTTTTATTTGTTTGTTTATTTTTTATTCATTTATTGTTTATTTGTTTATTTTCTTAAAGTTTTGATCTCCTCTTGTGTTTAAATGACTGTAGCTACATTTTCACAATCGGAGCCTTAAGCTCAATGGCTTACAGCGCCTAGTGTTCCCTGGCAGTCTCCATTCCAAGTATTAACTAAGCGCACAAGCTCGGGATTCCTAAGAGTGCTATGGCCATAAGCAATGACTGTTGGCTGTAGAAGACATTTTGTAATGATTGTTCTAAGAGTAACTCTTGTTACAGAGCTGCTTGTAAACTAAAAAGCCTCACAACTCAAAATAAATGACTGGCTTTCCAGTGTTTTTTGTTTATTTGTTTTTTTATTTGTTTGTTTATTTTTTATTCATTTATTGTTTATTTGTTTATTTTTTTAAAGTTTTGATCTCCTCTTGTGTTTAAATGACTGTAGCTGCAATCTTCACAATCGAAGCCTTAAGCTAAAAAGCTTACAGCGCCTAGTGTTCCCTGGCTGTTTCCATTCCAAGTATTAACTAAGCGCACAAGCTCGGGATTCCTAAGAGTGCTATGGCCATAAGCAATGACTGTTGGCTGTAGAAGACAATTTGTAATGACTGTTCTAAGAGTAACTCTTGTTACAGAGCTGCTTGTAAACTAAAAAGCCTCACAACTCAAAATAAATGACTGGTTTTCCAGTGTTTTTTGTTTGTTTGTTTTTTTATTTGTTTGTTTATATTTTACTCATTTATTTTTTATTTGTTTATTTTTTTTTAAGTTTTGATCTCCTCTTGTGTTTAAATGACTGTAGCTACAATCTTCACAATCGGAGCCTTAAGCTAAAAGGCTTACAGCGCCTAGTGTTCCCTGGCAGTCTCCATTCCAAATATTAACTAAGCGCACAAGCTCGGGATTCCTAAGAGTGCTATGGCCATAAGCAATGACTGTTGGCTGTAGAAGACTATTTGTAATGACTGTTCTAAGAGCAACTCTTGCTGCTTGTGAACTAAAAAGCCTCACAACTCAAAATAAATGACTGGCTTTCCAGTGTTTTTTGTTTGTTTGTTTTTTATTTGTTTGTTTATTTTTTATTCATTTATTGTTTATTTGTTTATTTTTTAAAAGTTTTGATCTCCTCTTGTGTTTAAATGACTGTAGCTATAATCTTCACAATCGGAGCCTTAAGCTAAAAAGCTTACAGCGCCTAGTGTTCCCTGGCAGTCTCCATTCCAAGTATTAACTAAGCGCACAAGCTCGGGATTCCTAAGAGTGCTATGGCCATAAGCAATGACTGTTGGCTGTAGAAGACATTTTGTAATGATTGTTCTAAGAGTAACTCTTGTTACAGAGCTGCTTGTAAACTAAAAAGCCTCACAACTCAAAATAAATGACTGGCTTTCCAGTGTTTTTTGTTTATTTGTTTTTTTATTTGTTTGTTTATTTTTTATTCATTTATTGTTTATTTGTTTATTTTTTTAAAGTTTTGATCTCCTCTTGTGTTTAAATGACTGTAGCTGCAATCTTCACAATCGGAGCCTTAAGCTAAAAAGCTTACAGCGCCTAGTGTTCCCTGGCTGTCTCCATTCCAAGTACTAACTAAGCGCACAAGCTCGGGATTCCTAAGAGTGCTATGGCCATAAGCAATGACTGTTGGCTGTAGAAGACAATTTGTAATGATTGTTCTAAGAGTAATTCTTGTTACAGAGCTGCTTGTAAACTAAAAAGCCTCACAACTCAAAGTAAATGACTGGTTTTCCAGTGTTTTTTGTTTGTTTGTTTTTTTATTTGTTTGTTTATATTTTACTCATTTATTTTTTATTTGTTTATTTTTTTTAAGTTTTGATCTCCTCTTGTGTTTAAATGACTGTAGCTACAATCTTCACAATCGGAGCCTTAAGCTAAAAGGCTTACAGCGCCTAGTGTTCCCTGGCAGTCTCCATTCCAAATATTAACTAAGCGCACAAGCTCGGGATTCCTAAGAGTGCTATGGCCATAAGCAATGACTGTTGGCTGTAGAAGACTATTTGTAATGACTGTTCTAAGAGCAACTCTTGCTGCTTGTGAACTAAAAAGCCTCACAACTCAAAATAAATGACTGGCTTTCCAGTGTTTTTTGTTTGTTTGTTTTTTTATTTGTTTGTTTATTTTTTATTCATTTATTGTTTATTTGTTTATTTTTTTTTTAAGTTTTGATCTCCTCTTGTGTTTAAATGACTGTAGCTACATTTTCACAATCGGAGCCTTAAGCTCAATGGCTTACAGCGCCTAGTGTTCCCTGGCAGTCTCCATTCCAAGTATTAACTAAGCGCACAAGCTCGGGATTCCTAAGAGTGCTATGGCCATAAGCAATGACTGTTGGCTGTAGAAGACAATTTGTAATGATTGTTCTAAGAGTAACTCTTGTTACAGAGCTGCTTGTAAACTAAAAGGCCTCACAACTCAAAATAAATGACTGGCTTTCCAGTGTTTTTTGTTTGTTTGTTTTTTTATTTGTTTGTTTATTTTTTATTCATTTATTGTTTATTTGTTTATTTTTTTAAAAAGTTTTGATCTCCTCTTGTGTTTAAATGACTGTAGCTACATTTTCACAATCGGAGCCTTAAGCTCAATGGCTTACAGCGCCTAGTGTTCCCTGGCTGTCTCCATTCCAAGTACTAACTAAGCGCACAAGCTCGGGATTCCTAAGAGTGCTATGGCCATAAGCAATGACTGTTGGCTGTAGAAGACAATTTGTAATGATTGTTCTAAGAGTAACTCTTGTTACAGAGCTGCTTGTAAAGTAAAAAGCCTCACAACTCAAAATAAATGACTGGCTTTCCAGTGTTTTTTGTTTATTTGTTTTTTTATTTGTTTGTTTATTTTTTATTCATTTATTGTTTATTTGTTTATTTTTTTTAAAGTTTTGATCTCCTCTTGTGTTTAAATGACTGTAGCTGCAATCTTCACAATCGGAGCCTTAAGCTAAAAAGCTTACAGCGCCTAGTGTTCCCTGGCTGTCTCCATTCCAAGTATTAACTAAGCGCACAAGCTCGGGATTCCTAAGAGTGCTATGGCCATAAGCAATGACTGTTGGCTGTAGAAGACAATTTGTAATGACTGTTCTAAGAGTAACTCTTGTTACAGAGCTGCTTGTAAACTAAAAGGCCTCACAACTCAAAATAAATGACTGGCTTTCCAGTGTTTTTTGTTTGTTTGTTTTTTTATTTGTTTGTTTATTTTTTATTCATTTATTGTTTATTTGTTTATTTTTTTTTAAAGTTTTGATCTCCTCTTGTGTTTAAATGACTGTAGCTACATTTTCACAATCGGAGCCTTAAGCTCAATGGCTTACAGCGCCTAGTGTTCCCTGGCAGTCTCCATTCCAAGTATTAACTAAGCGCACAAGCTCGGGATTCCTAAGAGTGCTATGGCCATAAGCAATGACTGTTGGCTGTAGAAGACTGTTTGTAATGACTGTTCTAAGAGCAACTCTTGCTGCTTGTGAACTAAAAAGCCTCACAACTCAAAATAAATGACTGGCTTTCCAGTGTTTTTTGTTTGTTTGTTTTTTTATTTGTTTGTTTATTTTTATTCATTTATTGTTTATTTGTTTATTTTCTTAAAGTTTTGATCTCCTCTTGTGTTTAAATGACTGTAGCTACATTTTCACAATCGGAGCCTTAAGCTAAATGGCTTACAGCGCCTAGTGTTCCCTGGCAGTCTCCATTCCAAGTATTAACTAAGCGCACAAGCTCGGGATTCCTAAGAGTGCTATGGCCATAAGCAATGACTGTTGGCTGTAGAAGACAATTTGTAATGATTGTTCTAAGAGTAACTCTTGTTACAGAGCTGCTTGTAAACTAAAAAGCCTCACAACTCAAAATAAATGACTGGCTTTCCAGTGTTTTTTGTTTATTTGTTTTTTTTATTTGTTTGTTTATTTTTTATTCATTTATTGTTTATTTGTTTATTTTTTTAAAGTTTTGATCTCCTCTTGTGTTTAAATGACTGTAGCTGCAATCTTCACAATCGGAGCCTTAAGCTAAAAAGCTTACAGCACCTAGTGTTCCCTGGCAGTCTCCATTCCAAGTACTAACTAAGCCCACAAAATCGGGATTTCTAAGAGTGCTGTGGCCATAAAGCAATGACTGTTGGCTGTAGAAGACTGTTCTAAGAGTAACTCTTGTTACAGAGCTGCTTGTAAACTAAAAAGCCTCACAACTCAAATTAAAATGATTGGCTTTCCAGTGTTTTTTGTTTATTTGTTTTTATTTGTTTGATTATTTGTTTATTTATTTTTTTTTAGTTTTGCCCTTCTCTTGTGTTTAAATGACTGTAGCATACAATCTTCACAATCGGAGCCTTAAGCTAAAAAGCTTACAGCACCTAGTGTTCCCTGGCAGTCTCCATTCCAAGTACTAACTAAGCCCACAAGATCGGGATTTCTAAGAGTGCTGTGGCCATAAAGCAATGACTTTTGGCTGTAGAAGACTGTTCTAAGAGTAACTCTTGTTAAAGAGCTGCTTGTAAACTAAAAAGCCTCCCAACTCAAATTAAAATGATTGGATTTCCAGTGTTTTTTTTTTATTTGTTTGTTTATTTTTTATTCATTCATTGTTTATTTGTTTATTTTTTTTAGTTTTGCCCTTCTCTTGCGTTTAAATGACTGTAGCATACAATCTTCACAATCGGAGCCTTAAGCTAAAAAGCTTACAGCACCTAGTGTTCCCTGGCAGTCTCCATTCCAAGTACTAACTACGCCCACAAGATCGGGATTTCTAAGAGTGTTGTGGCCATAAAGCAATGACTGTTGGCTGTAGAAGACTGTTCTAAGAGTAACTCTTGTTACAGAGCTGCTTGTAAACTAAAAAGCCTCACAACTCAAATGAAAATGATTGGCTTTCCAGTGCTTTTTGTTTATTTGTTTTTTATTTGTTTGTTTGTTTTTTATTCATTTATTGTTTATTTGTTTATTTTTTAAAAAGTTTTGCTCTTCTCTTGCGTTTAAATGACTGTAGCATACACTCTTCACAATCGGAGCCTTAAGCTAAAAAGCTTATAGCACCTAGTGTTCCCTGGCAGTCTCCATTCCAAGTACTAACTAAGCCCACAAGATTGGGATTTCTAAGAGTGCTGTGGCCATAAAGCAATGACTGTTGGCTGTAGAAGACTGTTCTAATAGTATCTCTTGTTACAGAGCTGCTTGTAAACTAAAAAGCCTCACAACTCAAATTAAAATGACTGGCTTTACAGTGTTTTTTGTTTATTTGTTTTTTATTTGTTTTTTATTTGTTTATTTTTTTTTAGTTTTGCCCTTCTCTTGTGTTTAAATGACTGTAGCATACAATCTTCACAATTGGAGCCTTAAGCTAAAAAGCTTACAGCACCTAGTGTTCCCTGGCAGTCTCCATTCCAAGTACTAACTAAGCCCACAAGATCGGGATTTCTAAGAGTGCTGTGGACATAAAGCAATGACTGTTGGCTGTAGAAGACTGTTCTAAGAGTAACTCTTGTTACAGAGCTGCTTGTAAACTAAAAAGCCTCACAACTCAAATTAAAATGATTGGCTTTCCAGTGTTTTTTGTTTATTTGTTTGTTTATTTGTTTGTTTATTTTTTATTCATTTATTGTTTATTTGTTTATTTTTTGTTAGTTTTGCCCTTCTCTTGCGTTTAAATGACTGTAGCATACAATCTTCACAATCGGAGCCTTAAGCTAAAAAGCTTACAGCACCTAGTGTTCCCTGGCAGTCTCCATTCCAAGTACTAACTAAGCCCACAAGATTGGGATTTCTAAGAGTGCTGTGGCCATAAAGCAATGACTGTTGGCTGTAGAAGACTGTTCTAATAGTATCTCTTGTTACAGAGCTGCTTGTAAACTAAAAAGCCTCACAATTCAAATTAAAATGATTGGCTTTCCAGTGTTTTTTGTTTATTTGTTTTTTTATTTGTTTGTTTGTTTTTTATTCATTTATTGTTTATTTGTTTATTTTTTGTTGTTTTGCTCTTCTCTTGCATTTAAATGACTGTAGCATACAATCTTCACAATCGGAGCCTTAAGCTAAAAAGCTTACAGCACCTAGTGTTCCCTGGCAGTCTCCATTCCAAGTACTAACTAAGCCCACAAGATCGGGATTTCTAAGAGTGCTGTTGCCATAAAGCAATGACTGTTGGCTGTAGAAGACTGTTCTAAGAGTAACTCTTGTTACAGAGCTGCTTGTAAACTAAAAAGCCTCACAACTCAAATTAAAATGATTGGCTTTCCAGTGTTTTTTGTTTATCTGTTTTTTTATTTGATTGTTTGTTTTTTATTCATTTATTGTTTATTTGTTTATTTTTTTAGTTTTGCTCTTCTCTTGCATTTAAATGACTGTAGCATACAATCTTCACAATCGGAGCCTTAAGCTAAAAAGCTTACAGCACCTAGTGTTCCCTGGCAGTCTCCATTCCAAGTACTAACTAAGCGCACAAGATCGGGATTCCTAAGAGTGCTATGGCCATAATCAATGACTGTTGGCTGTAGAAGAGTATTTGTAATGACTGTTCTAAGAGTAACTCTTGTTACAGAGCTGCGTGTAAACTAAAAAGCCTCACAACTCAAAATAAATGACTGGCTTTCCAGTGTTTTTTGTTTGTTTGTTTTTTTATTTGTTTGTTTATTTTTTATTCATTTATTGTTTATTTGTTTATTTTTTAAAAAGTTTTGATCTCCTCTTGTGTTTAAATGACTGTAGCTACAATCTTCACAATCGGAGCCTTAAGCTAAAAAGCTTATAGCGCCTAGCGTTCTCTGGCAGTCTCCATTCAAAGTACTAAATAAGCCCACAAGATCGGGATTCCTAAGAGTGCTATGGCCATAAGCAATGACTCTTGGCTGTAGAAGAGTATTTGTAATGACTGTTCTAAGAGTAACCCTTGTTACAGAGCTGCTTGTAAACTAAAAAGCCTCACAACTCAAATTAAAATTATTGGCTTTCCAGTGCCTTTTGTTTATTTGCTTATTTATTTGTTTGTTTGTTTATTTTTTATTCATTTATTGTTTATTTGTTTATTTTTGTTTTAGTTTTGCCCTTCTCTTGTGTTTAAATGACTGTAGCATACAATCTTCACAATCAGAGCCTTAAGCTAAAAAGCTTACAGCACCTAGTGGTCCCTGGCAGTCTCCATTCCAAGTACTAACTAAGCCCACAAGATCGGGATTTCTAAGAGTGCTGTGGCCATAAAGCAATGACTGTTGGCTGTAGAAGACTGTTCTAATAGTAACTCTTGTTACAGAGCTGCTTGTAAACTAAAAAGCCTCACAACTCAAATTAAAATGACTGGCTTTACAGTGTTTTTTGTTTATTTGTTTTTTATTTGTTTGTTTATTTGTTTATTTTTTTTTAGTTTTGCCCTTCTCTTGTGTTTAAATGACTGTAGCATACAATCTTCACAATTGGAGCCTTAAGCTAAAAAGCTTACAGCACCTAGTGTTCCCTGGCAGTCTCCATTCCAAGTACTAACTAAGCCCACAAGATCGGGATTTCTAAGAGTGCTGTGGACATAAAGCAATGACTGTTGGCTGTAGAAGACTGTTCTAAGAGTAACTCTTGTTACAGAGCTGCTTGTAAACTAAAAAGCCTCACAACTCAAATTAAAATGATTGGCTTTCCAGTGTTTTTTGTTTATTTGTTTTTTATTTGTTTGTTTATTTGTTTATTTTTTTTTTTTTAGTTTTGCCCTTCTCTTGCGTTTAAATGACTGTAGCATACAATCTTCACAATCGGAGCCTTAAGCTAAAAAGCTTACAGCACCTAGTGTTCCCTGGCAGTCTCCATTCCAAGTACTAACTAAGCCCACAAGATCGGGATTTCTAAGAGTGCTGTGGCCATAAAGCAATGACTGTTGGCTGTAGAAGACTGTTCTAAGAGTAACTCTTGTTACAGAGCTGCTTGTAAACTAAAAAGCCTCACAACTGAAATTAAAATGATTGGCTTTCCAGTGTTTTTTGTCTATTTGTTTGTTTATTTGTTTGTTTATTTTTTATTCATTTATTGTTTATTTGTTTATTTTTTGTTAGTTTTGCCCTTCTCTTGCGTTTAAATGACTGTAGCATACAATCTTCACAATCGGAGCCTTAAGCTAAAAAGCTTACAGCACCTAGTGTTCCCTAGCAGTCTCCATTCCAAGTACTAACTAAGCCCACAAGATCGGGATTTCTAAGAGTGCTGTGGCCATAAAGCAATGACTGTTGGCTGTAGAAGACTGTTCTAATAGTAACTCTTGTTACAGAGCTGCTTGTAAACTAAAAAGCCTCACAATTCAAATTAAAATGATTGGCTTTCCAGTGATTTTTGTTTATTTGTTTTTTTATTTGTTTGTTTGTTTTTTATTCATTTATTGTTTATTTGATTATTTTTTGTTGTTTTGCTCTTCTCTTGCGTTTAAATGACTGTAGCATACAATCTTCACAATCGGAGCCTTAAGCTAAAAAGCTTACAGCACCTAGTGTTCCCTGGCAGTCTCCATTCCAAGTACTAACTAAGCCCACAAGATCGGGATTTCTAAGAGTGCTGTGGCCATAAAGCAATGACTGTTGGCTGTAGAAGACTGTTCTAAGAGTAACTCTTGTTACAGAGCTGCTTGTAAACTAAAAAGCCTCACAACTCAAATTAAAATGATTGGCTTTCCAGTGTTTTTTGTTTATTTGTTTATTTATTTGTTTGTTTGTTTTTTATTCATTTATTGTTTATTTGTTTATTTTTTAGTTTTGCTCTTCTCTTGCATTTAAATGACTGTAGCATACAATCTTCACAATCGGAGCCTTAAGCTAAAAAGCTTACAGCACCTAGTGTTCCCTGGCAGTCTCCATTCCAAGTACTAACTAAGCCCACAAAATCGGGATTTCTAAGAGTGCTGTGGCCATAAAGCAATGACTGTTGGCTGTAGAAGACTGTTCTAAGAGTAACTCTTGTTACAGAGCTGCTTGTAAACTAAAAAGCCTCACAACTCAAATTAAAATGATTGGCTTTCCAGTGTTTTTTGTTTATTTGTTTATTTATTTGTTTGTTTGTTTTTTATTCATTTATTGTTTATTTGTTTATTTTTTAGTTTTGCTCTTCTCTTGCATTTAAATGACTGTAGCATACAATCTTCACAATCGGAGCCTTAAGCTAAAAAGCTTACAGCACCTAGTGTTCCCTGGCAGTCTCCATTCCAAGTACTAACTAAGCCCACAAGATTGGGATTTCTAAGAGTGCTGTGGCCATAAAGCAATGACTGTTGGCTGTAGAAGACTGTTCTAATAGTATCTCTTGTTACAGAGCTGCTTGTAAACTAAAAAGCCTCACAACTCAAATTAAAATGACTGGCTTTACAGTGTTTTTTGTTTATTTGTTTTTTATTTGTTTTTTATTTGTTTATTTTTTTTTAGTTTTGCCCTTCTCTTGTGTTTAAATGACTGTAGCATACAATCTTCACAATTGGAGCCTTAAGCTAAAAAGCTTACAGCACCTAGTGTTCCCTGGCAGTCTCCATTCCAAGTACTAACTAAGCCCACAAGATCGGGATTTCTAAGAGTGCTGTGGACATAAAGCAATGACTGTTGGCTGTAGAAGACTGTTCTAAGAGTAACTCTTGTTACAGAGCTGCTTGTAAACTAAAAAGCCTCACAACTCAAATTAAAATGATTGGCTTTCCAGTGTTTTTTGTTTATTTGTTTGTTTATTTGTTTGTTTATTTTTTATTCATTTATTGTTTATTTGTTTATTTTTTGTTAGTTTTGCCCTTCTCTTGCGTTTAAATGACTGTAGCATACAATCTTCACAATCGGAGCCTTAAGCTAAAAAGCTTACAGCACCTAGTGTTCCCTGGCAGTCTCCATTCCAAGTACTAACTAAGCCCACAAGATTGGGATTTCTAAGAGTGCTGTGGCCATAAAGCAATGACTGTTGGCTGTAGAAGACTGTTCTAATAGTATCTCTTGTTACAGAGCTGCTTGTAAACTAAAAAGCCTCACAATTCAAATTAAAATGATTGGCTTTCCAGTGTTTTTTGTTTATTTGTTTTTTTATTTGTTTGTTTGTTTTTTATTCATTTATTGTTTATTTGTTTATTTTTTGTTGTTTTGCTCTTCTCTTGCATTTAAATGACTGTAGCATACAATCTTCACAATCGGAGCCTTAAGCTAAAAAGCTTACAGCACCTAGTGTTCCCTGGCAGTCTCCATTCCAAGTACTAACTAAGCCCACAAGATCGGGATTTCTAAGAGTGCTGTTGCCATAAAGCAATGACTGTTGGCTGTAGAAGACTGTTCTAAGAGTAACTCTTGTTACAGAGCTGCTTGTAAACTAAAAAGCCTCACAACTCAAATTAAAATGATTGGCTTTCCAGTGTTTTTTGTTTATCTGTTTTTTTATTTGATTGTTTGTTTTTTATTCATTTATTGTTTATTTGTTTATTTTTTTAGTTTTGCTCTTCTCTTGCATTTAAATGACTGTAGCATACAATCTTCACAATCGGAGCCTTAAGCTAAAAAGCTTACAGCACCTAGTGTTCCCTGGCAGTCTCCATTCCAAGTACTAACTAAGCGCACAAGATCGGGATTCCTAAGAGTGCTATGGCCATAATCAATGACTGTTGGCTGTAGAAGAGTATTTGTAATGACTGTTCTAAGAGTAACTCTTGTTACAGAGCTGCGTGTAAACTAAAAAGCCTCACAACTCAAAATAAATGACTGGCTTTCCAGTGTTTTTTGTTTGTTTGTTTTTTTATTTGTTTGTTTATTTTTTATTCATTTATTGTTTATTTGTTTATTTTTTAAAAAGTTTTGATCTCCTCTTGTGTTTAAATGACTGTAGCTACAATCTTCACAATCGGAGCCTTAAGCTAAAAAGCTTATAGCGCCTAGCGTTCTCTGGCAGTCTCCATTCAAAGTACTAAATAAGCCCACAAGATCGGGATTCCTAAGAGTGCTATGGCCATAAGCAATGACTCTTGGCTGTAGAAGAGTATTTGTAATGACTGTTCTAAGAGTAACCCTTGTTACAGAGCTGCTTGTAAACTAAAAAGCCTCACAACTCAAATTAAAATTATTGGCTTTCCAGTGCCTTTTGTTTATTTGCTTATTTATTTGTTTGTTTGTTTATTTTTTATTCATTTATTGTTTATTTGTTTATTTTTGTTTTAGTTTTGCCCTTCTCTTGTGTTTAAATGACTGTAGCATACAATCTTCACAATCAGAGCCTTAAGCTAAAAAGCTTACAGCACCTAGTGGTCCCTGGCAGTCTCCATTCCAAGTACTAACTAAGCCCACAAGATCGGGATTTCTAAGAGTGCTGTGGCCATAAAGCAATGACTGTTGGCTGTAGAAGACTGTTCTAATAGTAACTCTTGTTACAGAGCTGCTTGTAAACTAAAAAGCCTCACAACTCAAATTAAAATGACTGGCTTTACAGTGTTTTTTGTTTATTTGTTTTTTATTTGTTTGTTTATTTGTTTATTTTTTTTTAGTTTTGCCCTTCTCTTGTGTTTAAATGACTGTAGCATACAATCTTCACAATTGGAGCCTTAAGCTAAAAAGCTTACAGCACCTAGTGTTCCCTGGCAGTCTCCATTCCAAGTACTAACTAAGCCCACAAGATCGGGATTTCTAAGAGTGCTGTGGACATAAAGCAATGACTGTTGGCTGTAGAAGACTGTTCTAAGAGTAACTCTTGTTACAGAGCTGCTTGTAAACTAAAAAGCCTCACAACTCAAATTAAAATGATTGGCTTTCCAGTGTTTTTTGTTTATTTGTTTTTTATTTGTTTGTTTATTTGTTTATTTTTTTTTTTTTAGTTTTGCCCTTCTCTTGCGTTTAAATGACTGTAGCATACAATCTTCACAATCGGAGCCTTAAGCTAAAAAGCTTACAGCACCTAGTGTTCCCTGGCAGTCTCCATTCCAAGTACTAACTAAGCCCACAAGATCGGGATTTCTAAGAGTGCTGTGGCCATAAAGCAATGACTGTTGGCTGTAGAAGACTGTTCTAAGAGTAACTCTTGTTACAGAGCTGCTTGTAAACTAAAAAGCCTCACAACTCAAATTAAAATGATTGGCTTTCCAGTGTTTTTTGTCTATTTGTTTGTTTATTTGTTTGTTTATTTTTTATTCATTTATTGTTTATTTGTTTATTTTTTGTTAGTTTTGCCCTTCTCTTGCGTTTAAATGACTGTAGCATACAATCTTCACAATCGGAGCCTTAAGCTAAAAAGCTTACAGCACCTAGTGTTCCCTAGCAGTCTCCATTCCAAGTACTAACTAAGCCCACAAGATCGGGATTTCTAAGAGTGCTGTGGCCATAAAGCAATGACTGTTGGCTGTAGAAGACTGTTCTAATAGTAACTCTTGTTACAGAGCTGCTTGTAAACTAAAAAGCCTCACAATTCAAATTAAAATGATTGGCTTTCCAGTGATTTTTGTTTATTTGTTTTTTTATTTGTTTGTTTGTTTTTTATTCATTTATTGTTTATTTGATTATTTTTTGTTGTTTTGCTCTTCTCTTGCGTTTAAATGACTGTAGCATACAATCTTCACAATCGGAGCCTTAAGCTAAAAAGCTTACAGCACCTAGTGTTCCCTGGCAGTCTCCATTCCAAGTACTAACTAAGCCCACAAGATCGGGATTTCTAAGAGTGCTGTGGCCATAAAGCAATGACTGTTGGCTGTAGAAGACTGTTCTAAGAGTAACTCTTGTTACAGAGCTGCTTGTAAACTAAAAAGCCTCACAACTCAAATTAAAATGATTGGCTTTCCAGTGTTTTTTGTTTATTTGTTTATTTATTTGTTTGTTTGTTTTTTATTCATTTATTGTTTATTTGTTTATTTTTTAGTTTTGCTCTTCTCTTGCATTTAAATGACTGTAGCATACAATCTTCACAATCGGAGCCTTAAGCTAAAAAGCTTACAGCACCTAGTGTTCCCTAGCAGTCTCCATTCCAAGTACTAACTAAGCCCACAAGATCGGGATTTCTAAGAGTGCTGTGGCCATAAAGCAATGACTGTTGGCTGTAGAAGACTGTTCTAATAGTAACTCTTGTTACAGAGCTGCTTGTAAACTAAAAAGCCTCACAATTCAAATTAAAATGATTGGCTTTCCAGTGATTTTTGTTTATTTGTTTTTTTATTTGTTTGATTATTTGTTTAATTATTTTTTTTTAGTTTTGCCCTTCTCTTGTGTTTAAATGACTGTAGTATACAATCTTCACAATCGGAGCCTTAAGCTAAAAAGCTTACAGCACCTAGTGTTCCCTGGCAGTCTCCATTCCAAGTACTAACTAAGCCCACAAGATCGGGATTTCTAAGAGTGCTGTGGCCATAAAGCAATGACTGTTGGCTGTAGAAGACTGTTCTAAGAGTAACTCTTGTTACAGAGCTGCTTGTAAACTAAAAAGCCTCACAACTCAAATGAAAATGATTGGCTTTCCAGTGTTTTTTGTTTATTTCTTTTTTTATTTGTTTGTTTGTCTTTTATTAATTTATTGTTTATTTGTTAATTTTTTGTTGTTTTGCTCTTCTCTTGCGTTTAAATGACTGTAGCATACAATCTTCACAATCGGAGCCTTAAGCTAAAAAGCTTACAGCACCTAGTGTTCCCTGGCAGTCTCCATTCCAAGTACTAACTAAGCCCACAAGATCGGGATTTCTAAGAGTGCTGTGGCCATAAGCAATGACTCTTGGCTGTAGAAGAGTATTTGTAATGACTGTTCTAAGAGTAACTCTTGTTACAGAGCTGCTTGTAAACTAAAAAGCCTCACAACTCAAATTAAAATGATTGGCTTTCCAGTGTTTTTTGTTCATTTATTTTTTATTTGTTTGTTTATTTGTTTATCTTTTTGTTTTGTTTTACCCTTCTCTTGCGTTTAAATGACTGTAGCATACAATCTTCACAATCAGAGCCTTAAGCTAAAAAGCTTACAGCACCTAGTGGTCCCTGGCAGTCTCCATTCCAAGTACTAACGAAGCCCACAAGATCGGGTCTTCTAAGAGTGCTGTGGCCATAAAGCAATGACTGTTGGCTGTAGAAGACTGTTCTAAGAGTAACTCTTGTTACAGAGCTGCTTGTAAACTAAAAAGCCTCACAACTCAAATTAAAATGATTGGCTTTCCAGTGACTTTTGTTTATTTGTTTTTTTATTTGTTTGTTTGTCTTTTATTCATTTATTGTTTATTTGTTTATTTTTTTGTTGTTTTGCTCTTCTCTTGCGTTTAAATGACTGTAGCATACAATCTTCACAATCGGAGCCTTAAGCTAAAAAGCTTACAGCACCTAGTGTTCCCTGGCAGTCTCCATTCCAAGTACTAACTAAGCCCACAAGATGGGGATTTATAAGATTGCTGTGGCCATAAAGCAATGACTGTTGGCTGTAGAAGACTGTTCTAAGAGTAACTCTTGTTACAGAGCTGCTTGTAAACTAAAAAGCCTCACAACTCAAATTAAAATGACTGGCTTTCCAGTGTTTTTTGTTTATTTGTTTTTTTTTTGTTTGTTTGTTTATTTTTTATTCACTTATTGTTTATTTGTTTATTTTTTTTTTAGTTTTGCTCTCCTCTTGTGTTTAAATGACTGTAGCTACAATCTTCACAATCGGAGCCTTAAGATAAAAAGCTTACAGCACCTAGTGTTCCCTGGCAGTCTCCATTCCAAGTGCTAAGTAAGCCCACAAGATGGGGATTTCTAAGAGTGCTGTGGCCATAAAGCAATGACTGTTGGCTGTAGAAGACTGTTCTAAGACTAACTCTTGTTACAGAGCTGCTTGTAAACTAAAAAGCCTCACAACTCAAATTAAAATGACTGGCTTTTTTATTTGTTATTTTTTTTTTATTAGTTTGTTAACTTTTATTCATTTATTGTTTATTTGTTTATTTTTTAATTTAAATTTTGCTCTCCTCTTGTGTTTAAATGACTGTAGCTACAATCTTCACAATCGGAGTCTTCAGTGAGACTTTTACATGTTTGAGACACTTTGAAAATCAAGGGAGAATATCCAGTGAATTTAGCCAAATGCGCAATTCCTCCTCATATTCTATCACATCTAATGCTGTGTTTATACGGTCATTATAAAAAAAAATTCCACATCTAAATACCTTCATCTTCAGGATATTTATAGTATGTTATATTGTGTCTTCAGTGAGCCTGTTAAATTTTTGAGACTCATTGAAAATAAAGAGAAAATATCCATTGAATTTAGAAAAATGCGCAATTTCTCCATTATCTTTCATGTCAAATGCTATATTCACAGTGCCATTATGAAAAAAACTCCACTGTAAATTTTCTTAATCTTGAGGATGTTTAAAGTCTGTATTATTGTGTCTTCAATGAGCCTTTTACATTTTTGAGACACTTTGGAAATAAAGGGAAAATATCCAGTGAATTTAGCCAAATGCGCAATTCCTCCATATATTCTATCACCTCTAATGCTGTGTTCATACAGTCATTATGAAAAAACTTCCACATCAAAATATCTTCATCTTCAGGATATTTATAGTATGTTATATTGTGTCTTCATTGAGCCTGTTAGATGTTTGAGACTCATTGAAAATAAAGAGAAAATATCCAGTGAATTTAGACAAATGTGCAATTTCTCCACATAATTCTTTTCTGTCTAATGCTGTGTTTACAAGGTCATTATGAAAAAAATTCCACAGCAACAATTCTTCATCTTCAGTATATTAATCATCTGTTATATTGTGTCTTCAGTGAACCTTTTAGATTTTTGAGACTCATTGAAAATAAAGAGAAAATATCCAGTGAATTTAGACAAATGTGCAATTCCTCCATATTCTATCATGTCAAATGCTGTATTCACAGGGCCATTATGAAAAAAATTCCACAGTAGAATTTCTTCATCTTGAGGACGTTTATAGTCTGTAATATAGTGTCTTCGATGAGCCTTTTACATTTTTGAGACACTTTGAAAATAAAGAGATAATATCCAGTGAATTTAGACAAATGCGCAATTTCTCCTCATAATTCTATTATCTCTAATGCTGTGTTTACAAGGTCATTATAAAAAAAATCCACAGCAAAATTTCTTCATCTTCAGGATATTAATCGTCTGTTATATTGTGTCTTCAGTGAGCCTTTTAGATGTTTGAGACTCTTTGATAAAAAAGAGAAAATGTCCAATTAATTTAGGCACATGTATGATTTCTCTACATATTCTATCATGTCCACTGCTGTTATAGGGCAATTAAAAAAAATCCACATCAAAATATCTTCATATTCAGGGTATTAATATTCTGTTATATTGTGTCTTCAGTGAGCTTTTCTAATTATTGAGACACTTTGAAAATAAATTGATAGCATCCAGTGAATTTAGACAAATGCGCAATTTCTCCATATTTTATCATGTCAAGTGCTATATTCACAGGGCCATTATGAAAAAATTCCTCAGTAAAATTTCTTCATCTTGAGGATGTTTATAGTCTGTAATATTGTGTCGTCAGTGAGCCTTTTACATTTTTGAGACACTTTGAAAATAAAGGGAAAATATCCAGTGAATTTAGCCAAATGCGCAATTCCTCCTCATATTCTATGACCTCTAATGCTGTATTTATACGGTCATTATAAAATTCCACATCAAAATATCTTCATCTTCAGGATATTTATAGTATGTTATATTGTGTCTTCAGTGAGCCTGTTAGATTTTTGAGACTCATTGAAAATAAAGATAAAATATCCATTGAATTTAGAAAAATGCGCACTTTCTCCATATTCGATCATGTAAAATGCTATATTCACAGGGTCACTACAAAAGAAATTCCACAGTAAAATTTCTTAATCTTGAGGATGTTTATAGTATGTAATATTGTGTCTTCAATGAGCCTTTTAGATTTTTGAGACACTTTGAAAATAAAGAGATAATATCCAGTGAATTTAGACAAATGCGCAATTTCTCCACATAATTCTATCACCCCTATTGCTGTGTTTATACGGTCATTTTGAAAAAACTTCCACATCAAAATATCTTCATCTTCAGGATATTTATAGTATGTTATATTGTGTCTTCAGTGAGCCTGTTAGATTTTTGAGACTCATTGAAAATAAAGAGAAAATATCCATTGAATTTAGAAAAATGCGCAATTTCTCCATATTCGATCATGTCAAATGCTATATTCACAGGGCCACTACAAAAGAAATTCCACAGTAAAATTTCTTAATCTTGAGAATGTTTATAGTCTGTAATATTGTGTCTTCAATGAGCCTTTTACATTTTTGAGACACTTTGGAAATAAAGAGAAAATATCCAGTGAATTTATCCAAATGCGCAATTCCTCCATATATTCTATCACCTCTAATGCTGTGTTTATACGGTCATTATGAAAAAACTTCCACATCAAAATATCTTCATCTTCAGGATATTTATAGTATGTTATATTGTGTCTTCAGTGAGCCTGTTAGATGTTTGAGACTCATTGAAAATAAAGAGATAATATCCAGTGAATTTAGACAAATGTGCAATTTCTCCACATAATTCTATTCTGTCTAATGCTGTGTTTACAAGGTCATTATGAAAAAAATTCCACAGCAACATTTCTTCATCTTCAGTATATTAATCGTCTGTTATATTGTGTCTTTAGTGAGCCTTTTAGATTTTTGAGACTCATTGAAAATAAAGAGAAAATATCCATTGAATTTAGAAAAATGCGCAATTTCTCCATATTCGATCATGTCTTTGCTAGTACGGACCACGCCCTCAGAGGCTGAAATGGGGAGGCAAACTCAGAAGTCTTTTGGGGAAGAGTTTAGGGCGGCTTATGAATGCGTATGAAGCCGGACCCCCCCGTTGGATAAAGTAATATGAGAAAAGGGTGGAGATGGGGTGGAGGTGGGAGCGAGTTTAAAACAGGAGGCTCAGTGGGCTTGATAAAGGCCGAACACGGCTCCGAATATGGGGATCAGCAGGAATGACTCAGCGCGGAGGAGCGAGCTGACGTCGTGAAGCAGTCGAGTCGAGATCCGTCTCCTGAACTGAATGAGGCGAATTTGTCTGTCGCAAGAATGACGTGAATTTGCAGGGTATATATAGGGCTGAGAGGAGGAGTTTGGGCGTGGTCCTACTCCCAAAATTAAGTTATTAGCATAACTTCACAAATGCTATATTCACAGGGCCACTACAAAAGAAATTCCACAGTAAAATTTCTTAATCTTGAGGATGTTTATAGTCTGTAATATTGTGTCTTCAATGAGCCTTTTAGATTTTTGAGACACTTTGAAAATAAAGAGATAACATCCAGTGAATTTAGACAAATGCGCAATTCCTCCACATAATTTTATCACCCCTATTGCTGTGTTTACACGGTCATTATAAAACAAAAAACCATATCTAAATATCTTCATCTTCAGGATATTTATAGTATGTTATATTGTGTCTTCAGTGAGCCTGTTAGATTTTTGAGACTCATTGAAAATAAAGAGAAAATATCTATTGAATTTAGAAAAATGCGCAATTTCTCCATATTCTATCATGTCAAATGCGATATTCACAGGGCCATTATGAAAAAAACTCCACAGTAAAATTTCTTAATCTTGAGGATGTTTATAGTCTGTAATATTGTGTCTTCAATGAGCCTTTTACATTTTTGAGACACTTTGGAAATAAAGGGAAAATATTCAGTGAATTTAGAAAAATGTGCAATTTCTCCATATTCGGTCATGTCAAATGCTGTATTCACAGGGCCATTAAGAAAAAAATTCCACAGTAGAATTTCTTCATCTTGAGGACGTTTATAGTCTGTAATATTGTGTCTTCGATGAGCCTTTTACATTTTTGAGACACTTTGAAAATAAAGGGAAAATATCCAGTGAATTTAGCCAAATGCGCAATTCCTCCTCATATTCTATCACCTCTAATGCTGTGTTTATACGGTCATTATAAAATTCCACATCTAAATATCTTCATCTTCAGGATATTTATAGTATGTTATATTATGTCTTCAGTGAGCCTGTTAGATTTTTGAGACTCATTGAAAATAAAGAGAAAATATCCATTGAATTTAGAAAAATGCGCAATTTCTCCATATTCGATCATGTCAAATGCTATATTCACAGGGCCACTACAAAAGAAATTCCACAGTAAAATTTCTTAATCTTGAGGATGTTTATAGTCTGTAATATTGTGTCTTCAATGAGCCTTTTACATTTTTGAGACACTTTGAAAATAAAGGGAAAATATCCAGTGAATTTAGCCAAATGCGCAATTTCTCCACATAATTCTATCACCCCTATTGCTGTGTTTATACGGTCATTTTGAGAAAACTTCCACATCAAAATATCTTCATCTTCAGGATATTTATAGTATGTTATATTGTGTCTTCAGTGAGCCTGTTAGATTTTTGAGACTCATTGAAAATAAAGAGAAAATATCCATTGAATTTAGAAAAATGCGCAATTTCTCCATATTCGATCATGTCAAATGCTATATTCACAGGGCCACTACAAAAGAAATTCCACAGTAAAATTTCTTAATCTTGAGGATGTTTATAGTCTGTAATATTGTGTCTTCAATGAGCCTTTTAGATTTTTGAGACACTTTGAAAATAAAGAGATAATATCCAGTGAATTTAGACAAATGCGCAATTCCTCCACATAATTCTATCACCCCTATTGCTGTGTTTATACGGTCATTATAAATAAAAAATCCATATCTAAATATCTTCATCTTCAGGATATTTATATTATGTTATATTGTGTCTTCAGTGAGCCTGTTAGATTTTTGAGACTCATTGAAAATAAAGAGAAAATATCTATTGAATTTAGAAAAATGCGCAATTTCTCCATATTCTATCATGTCAAATGCGATATTCACAGGGCCATTATGAAAAAAACTCCACAGTAAAATTTCTTAATCTTGAGGATGTTTATAGTCTGTAATATTGTGTCTTCAATGAGCCTTTTACATTTTTGAGACACTTTGGAAATAAAGGGAAAATATTGTGGTGGAAGTTTTACCCTGAAAATATCAGACAGGCAGTTCTTGTGTCAAGTAACAAAAAGATTTTATTAAGAGTAAGAGAGAGCGTGCGTTGTTGGATGAAATCAGCGGGCACACTCACACTGAGAGAAGGTTACACACAGTTTTGTCTTTTCCTGACGATGACGTAAGGACAGTGAAACAGAGCTTGCTCAATGTTCTGTAGCCTTGTTCTCCTGTCTTATCAGCTTCAGCAACCTTGTAAGCTTGGTTCTGTAGCTTTGGTTGTGAGTACGCGATGTTCGTGTTGCAAGGTGCAACTGTCAGTTTAATCTGATGAATGTGAGCACATGCTGGTCACTTCTTCACGTCAAACGCCAAGGTACATTTTGCTCAGTATCAATCATAAATGAGTTTGTCATTACAATCCCCCCTATGATACTATCAAAATTTACCTTAAAACAGACCCTCTAGACATGGCTATGAATATATGGTGTAAGCGTCCTAAGTCAGCTTGTCGCTGAATTTTACTAGGCAATCGCGTGCACTGCATTGTATATGAGTAAGCGTATTTCTACAAATTCACTATGCACATGTGAACATAAGGGAGGGGCAGTGTTGCGATGTAAGTCAGCTGATTCTGCTGGCGTCTTTCCAGTGTTGTCTTCTTAGATCCTTAATCAGCACCCAATCGCCTGGTTTGAAGTCGTGCAGGAACTGGTCAGCTGGGCTCGGCAGGACAGCTTTTACCTGTGGATAGATATCAGACAAGATTGTTTAGAGTTTTGAGCAGTAAGCTACCAAAGTGTCGGACAGTAGGACTTGGTCCTGCAGGGGTGGTCCCACCCCAATATTGGGAGGTCTTCCAAACACTATCTCAAAAGCGCTGAGGCCTGTTTTTGGTTGAGGTCTGGTTCTCATCTGCCACAACACTAATGGTAAGCATTTGACCCAGGATAACCCTGTATCCTGGTGCATTTTGGCTAATCCATTCTTTAATGTGCCATTCATTCGTTCCACCGCCCCTGCACTGGCAGGGTGGTAGCTGCAATGTTTTCTCATGTCTATACCTAGGTGCTTGGTCAGATCAATCAGACCTCGTTGTACGAATGGGGTGCCGTTATCGCTCGAGATGCGGGTTGGAAGACCCCACCTGGGGATTATTTCTCTCAACAACATTTTCGTACAAGCTTGTGCGTCCTGTTTACCTGTGGGAAAAGCTTCCGTCCACTTGCTGAACATACATACGCAAACCAACATGTATTTCTTTCCCTCTGCCTGAGTCAGTTCTACAAAATCAATTTGCCAGTGCTGGAATGGTTCTGTTGCGGGCGGGTGGCCCGCTGTGGAAGTTTGCGCATGTGCTGCTTTCGCAGAGTGTTGTGCGCATATCAGACACTGAGAACAAAATTTTTGGGTTAAGTTCGTGAGGCCTGGAGTGTACCACTGTTTTCTCAAAGTGTCCACTATCCCCCCTTTGGACATGTGGCTACGCCCATGTACAATCTTAATCAGGCCTCTCGCGTATTCTTTGGGTAGGCAGGGTTTGTTTGTTGGCGCATGCATCCAACCTTGTGGGGTCAGTGAACACTTGTCTTGTTTCCGCCTCCTTATTTCAGCTGCCGTGGCTGAAGACTGGATATCTGCAAGAGATACGGTAAGGTTAGTCACAGGACTAGCGGAGGCTTGGATGTGGGGTTTGAGTGCTGCTGCTTTCGCAGCAAGGTCTGCCTTTGCATTACCCTTGGTGATGTAATCAGTTCCCTTTTGGTGAGCCGCACACTTAACTATAGCTAATTCTTTGGGTAGTAGGATAGACTCCAGGAGTTCGGCCACTAACTGGTGATGTTTAATGTGTGTACCATTGCTAGTCAGGAATTTACGGTGTTTCCAGATTGCAGCAAAATCTGAGGCCACGCCCCAAGCATATCTGGAATCCGTGAAAACCGTCGCTGACTTACCTTCTGCGAGTTTACATGTCTCGATTAGGGCTACCAGTTCGGCGGCTTGGGCCGAATATGTGGATGGCAAGGGTTTAGCCACTAAGACCTCTGAAGCAGTCACAACCGCACATCCAACCTTATTCACGCCGTGTCGGTCTCTGGAAGCTGATCCATCTACAAACAAAACAAGATCAGGGTTAGTGAGAGGTTCGTCTTTCAGGTCTAGTCTGGGTGTGCATGTTTCAGTCAGTACTGCCACACAGTCATGTGGTTCCCCGTCCTCGGCCGTAGGGAGCAGGGTTGCTGGATTTAGGGAGGTGCAGCGTTTTACTGTGATGTTTGGCATGTCAAGCAATGTAGTGTGATACCTCAGCCATCGCTGCGCCGACAAGTGTGAGACCTTCTGGTCCTGCAATATTCTGTGAACTGCATGTGGTACTAGGAGTGTAAGTGGAGAGTAAGCAACAATGTCCCGTGATGCTAAGACTGCTTTTTCCGCAGCTGCCACTGCTCGGAGGCAAGCTGGCAGTCCCTGTGCAACTGCATCCAATTTTGCAGAAAAATAGGCAACCGGGCGTTTGTGTGGTCCGTGCTGTTGGCACAGGACAGAAGTCATATAGCCCTCTTTTTCATCCACCATCTGGTGGTAGGGTTTGTCTGGGTCGGGGACTCCTAGAACTGGAAAAGTTTGCAGTGTTTGTTTAAGGTTAGTGAATGCCTTTTCTGCCTCTGCAGTCCAGACCAGTCTGGAAGAGCTAGTTCCCTTAGTGGGTATTAAGTCTCGCAAGGGGCCCTCAGCCTGAGCATAAGATGGTATAAATGCTCTACAGTAAGATGTAGTTCCTAAAAATGAAAGCATTTGTTTTTTGGTTTGCGGTTTAGGTATGGCTGCAATCGCTGCCGCTCGTTCTGCTGACAGTGTATGGGTGGTACCTGTCAGGATGTGGCCCAGAAAAGTCACTTCTTGTTTACAATATTGCAGTTTTTTAAGAGACGCTTAGTGCCCCTCCTTAGCCAAGTGCAGCAGGAGGTCATGAGATGCTACAACACAAAGTTCTCTCGTGGGGGCAGCTATAAGCAGGTCATCCACGTACTGTAGGAGGGAAACGCCCTCAGGAAGAACTAAACCATCTAAGCTTTGTTTCAACGCTCCGTTGTAAATGGTAGGGGATTCACAATATCCCTGACATAGCCTGGTGAAGGTGTAGGGTTTACCCTCAAATTGGAAAGCAAACCAGAATTGGCTATCAGGATGCACTGGAACGCTAAAAAAAGCGTTTGCTAAGTCCACAACTGTGTACCACTGTGTGTCAGGCGGGATGGATGATAAGATGGTGTGTGGGTTGGGTACCTCTGGGGCTCTAGCGTGAACTGCAGCATTTACAGCCTGCAAATCTTGAACAAAACGCCAGTTATCTCCCCCTGGTTTCTTAACTGGGAAGATAGGTGTTCTGACTGGGGAAGATGGGCATGGGATAATTACTCCTGCCTCTTTTAGTGCCTCGAGTACTGGCCTAATACCTTCCAGTGCCTCCTTCCGTAAGGGGTACTGGTTCTGTTTGGGTCTGTATGTGCTCTTTGGGGTTATCACAACGGGTTCACAATTCCTAATAAGGCCCACATCATTTTTACCTTTTGCCCAGAGGGTATCTGGGATATCTGCTAGGTCTGTTGGCAAAACTACCTCTGTTACCATGGACAGTGTATCATTTGCTGCCAATGTGACCACTCTGTGCGCATGGAACAGGTAAGGTGTGACTATTTTATATATATTTGTGCAACGGCTGTGCATGATGGGCAGTGGTCCCTCCACAGGACGCCAGTCTATAACCTTCAACACTACTGTGTTTAACCATGTACCCACGTCCTTCCATTCCTCATGCGGAGCCTTTCCCAGCGACACATGAGGAATGGAGTCGTACACTTCAAACAGCTCAATTTGGTCCCTGTTTAGGGTGACTGTTGCGCCTGCGAGGGTATCGCCCACGTACACTGTGTTAGTCCTAATAATTTCGTTCTGCACTTCCTTAAAGAACTTTAGTTCGAATTCTTTATCTGGCCCTTCACTTATTGTGGCTGTGACATGCAGCTGATCAGGCTGCATCCACTGCATTGCTGTCTCCATATTTAAGTCTTTAGCTTCGTTTAATAGCATCGCTCCTAGATTTCCATGCCCGCTCTTCAACTCCCATTCATATACATACAGAGGCTCTCCCAATCCGTACCTCACGCCCTGAAAATCAGGGTGTTCTTCTGCAAAGCACACCGACAATCCCGTCGGGGTACTTTCCAGCTTACACTTTAGTTTACACATGAGATCTCTGGCTAGTAAGTTTACTGGGCAACACATGGAAATCAGGAAACTGTGCTGAAAATTTCTATCTCCCAATCTACATTGGAGCGGGCCAGAGACTGGCTCTTTGGTCATTCTCCCTCCAGCTCCAATGGTCGTTATTGATTTGTTTGTGAGTGGCACATTTATTTCATTCCCTTTAATAACTGAGTGAGCTGCCCCACTATCTACTAAAAATTTCAATGGCTTGTTTTTTACAATGAGGGTTACCATAGGCAAATCTAAAGCGTTCTTAGTCAATTGCGTTTGATAAAGTAAATAAGGTGATTGTACTTCCCTGTCTGATGCGTCGGTGTGTTCCCTGGTGTTCCCGTTCCCCTCCTCCGCCCGTCATTCCTCCTCGCCATCCGCTGGTGTCCAGCTGGTTGGGTATTTTGGATTCTTTGGTGGTTGTGGGCAATCGCGCGCTAAATGTCCTGGCTTATCGCAGTTGTAGCATCGATTGTGTCGCTCCATGTCAGGTCCTCCAGGCGCGTCGCGTTCTTTCTTTATTCTGATCTCTTCCTCTGCCTCTCCCACGCCCTCTGCGTATGGTCTGGGCTTGGAACTGCTGCACCATGGTTAACATGGCTTGTTCTTGGACGTCCGCCTTTTTCTTGTTCCTCTTGTTTTCTTGCTCGCGGAGTAGTGTTTCGTGGTGTCTGGCATGCTCCTCGATGATCGTCAGGGGCTGCTTTGAGTAACCCACGCAAGTGGTCTTTACGCCTGCGAGAATCTGAGGCTTCAGACCCAGCAGGAGGCTTTGGACCAGGTAAGACTCCCATGTGGAGCGGTCCGTGGTTCCGATCGCCAATGTCACTGGTTTATCTAATCCACAGCTTTCAGTGTGGACCATGGTGAGCCGAGCAACGTAGTCTGACACTGTTTCGTCGTCCTTCTGGACACACGAGGCGATGCGGGAGGAATTGACATTCCTGTATCCGTGCTTGAATCCGCGGACGCTTAGGGAGGCGGCTGCTTCGTCTGGTTGTCAGCAGTGGTGCGCTCCATCAGTGCTCTGGCTTCCGAATACAACCCCTCTGGTCGGTCAGGTGCTTGGACAGGGGGTGTCGGGGCTGGTGCTGGGGCTGGTGTCGGTGCTGGGGCTGGCGTCGGTGCTGGGGCTGGTGTTGGTGCTGGGGCTGGCGCTGGGTTCTGGTCGGGAAGTCGCGGTGGGGCAGAGTCGAGGTCAGGGTCCACCTTCCTGGATACACACTGAGGCAATTGATTAGTAGGGACATCATTACGTACATTTCGAGTGCGGTCTTTCTCCCGCTTCTCTGCTTCCTCTTCCCAAAAGGTTAGTGTGGTTAGCATTCCCTCTCTATGTTCCTCACAGTATTTCTTATCACTCTTTAAGTTTCCCGTTGGGCCTGTTTTTATTCTACTTCTTAACGTACTCAGTAATTTAATACTCATTGAACCATGAGGGGGAAACCCGAAAACCTGCGTCCAGTAGGGCATATACTTGGTCACATCATTGCCGTAATGTTTTCTCATATCGTGGCACAAAGCTGATGTCCAGTCCCCCTCCCTATAAATATACTTACTCTGGTGGCCACCCATTTTGTTCTCTTGACACAGTTCTACTAGCCTGTTTATTGGTCCCTTCCACGGCTCCCACAACCAAGAGAAAATCACAAGGAGGTCCGGACCTGCTTACTGTTTTCCACTCCCTCTTAGAGCGGATGAACTATTCTACCGTCGTAAAATAGCGAGATTCTCTGATCTAACTCAGTATGATTGCCATTTTCCTTCCCCTTCTACAGGGGGCTTTAGCAGAGCATACACTTTTGTTAGATATTCTCTAATCTGTCTTGTGACTTCTCCATGAGAACAGCGTAGGGTCACTCACCACTTCTAGTTCTTCAGATGACGCACGCGCTCAGTGGTCGGCGGTCGGGTCTCTCCACAGGGTCTTCCCTTGGTTTTGCAAGGTCCCGTAGTGGTTCACCTGCTCCAGGCGAAGAGCGTCCTCAGAGCCTCTCCCTCCGCTCACTGAGGCGACGTGGTCATCCTGTTCGTGACGCCAAGTTTGTGGTGGAAGTTTTACCCTGAAAATATCAGACAGGCAGTTCTTGTGTCAAGTAACAAAAAGATTTTATTAAGAGTAAGAGAGAGCGTGCGTTGTTGGATGAAACCAGCGGGCACACTCACACAGAGAAGGTTACACACAGTTTTGTCTTTTCCTGACGATGACGTAAGGACAGTGAAACAGAGCTTGCTCAATGTTCTGTAGCCTTGTTCTCCTGTCTTATCAGCTTCAGCAACCTTGTAAGCTTGGTTCTGTAGCTTTGGTTGTGAGTACGCGATGTTCGTGTTGCAAGGTGCAACTGTCAGTTTAATCTGATGAATGTGAGCACATGCTGGTCACTTCTTCACGTCAAACGCCAAGGTACATTTTGCTCAGTATCAATCATAAATGAGTTTGTCATTACAATATCCAGTGAATTTAGACAATGTGCAATTTCTCCATATTCGATTATGTGAAATGCTGTATTCACAGGGCCATTAAGAAAATCCTGAATTTCTTCATCCTGAGGACGTTTATAGTCTGTAATATTGTGTCTTCGATGAGCCTTTTACATTTTTGAGACACTTTGAAGATAATATCCAGTGAATTTAGACAAATGTGCAATTTCTCCACATAATTCTATTATCTCTAATGCTGTGTTTACAAGATCATTATAAAAAAAATCCACAGCAAAATTTCTTCATCTTCAGGATATTAATCGTCTGTTATATTGTGTCTTCAGTGAGCCTTTTAGATGTTTGAGACTCTTTGATAAAAAAGAGAAAATGTCCAATTAATTTAGGCACATGTATAATTTCTCCACATATTCTATCATGTCCACTGCTGTTAAAGGGCAATTTAAAAAACCCACATCAAAATATCTTCATATTCAGGGTATTAATATTCTGTTATATTGTGTCTTCAGTGAGCTTTTCTAATTATTGAGACACTTTGAAAATAAATTGATAGCATCCAGTGAATTTAGACAAATGCGCAATTTCTCCGTATTTTATCATGTCAAGTGCTATATTCACAGGGCCATTATGAAAAAATTCCTCAGTAAAATTTCTTCATCTTGAGGATGTTTATAGTCTGTAATATTGTGTCGTCAGTGAGCCTTTTACATTTTTGAGACACTTTGAAAATAAAGGGAAAATATCCAGGGAATTTAGCCAAATGCGCAATTCCTCCTCATATTCTATGACCTCTAATGCTGTGTTTATACGGTCATTATAAAATTCCACATCAAAATATCTTCATCTTCAGGATATTTATAGTATGTTATATTGTGTCTTCAGTGAGCCTTTTAGATTTTTGAGACTCATTGAAAATAAAGAGAAAATATCCATTGAATTTAGAAAAATGCGCACTTTCTCCATATTCGATCATGTCAAATGTTATATTCACAGGACCACTACAAAAGAAATTCCACAGTAAAATTTCTTAATCTTGAGGATGTTTATAGTCTGTAATATTGTGTCGTCAGTGAGCCTTTTACATTTTTGAGACACTTTGGAAATAAAGGGAAAATATCCAGTGAATTTAGCCAAATGCGCAATTCCTCCATATATTCTATCACCTCTAATGCTGTGTTTATACGGTCATTATGAAAAAACTTCCACATCAAAATATCTTCATCTTCAGGATATTTATTGTATGTTATATTGTGTCTTAAGTGAACCTGTTAGATGTTTGAGACTCATTGAAAATAAAGAGATAATATCCAGTGAATTTAGACAAATGTGCAATTTCTCCACATAATTCTATTCTGTCTAATGCTGTGTTTACAAGGTCATTATGAAAAAAATTCCACAGCAACATTTCTTCATCTTCAGTATATTATTCGTCTGTTATATTGTGTCTTCAGTGAGCCTTTTAGATTTTTGAGACTCGTTGAAAATAAAGAGAAAATATCCATTGAATTTAGAAAAATGCGCAATTTCTCCATATTCGATCATGTCAAATGCTATATTCACAGGGCCACTACAAAAGAAATTCCACAGGAAAATTTCTTAATCTTGAGGATGTTTATAGTCTGTAATATTGTGTCTTCAATGAGCCTTTTAGATTTTTGAGACACTTTGAAAATAAAGAGTTAATATCCAGTGAATTTAGACAAATGCGCAATTCCTCCACATAATTCTATCACCCCTATTGCTGTGTTTATACGGTCATTATAGAAAAAAAAACCATATCTAAATATCTTCATCTTCAGGATATTTATAGTATGTTATATTGTGTCTTTAGTGAGCCTGTTAGATTTTTGAGACTCATTGAAAATAAAGAGAAAATATCTATTGAATTTAGAAAAATGCGCAATTTCTCCATATTCTATCATGTCAAATGCGATATTCACAGGGCCATTATGAAAAAAACTCCACAGTAAAATTTCTTAATCTTGAGGATGTTTATAGTCTGTAATATTGTGTCTTCAATGAGCCTTTTACATTTTTGAGACACTTTGAAAATAAAGAGATAATATCCAGTGAATTTAGACAAATGTGCAATTTCTCCACATAATTCTATTCTGTCTAATGCTGTGTTTACAAGGTCATTTTGAAAAAAATTCCACAGCAACATTTCTTCATCTTCAGTATATTAATCGTCTGTTATATTGTGTCTTTAGTGAGCCTTTTAGATTTTTGAGACTCATTGAAAATAAAGAGAAAATATCCATTGAATTTAGAAAAATGCGCACTTTCTCCATATTCTATCATGTCAAATGCTATATTCACAGGGCCACTAAAAAAGAAATTCCACAGTAAAATTTCTTAATCTTGAGGATGTTTATAGTCTGTAATATTGTGTCTTCAGTGAGCCTTTTAGATTTTTGAGACACTTTGAAAATAAAGAGATAATATCCAGTGAATTTAGACAAATGCGCAATTTCTCCATATTCTATCATGTCAAATGCGATATTCACAGGGCCATTATGAAAAAAACTCCACAGTAAAATTTCTTAATCTTAAGGATGTTTATAGTCTGTAATATTGTGTCTTCAATGAGCCTTTTACATTTTTGAGACACTTTGGAAATAAAGGGAAAATATCCAATGTATTTAGACAAATGTGCATATTCTCAATATTCGATCATGTGAAATGCTGTATTCACAGGGCCATTAAGAAAAAAATTCCACAGTAGAATTTCTTCATCTTGAGGACGTTTATATTCTGTAATATTGTGTCTTCGATGAGCCTTTTACATTTTTGAGACACTTTGAAGATAATATCCAGTGAATTTAGACAAATGTGCAATTTCTCCACATAATTCTATTATCTCTAATGCTGTGTTTACAAGGTCATTATAAAAAAAATCCACAGCAAAATTTCTTCATCTTCAGGATATTAATCGTCTGTTATATTGTGTCTTCAGTGAGCTTTTCTAATTATTGAGACACTTTGAAAATAAATTGATAGCATCCAGTGAATTTAGACAAATGCGCAATTTCTCCATATTTTATCATGTCAAGTGTTATATTCACAGGGCCATTATGAAAAAATTCCTCAGTAAAATTTCTTCATCTTGAGGATGTTTATAGTCTGTAATATTGTGTCGTCAGTGAGCCTTTTACATTTTTGAGACACTTTGAAAATAAAGGGAAAATATCCAGTGAATTTAGCCAAATGCGCAATTCCTCCTCATATTCTATCACCTCTAATGCTGTGTTCATACGGTCATTATAAAATTCCACATCTGAATATCTTCATCTTCAGGATATTTATAGTATGTTATATTGTGTCTTCAGTGAGCCTGTTAGATTTTTGAGACTCATTGAAAATAAAGAGAAAATATCCATTGAATTTAGAAAATTGCGCAATTTCTCCATATTCGATCATGTCAAATGCTATATTCACAGGGTCACTACAAAAGAAATTCCACAGTAAAATTTCTTAATCTTGAGGATGTTTATAGTCTGTAATATTGTGTCTTCAATGAGCCTTTTACATTTTTGAGACACTTTGGAGATAAAGGGAAAATATCCAGTGAATTTAGCCAAATGCGCAATTCCTCCATATATTCTATCACCTCTAATGCTGTGTTTATACGGTCATTATGAAAAAACTTCCACATCCAAATATCTTCATCTTCAGGATATTTATTGTATGTTATATTGTGTCTTAAGTGAACCTGTTAGATGTTTGAGACACTTTGAAAATAAAGAGATAATATCCAGTGAATTTAGACAAATGTGCAATTTCTCCACATAATTCTATTCTGTCTAATGCTGTGTTTACAAGGTCATTATGAAAAAAATTCCACAGCAACATTTCTTCATCTTCAGTATATTATTCGTCTGTTATATTGTGTCTTCAGTGAGCCTTTTAGATTTTTGAGACTCATTGAAAATAAAGAGAAAATATCCATTGAATTTAGAAAAATGCGCAATTTCTCCATATTCGATCATGTCAAATGCTATATTCACAGGGCCACTACAAAAAAAATTCCACAGTAAAATTTCTTAATCTTGAGGATGTTTATAGTCTGTAATATTGTGTCTTCAATGAGCCTTTTACATTTTTGAGACACTTTGGAGATAAAGGGAAAATATCCAGTGAATTTAGCCAAATGCGCAATTCCTCCATATATTCTATCACCTCTAATGCTGTGTTTATACGGTCATTATGAAAAAACTTCCACATCCAAATATCTTCATCTTCAGGATATTTATTGTATGTAATATTGTTTCTTCAATGAGCCTTTTAGATTTTTGAGACACTTTGAAAATAAAGAGATAATATCCAGTGAATTTAGACAAATGCGCAATTCCTCCACATAATTCTATCACCCCTATTGCTGTGTTTATACGGTCATTATAAAAATAAAATCCATATCTAAATATCTTCATCTTCAGGATATTTATAGTATGTTATATTGTGTCTTCAGTGAGCCTGTTAGATTTTTGAGACTCATTGAAAATAAAGAGAAAATATCTATTGAATTTAGAAAAATGCGCAATTTCTCCATATTCTATCATGTGAAATGCGATATTCACAGGGCCATTATGAAAAAAACTCCACAGTTAAATTTCTTAATCTTCAGGATGTTTATAGTCTGTAATATTGTGTCTTCAATGAGCCTTTTACATTTTTGAGACATTTTGAAAATAAAGAGATAATATCCAGTGAATTTAGACAAATGTGCAATTTCTCCACATAATTCTATTCTGTCTAATGCTGTGTTTACAAGGTTATTTTGAAAAAAATTCCACAGCAACATTTCTTCATCTTCAGTATATTAATCGTCTGTTATATTGTGTCTTTAGTGAGCCTTTTAGATTTTTGAGACTCATTGAAAATAAAGAGAAAATATCCATTGAATTTAGAAAAATGCGCACTTTCTCCATATTCGATCATGTAAAATGCTATATTCACAGGGCCACTAAAAAAGAAATTCCACAGTAAAATTTCTTAATCTTGAGGATGTTTATAGTCTGTAATATTGTGTCTTCAATGAGCCTTTTACATTTTTGAGACACTTTGAAAATAAAGAGATAATATCCAGTGAATTTAGACAAATGCGCAATTTCTCCATATTCTATCATGTCAAATGCGATATTCACAGGACCATTATGAAAAAAACTCCACAGTAAAATTTCTTAATCTTAAGGATGTTTATAGTCTGTAATATTGTGTCTTCAATGAGCCTTTTACATTTTTGAGACACTTTGGAAATAAAGGGAAAATATCCAATGAATTTAGACAAATGTGCATATTCTCCATATTCGATCATGTGAAATGCTATATTCACAGGGCCATTAAGAAAAAAATTCCACAGTAGAATTTCTTCATCTTGAGGACGTTTATAGTCTGTAATATTGTGTCTTCGATGAGCCTTTTACATTTTTGAGACACTTTAAAGATAATATCCAGTGAATTTAGACAAATGTGCAATTTCTCCACATAATTCTATTATCTCTAATGCTGTGTTTACAAGGTCATTATAAAAAAAAATCCACAGCAAAATTTCTTCATCTTCAGGATATTAATTGTCTGTTATATTGTGTCTTCAGTGAGCCTTTTAGATGTTTGAGACTCTTTGATAAAAAAGAGAAAATGTCCAATTAATTTAGGCACATGTATGATTTCTCCACATATTCTATCATGTCCACTGCTGTTATAGGGCAATTTAAAAAACCCACATCAAAATATCTTCATATTCAGGGTATTAATATTCTGTTATATTGCGTCTTCAGTGAGCTTTTCTAATTATTGAGACACTTTGAAAATAAATTGATAGCATCCAGTGAATTTAGACAAATGCGCAATTTCTCCATATTTTATCATGTCAAGTGTTATATTCACAGGGCCATTATGAAAAAATTCCTCAGTAAAATTTCTTCATCTTGAGGATGTTTATAGTCTGTAATATTGTGTCGTCAGTGAGCCTTTTACATTTTTGAGACACTTTGAAAATATAGGGAAAATATCCAGTGAATTTAGCCAAATGCGCAATTCCTCCTCATATTCTATCACCTCTAATGCTGTGTTTATATGGTCATTATAAAATTCCACATCTAATATTATCTTCATCTTCAGGATATTTATAGTATGTTATATTGTGTCTTCAGTGAGCCTTTTAGATTTTTGAGACTCATTGAAAATAAAGAGAAAATATCCATTGAATTTAGAAAAATGCGCAATTTCTCCATATTCGATCATGTCAAATGCTATATTCACAGGGCCACTACAAAAGAAATTCCACAGTAAAATTTCTTAATCTTGAGGATGTTTATAGTCTGTAATATTGTGTCTTCAATGAGCCTTTTAGATTTTTGAGACACTTTGAAAATAAAGAGATAATATCCAGTGAATTTAGACAAATGCGCAATTCCTCCACATAATTCTATCACCCCTATTGCTGTGTTTATACGGTCATTATAAAAAAAATCCATATCTAAATATCTTAATCTTCAGGATATTTATAGTATGTTATATTGTGTCTTCAGTGAGCCTGTTAGATTTTTGAGACTCATTGAAAATAAAGAGAAAATATCTATTGAATTTAGAAAAATGCGCAATTTCTCCATATTCTATCATGTCAAATGCTATATTCACAGGGCCATTATGAAAAAAACTCCACAGTAAAATTTCTTAATCTTGAGGATGTTTATAGTCTGTAATATTGTGTCTTCAATGAGCCTTTTACATTTTTGAGACACTTTGGAGATAAAGGGAAAATATCCAGTGAACTTAGACAAATGTCCAATTCTTCCATATTCGATCATGTGAGATGCTGTATTCACAGGGCCATTAAGAAAAAAATTCCACAGTAGAAATTCTTCATCTTGAGGACGTTTATAGTCTGTAATATTGTGTCTTCGATGAGCCTTTTACATTTTTGAGACACTTTGAAAATAAAGAGATAATATCCAGTGAATTTAGACAAATGTGCAATTTCTCCACATAATTCTATTCTGTCTAATGCAGTGTTTACAAGGTCATTTTGAAAAAAATTCCACAGCAACATTTCTTCATCTTCAGTATATTAATCGTCTGTTATATTGTGTCTTTAGTGAGCCTTTTAGATTTTTGAGACTCATTGAAAATAAAGAGAAAATATCCATTGAATTTAGAAAAATGCGCACTTTCTCCATATTCGATCATGTAAAATGCTATATTCACAGGGCCACTAAAAAAGAAATTCCACAGTAAAATTTCTTAATCTTGAGGATGTTTATAGTCTGTAATATTGTGTCTTCAATGAGCCTTTTAGATTTTTGAGACACTTTGAAAATAAAGAGATAATATCCAGTGAATTTAGACAAATGCGCAATTCCTCCACATAATTCTATCATCCCTATTGCTGTGTTTATACGGTCATTATAAAAAAAAAATCCATATCTAAATATCTTCATCTTCAGGATAGTTATAGTATGTTATATTGTGTCTTCAGTGAGCCTTTTAGATGTTTGAGACTCTTTGATAAAAAAGAGAAAATGTCCAATTAATTTAGGCACATGTATGATTTCTCCACATATTCTATCATGTCCACTGCTGTTATAGGGCAATTTAAAAAACCCACATCAAAATATCTTCATATTCAGGGTATTAATATTCTGTTATATTGCGTCTTCAGTGAGCTTTTCTAATTATTGAGACACTTTGAAAATTAATTGATAGCATCCAGTGAATTTAGTCAAATGCGCAATTTCTCCATATTTTATCATGTCAAGTGTTATATTCACAGGGCCATTATGAAAAAATTCCTCAGTAAAATTTCTTCATCTTGAGGATGTTTATAGTCTGTAATATTGTGTCGTCAGTGAGCCTTTTACATTTTTGAGACACTTTGAAAATAAAGGGAAAATATCCAGTGAATTTAGCCAAATGCGCAATTCCTCCTCATATTCTATCCCCTCTAATGCTGTGTTTATACGGTCATTATAAAATTCCACATCCAAATATCTTCATCTTCAGGATATTTATTGTATGTTATATTGTGTCTTAAGTGAACCTGTTTGATGTTTGAGACACTTTGAAAATAAAGAGATAATATCCAGTGAATTTAGACAAATGTGCAATTTCTCCACATAATTCTATTCTGTCTAATGCTGTGTTTACAAGGTCATTATGAAAAAAATTCCACAGCAACATTTCTTCATCTTCAGTATATTATTCATCTGTTATATTGTGTCTTCAGTGAGCCTTTTAGATTTTTGAGACTCATTGAAAATAAAAAGAAAATATCCATTGAATTTAGAAAAATGCGCAATTTCTCCATATTCGATCATGTCAAATGCTATATTCACAGGGCCACTACAAAAGAAATTCCACAGTAAAATTTCTTAATCTTGAGGATGTTTATAGTCTGTAATATTGTTTCTTCAATGAGCCTTTTAGATTTTTGAGACACTTTGAAAATAAAGAGATAATATCCAGTGAATTTAGACAAATGCGCAATTCCTCCACATAATTCTATCACCCCTATTGCTGTGTTTATACGGTCATTATAAAAAAAAAATCCATATCTAAATATCTTCATCTTCAGGATAGTTATAGTATGTTATATTGTGTCTTCAGTGAGCCTTTTAGATGTTTGAGACTCTTTGATAAAAAAGAGAAAATGTCCAATTAATTTAGGCACATGTATGATTTCTCCACATATTCTATCATGTCCACTGCTGTTATAGGGCAATTTAAAAAACCCACATCAAAATATCTTCATATTCAGGGTATTAATATTCTGTTATATTGCGTCTTCAGTGAGCTTTTCTAATTATTGAGACACTTTGAAAATTAATTGATAGCATCCAGTGAATTTAGTCAAATGCGCAATTTCTCCATATTTTATCATGTCAAGTGTTATATTCACAGGGCCATTATGAAAAAATTCCTCAGTAAAATTTCTTCATCTTGAGGATGTTTATAGTCTGTAATATTGTGTCGTCAGTGAGCCTTTTACATTTTTGAGACACTTTGAAAATAAAGGGAAAATATCCAGTGAATTTAGCCAAATGCGCAATTCCTCCTCATATTCTATCCCCTCTAATGCTGTGTTTATACGGTCATTATAAAATTCCACATCCAAATATCTTCATCTTCAGGATATTTATTGTATGTTATATTGTGTCTTAAGTGAACCTGTTTGATGTTTGAGACACTTTGGAAATAAAGAGATAATATCCAGTGAATTTAGACAAATGTGCATTTTCTCCACATAATTCTATTCTGTCTAATGCTGTGTTTACAAGGTCATTATGAAAAAAATTCCACAGCAACATTTCTTCATCTTCAGTATATTATTCGTCTGTTATATTGTGTCTTCAGTGAGCCTTTTAGATTTTTGAGACTCATTGAAAATAAAAAGAAAATATCCATTGAATTTAGAAAAATGCGCAATTTCTCCATATTCGATCATGTCAAATGCTATATTCACAGGGCCACTACAAAAGAAATTCCACAGTAAAATTTCTTAATCTTGAGGATGTTTATAGTCTGTAATATTGTTTCTTCAATGAGCCTTTTAGATTTTTGAGACACTTTGAAAATAAAGAGATAATATCCAGTGAATTTAGACAAATGCGCAATTCCTCCACATAATTCTATCACCCCTATTGCTGTGTTTATACGGTCATTATAAAAATAAAATCCATATCTAAATTTCTTCATCTTCAGGATATTTATAGTATGTTATATTGTGTCTTCAGTGAGCCTGTTAGATTTTTGAGACTCATTGAAAATAAAGAGAAAATATCTATTGAATTTAGAAAAATGCGCAATTTCTCCATATTCTATCATGTGAAATGCGATATTCACAGGGCCATTATGAAAAAAACTCCACAGTTAAATTTCTTAATCTTCAGGATGTTTATAGTCTGTAATATTGTGTCTTCAATGAGCCTTTTACATTTTTGAGACATTTTGAAAATAAAGAGATAATATCCAGTGAATTTAGACAAATGTGCAATTTCTCCACATAATTCTATTCTGTCTAATGCTGTGTTTACAAGGTTATTTTGAAAAAAAATTCCACAGCAACATTTCTTCATCTTCAGTATATTAATCGTCTGTTATATTGTGTCTTTAGTGAGCCTTTTAGATTTTTGAGACTCATTGAAAATAAAGAGAAAATATCCATTGAATTTAGAAAAATGCGCACTTTCTCCATATTCGATCATGTAAAATGCTATATTCACAGGGCCACTAAAAAAGAAATTCCACAGTAAAATTTCTTAATCTTGAGGATGTTTATAGTCTGTAATATTGTGTCTTCAATGAGCCTTTTACATTTTTGAGACACTTTGAAAATAAAGAGATAATATCCAGTGAATTTAGACAAATGCGCAATTTCTCCATATTCTATCATGTCAAATGCGATATTCACAGGACCATTATGAAAAAAACTCCACAGTAAAATTTCTTAATCTTAAGGATGTTTATAGTCTGTAATATTGTGTCTTCAATGAGCCTTTTACATTTTTGAGACACTTTGGAAATAAAGGGAAAATATCCAATGAATTTAGACAAATGTGCATATTCTCCATATTCGATCATGTGAAATGCTATATTCACAGGGCCATTAAGAAAAAAATTCCACAGTAGAATTTCTTCATCTTGAGGACGTTTATAGTCTGTAATATTGTGTCTTCGATGAGCCTTTTACATTTTTGAGACACTTTAAAGATAATATCCAGTGAATTTAGACAAATGTGCAATTTCTCCACATAATTCTATTATCTCTAATGCTGTGTTTACAAGGTCATTATAAAAAAAAATCCACAGCAAAATTTCTTCATCTTCAGGATATTAATTGTCTGTTATATTGTGTCTTCAGTGAGCCTTTTAGATGTTTGAGACTCTTTGATAAAAAAGAGAAAATGTCCAATTAATTTAGGCACATGTATGATTTCTCCACATATTCTATCATGTCCACTGCTGTTATAGGGCAATTTAAAAAACCCACATCAAAATATCTTCATATTCAGGGTATTAATATTCTGTTATATTGCGTCTTCAGTGAGCTTTTCTAATTATTGAGACACTTTGAAAATAAATTGATAGCATCCAGTGAATTTAGACAAATGCGCAATTTCTCCATATTTTATCATGTCAAGTGTTATATTCACAGTGCCATTATGAAAAAATTCCTCAGTAAAATTTCTTCATCTTGAGGATGTTTATAGTCTGTAATATTGTGTCGTCAGTGAGCCTTTTACATTTTTGAGACACTTTGAAAATATAGGGAAAATATCCAGTGAATTTAGCCAAATGCGCAATTCCTCCTCATATTCTATCACCTCTAATGCTGTGTTTATATGGTCATTATAAAATTCCACATCTAATATTATCTTCATCTTCAGGATATTTATAGTATGTTATATTGTGTCTTCAGTGAGCCTTTTAGATTTTTGAGACTCATTGAAAATAAAGAGAAAATATCCATTGAATTTAGAAAAATGCGCAATTTCTCCATATTCGATCATGTCAAATGCTATATTCACAGGGCCACTACAAAAGAAATTCCACAGTAAAATTTCTTAATCTTGAGGATGTTTATAGTCTGTAATATTGTGTCTTCAATGACCCTTTTAGATTTTTGAGACACTTTGAAAATAAAGAGATAATATCCAGTGAATTTAGACAAATGCGCAATTCCTCCGCATAATTCTATCACCCCTATTGCTGTGTTTATACGGTCATTATAAAAAAAAATCCATATCTAAATATCTTCATCTTCAGGATATTTATAGTATGTTATATTGTGTCTTCAGTGAGCCTGTTAGAGTTTTGAGACTCATTGAAAATAAAGAGAAAATATCCATTGAATTTAGAAAAATGCGCAATTTCTCCATATTCTATCATGTCAAATGCTATATTCACAGGGCCATTATGAAAAAAACTCCACAGTAAAATTTCTTAATCTTGAGGATGTTTATAGTCTGTAATATTGTGTCTTCAATGAGCCTTTTACATTTTTGAGACACTTTGGAGATAAAGGGAAAATATCCAGTGAATTTAGACAAATGTCCAATTCCTCCATATTCGATCATGTGAAATGCTGTATTCACAGGGCCATTAAGAAAAAAATTCCACAGTAGAATTTCTTCATCTTGAGGACGTTTATAGTCTGTAATATTGTGTCTTCGATGAGCCTTTTACATTTTTGAGACACTTTGAAAATAAAGAGATAATATCCAGTGAATTTAGACAAATGTGCAATTTCTCCACATAATTCTATTCTGTCTAATGCTGTGTTTACAAGGTCATTTTGAAAAAATTTCCACAGCAACATTTCTTCATCTTCAATATATTAATCGTCTGTTATATTGTGTCTTTAGTGAGCCTTTTAAATTTTTGAGACACTTTGAAGATAAAGAGATAATATCCAGTGAATTTAGACAAATGCGCAATTTCTCCATATTCTATCATGTCAAATGCGAGATTCACAGGGCCATTATGAAAAAAACTCCACAGTAAAATGTCTTAATCTTAAGGATGTTTATAGTCTGTAATATTGTGTCTTCAGTGAGCCTTTTACATTTTTGAGACACTTTGGAAATAAAGGGAAAATATCCAATGAATTTAGACAAATATGCATATTCTCCACATTCGATCATGTGAAATGCTGTATTCACAGGGCCATTAAGAAAAAAATTCCACAGTAGAATTTCTTCATCTTGAGGACGTTTATAGTCTGTAATATTGTGTCTTCGATGAGCCTTTTACATTTTTGAGACACTTTGAAGATAAAGAGAAAATATCCATTGAATTTAGAAAAATGCGCACTTTCTCCATTTTCGATCATGTAAAATGCTATATTCACAGGGCCACTACAAAAGAAATTCCACAGTAAAATTTCTTAATCTTGAGGATGTTTATAGTCTGTAATATTGTGTCTTCAATGAGCCTTTTAGATTTTTGAGACACTTTGAAAATAAAGAGATAATATCCAGTGAATTTAGACAAATGCGCAATTTCTCCATATTCTATCATGTCAAATGCGAGATTCACAGGGCCATTATGAAAAAAACTCCACAGTAAAATGTCTTAATCTTAAGGATGTTTATAGTCTGTAATATTGTGTCTTCAGTGAGCCTTTTACATTTTTGAGACACTTTGGAAATAAAGGGAAAATATCCAATGAATTTAGACAAATATGCATATTCTCCACATTCGATCATGTGAAATGCTGTATTCACAGGGCCATTAAGAAAAAAATTCCACAGTAGAATTTCTTCATCTTGAGGACGTTTATAGTCTGTAATATTGTGTCTTCGATGAGCCTTTTACATTTTTGAGACACTTTGAAGATAAAGAGAAAATATCCATTGAATTTAGAAAAATGCGCACTTTCTCCATTTTCGATCATGTAAAATGCTATATTCACAGGGCCACTACAAAAGAAATTCCACAGTAAAATTTCTTAATCTTGAGGATGTTTATAGTCTGTAATATTGTGTCTTCAATGAGCCTTTTAGATTTTTGAGACACTTTGAAAATAAAGAGATAATATCCAGTGAATTTAGACAAATGCGCAATTTCTCCATATTCTATCATGTCAAATGCGATATTCACAGGGCCATTATGAAAAAAACTCCACAGTAAAATTTCTTAATCTTAAGGATGTTTATAGTCTGTAATATTGTGTCTTCAATGAGCCTTTTACATTTTTGAGACACTTTGGAAATAAAGGGAAAATATCCAGTGAATTTAGACAAATGCGCAATTTCTCCATATTCTATCATGTCAAATGCGATATTCACAGGGCCATTATGAAAAAAACTCCACAGTAAAATTTCTTAATCTTAAGGATGTTTATAGTCTGTAATATTGTGTCTTCAATGAGCCTTTTACATTTTTGAGACACTTTGAAAATAAAGGGAAAATATCCAGTGAATTTAGCCAAATGCGCAATTCCTCCTCATATTCTATCACCTCTAATGCTGTGTTTATACGGTCATTATAAAATTCCACATCTAAATATCTTCATCTTCAGGATATTTATAGTATGTTATATTGTGTCTTCAGTGAGCCTGTTAGATTTTTGAGACTCATTGAAAATAAAGAGAAAATATCCATTGAATTTAGAAAAATGCGCAATTTCTCCATATTCGATCATGTCAAATGCTATATTCACAGGGCCACTACAAAAGAAATTCCACAGTAAAATTTCTTAATCTTGAGGATGTTTATAGTCTGTAATATTGTGTCTTCAATGAGCCTTTTACATTTTTGAGACACTTTGAAAATAAAGGGAAAATATCCAGTGAATTTAGCCAAATGCGCAATTTCTACACATAATTCTATCACCCCTATTGCTGTGTTTATACGGTCATTATAAAATTCCACATCTAAATATCTTCATCTTCAGGATATTTATAGTATGTTATATTGTGTCTTCAGTGAGCCTGTTAGATTTTTGAGACTCATTGAAAATAAAGAGAAAATATCCATTGAATTTAGAAAAATGCGCAATTTCTCCATATTCGATCATGTCAAATGCTATATTCACAGGGCCACTACAAAAGAAATTCCACAGTAAAATTTCTTAATCTTGAGGATGTTTATAGTCTGTAATATTGTGTCTTCAATGAGCCTTTTACATTTTTGAGACACTTTGAAAATAAAGGGAAATATCCAGTGAATTTAGCCAAATGCGCAATTTCTCCACATAATTCTATCACCCCTATTGCTGTGTTTATACGGTCATTATAAAATTCCACATCTAAATATCTTCATCTTCAGGATATTTATAGTATGTTATATTGTGTCTTCAGTGAGCCTGTTAGATTTTTGAGACTCATTGAAAATAAAGAGAAAATATCTATTGAATTTAGAAAAATGCGCAATTTCTCCATATTCTATCATGTCAAATGCGATATTCACAGGGCCATTATGAAAAAAACTCCACAGTAAAATTTCTTAATCTTGAGGATGTTTATAGTCTGTAATATTGTGTCTTCAATGAGCCTTTTACATTTTTGAGACTTTTTGGAAATAAAGGGAAAATATCCAGTGAATTTAGATAAATGTGCAATTCCTTCTCATATTCGATCATGTCAAATGCTGTATTCACAGGGCCATTAAGAAAAAAATTCCACAGTAGAATTTCTTCATCTTGAGGACGTTTATAGTCTGTAATATTGTGTCTTCGATGAGCCTTTTACATTTTTGAGACACTTTGAAGATAATATCCAGTGAATTTAGACAAATGTGCAATTTCTCCACATAATTCGATTATCTCTAATGCTGTGTTTACAAGGTCATTATAAAAAAAATCCACAGCAAAATTTCTTCATCTTCAGGATATTAATCGTCTGTTATATTGTGTCTTCAGTGAGCCTTTTAGATGTTTGAGACTCTTTGATAAAAAAGAGAAAATGTCCAATTAATTTAGGCACATGTATGATTTCTCCACATATTCTATCATGTCCACTGCTGTTATAGGGCAATTTAAAAAACCCACATCAAAATATCTTCATATTCAGGGTATTAATATTCTGTTATATTGTGTCTTCAGTGAGCTTTTCTAATTATTGAGACACTTTGAAAATAAATTGATAGCATCCAGTGAATTTAGACAAATGCGCAATTTCTCCATATTTTATCATGTCAAGTGCTATATTCAAAGGGCCATTATGAAAAAATTCCTCAGTAAAATTTCTTCATCTTGAGGATGTTTATAGTCTGTAATATTGTGTCATCAGTGAGCCTTTTACATTTTTGAGACACTTTGAAAATAAAGGGAAAATATCCAGTAAATTTAGCCAAATGCGCAATTCCTCCTCATATTCTGTCACCTCTAATGCTGTGTTTATACGGTCATTATAAAATTCCACATCTAAATATCTTCATCTTCAGGATATTTATAGTATGTTATATTGTGTCTTCAGTGAGCCTGTTAGATTTTTGAGACTCATTGAAAATAAAGAGAAAATATCCATTGAATTTAGAAAAATGCGCAATTTCTCCATATTCGATCATGTCAAATGCTATATTCACAGGGCCACTACAAAAGAAATTCCACAGTAAAATTTCTTAATCTTGAGGATGTTTATAGTCTGTAATATTGTGTCTTCAATGAGCCTTTTACATTTTTGAGACACTTTGAAAATAAAGGGAAAATATCCAGTGAATTTAGCCAAATGCGCAATTTCTCCACATAAATCTATCACCCCTATTGCTGTGTTTATACGGTCATTTTGAAAAAACTTCCACATTAAAATATCTTCATCTTCAGGATATTTATAGTATGTTATATTGTGTCTTCAGTGAGCCTGTTAGATTTTTGAGACTCATTGAAAATAAAGAGAAAATATCCATTGAATTTAGAAAAATGCGCAATTTCTCCATATTCGATCATGTCAAATGCTATATTCACAGGGCCACTACAAAAGAAATTCCACAGTAAAATTTCTTAATCTTGAGGATGTTTATAGTCTGTAATATTGTGTCTTCAATTAGCCTTTTAGATTTTTGAGACACTTTGAAAATAAAGAGATAATATCCAGTGAATTTAGACAAATGCGCAATTCCTCCACATAATTCTATCACCCCTATTGCTGTGTTTATACGGTCATTATAAAAAAAAATCCATATCTAAATATCTTCATCTTCAGGAGATTTATAGTATGTTATATTGTGTCTTCAGTGAGCCTGTTAGATTTTTGAGACTCATTGAAAATAAAGAGAAAATATCTATTGAATTTAGAAAAATGCGCAATTTCTCCATATTCTATCATGTCAAATGCGATATTCACAGGGCCATTATGAAAAAAACTCCACAGTAAAATTTCTTAATCTTGAGGATGTTTATAGTCTGTAATATTGTGTCTTCAATGAGCCTTTTACATTTTTGAGACACTTTGGAAATAAAGGGAAAATATCCAGTGAATTTAGATAAATGTGCAATTCCTCCTCATATTGGATCATGTCAAATGCTGTATTCACAGGGCCATTAAGAAAAAAATTCCACAGTAGAATTTCTTCATCTTGAGGACGTTTATAGTCTGTAATATTGTGTCTTCGATGAGCCTTTTACATTTTTGAGACACTTTGAATATAATATCCAGTGAATTTAGACAAATGTGCAATTTCTCCACATAATTCGATTATCTCTAATGCTGTGTTTACAAGGTCATTATAAAAAAAATCCACAGCAAAATTTCTTCATCTTCAGGATATTAATCGTCTGTTATATTGTGTCTTCAGTGAGCCTTTTAGATGTTTGAGACTCTTTGATAAAAAAGAGAAAATGTCCAATTAATTTTGGCACATGTATGATTTCTCCACATATTCTATCATGTCCACTGCTGTTATAGGGCAATTTAAAAAACCCACATCAAAATATCTTCATATTCAGGGTATTAATATTCTGTTATATTGTGTCTTCAGTGAGCTTTTCTAATTATTGAGACACTTTGAAAATAAATTGATAGCATCCAGTGAATTTAGACAAATGCGCAATTTCTCCATATTTTATCATGTCAAGTGCTATATTCACAGGGCCATTATGAAAAAATTCCTCAGTAAAATTTCTTCATCTTGAGGATGTTTATAGTCTGTAATATTGTGTCGTCAGTGAGCCTTTTACATTTTTGAGACACTTTGAAAATAAAGGGAAAATATCCAGTAAATTTAGCCAAATGCGCAATTCCTCCTCATATTCTGTCACCTCTAATGCTGTGTTTATACGGTCATTATAAAATTCCACATCTAAATATCTTCATCTTCAGGATATTTATAGTATGTTATATTGTGTCTTCAGTGAGCCTGTTAGATTTTTGAGACTCATTGAAAATAAAGAGAAAATATCCATTGAATTTAGAAAAATGCGCAATTTCTCCATATTCGATCATGTCAAATGCTATATTCACAGGACCACTACAAAAGAAATTCCACAGTAAAATTTCTTAATCTTGAGGATGTTTATAGTCTGTAATATTGTGTCTTCAATGAGCCTTTTACATTTTTGAGATACTTTGAAAATAAAGGGAAAATATCCAGTGAATTTAGCCAAATGCGCAATTTCTCCACATAATTCTATCACCCCTATTGCTGTGTTTATACGGTCATTTTGAAAAAACTTCCACATCAAAATATCTTCATCTTCAGGATATTTATAGTATGGTATATTGTGTCTTCAGTGAGCCTGTTAGATTTTTGAGACTCATTGAAAATAAAGAGAAAATATCCATTGAATTTAGAAAAATGCGCCATTTCTCCATATTCGATCATGTCAAATGCTATATTCACAGGGCCACTACAAAAGAAATTCCACAGTAAAATTTCTTAATCTTGAGGATGTTTATAGTCTGTAATATTGTGTCTTCAATGAGCCTTTTAGATTTTTGAGACTCTTTGAAAATAAAGAGATAATATCCAGTGAATTTAGACAAATGCGCAATTCCTCTACATAATTCTATCACCCCTATTGCTGTGTTTATACGGTCATTATAAAAAAAAAATCCATATCTAAATATCTTCATCTTCAGGATATTTATAGTATGTTACATTGTGTCTTCAGTGAGCCTGTTAGATTTTTGAGACTCATTGAAAATAAAGAGAAAATATCTATTGAATTTAGAAAAATGCGCAATTTCTCCATATTCTATCATGTCAAATGCGATATTCACAGGGCCATTATGAAAAAAACTCCACAGTAAAATTTCTTAATCTTGAGGATGTTTATAGTCTGTAATATTGTGTCTTCAATGAGCCTTTTACATTTTTGAGACACTTTGGAAATAAAGGGAAAATATCCAGTGAATTTAGATAAATGTGCAATTCCTCCTCATATTGGATCATGTTAAATGCTGTATTCACAGGGCCATTAAGAAAAAAATTCCACAGTAGATGTTCTTCATCTTGAGGACGTTTATAGTCTGTAATATTGTGTCTTCGATGAGCCTTTTACATTTTTGAGACACTTTGAAGATAATATCCAGTGAATTTAGACAAATGTGCAATTTCTCCACATAATTCGATTATCTCTAATGCTGTGTTTACAAGGTCATTATAAAAAAAATCCACAGCAAAATTTCTTCATCTTCAGGATATTAATCGTCTGTTATATTGTGTCTTCAGTGAGCCTTTTAGATGTTTGAGACTCTTTGATAAAAAAGAGAAAATGTCCAATTAATTTAGGCACATGTATGATTTCTCCACATATTCTATCATGTCCACTGCTGTTATAGGGCAATTTAAAAAACCCACATCAAAATATCTTCATATTCAGGGTATTAATATTCTGTTATATTGTGTCTTCAGTGAGCTTTTCTAATTATTGAGACACTTTGAAAATAAATTGATAGCATCCAGTGAATTTAGACAAATGCGCAATTTCTCCATATTTTATCATGTCAAGTGCTATATTCACAGGGCCATTATGAAAAAATTCCTCAGTAAAATTTCTTCATCTTGAAGATGTTTATAGTCTGTAATATTGTGTCGTCAGTGAGCCTTTTACATTTTTGAGACACTTTGAAAATAAAGGGAAAATATCCAGTGAATTTAGCCAAATGCGCAATTCCTCCTCATATTCTGTCACCTCTAATGCTGTGTTTATACGGTCATTATAAAATTCCACATCTAAATATCTTCATCTTCAGGATATTTATAGTATGTTATATTGTGTCTTCAGTGAGCCTGTTAGATTTTTGAGACTCACTGAAAATAAAGAAAAAATATCCATTGAATTTAGAAAAATGCGCAATTTCTCCATATTCGATCATGTCAAATGCTATATTCACAGGGCCACTACAAAAGAAATTCCACAGTAAAATTTCTTAATCTTGAGGATGTTTATAGTCTGTAATATTGTGTCTTCAATGAGCCTTTTACATTTTTGAGATACTTTGAAAATAAAGGGAAAATATCCAGTGAATTTAGCCAAATGCGCAATTTCTCCACATAATTCTATCACCCCTATTGCTGTGTTTATACGGTCATTTTGAAAAAACTTCCACATCAAAATATCTTCATCTTCAGGATATTTATAGTATGGTATATTGTGTCTTCAGTGAGCCTGTTAGATTTTTGAGACTCATTGAAAATAAAGAGAAAATATCCATTGAATTTAGAAAAATGCGCAATTTCTCCATATTCGATCATGTCAAATGCTATATTCACAGGGCCACTACAAAAGAAATTCCACAGTAAAATTTCTTAATCTTGAGGATGTTTATAGTCTGTAATATTGTGTCTTCAATGAGCCTTTTAGATTTTTGAGACTCTTTGAAAATAAAGAGATAATATCCAGTGAATTTAGACAAATGCGCAATTCCTCCACATAATTCTATCACCCCTATTGCTGTGTTTATACGGTCATTATAAAAAAAAAAACCATATCTAAATATCTTCATCTTCAGGATATTTATAGTATGTTATATTGTGTCTTCAGTGAGCCTGTTAGATTTTTGAGACTCATTGAAAATAAAGAGAAAATATCTATTGAATTTAGAAAAATGCGCAATTTCTCCATATTCTATCATGTCAAATGCGATATTCACAGGGCCATTATGAAAAAAACTCCACAGTAAAATTTCTTAATCTTGAGGATGTTTATAGTCTGTAATATTGTGTCTTCAATGAGCCTTTTACATTTTTGAGACACTTTGGAAATAAAGGGAAAATATCCAGTGAATTTAGATAAATGTGCAATTCCTCCTCATATTGGATCATGTCAAATGCTGTATTCACAGGGCCATTAAGAAAAAAATTCCACAGTAGAATTTCTTCATCTTGAGGACGTTTATAGTCTGTAATATTGTGTCTTCGATTAGCCTTTTACATTTTTGAGACACTTTGAAGATAATATCCAGTGAATTTAGACAAATGTGCAATTTCTCCACATAATTCGATTATCTCTAATGCTGTGTTTACAAGGTCATTATAAAATAAATCCACAGCAAAATTTCTTCATCTTCAGGATATTAATCGTCTGTTATATTGTGTCTTCAGTGAGCCTTTTAGATGTTTGAGACTCTTTGATAAAAAAGAGAAAATGTCCAATTAATTTAGGCACATGTATGATTTCTCCACATATTCTATCATGTCCACTGCTGTTATAGGGCAATTTAAAAAACCCACATCAAAATATCTTCATATTCAGGGTATTAATATTCTGTTATATTGTGTCTTCAGTGAGCTTTTCTAATTATTGAGACACTTTGAAAATAAATTGATAGCATCCAGTGAATTTAGACAAATGCGCAATTTCTCCATATTTTATCATGTCAAGTGCTATATTCACAGGGCCATTATGAAAAAATTCCTCAGTAAAATTTCTTCATCTTGAGGATGTTTATAGTCTGTAATATTGTGTCGTCAGTGAGCCTTTTACATTTTTGAGACACTTTGAAAATAAAGGGAAAATATCCAGTAAATTTAGCCAAATGCGCAATTCCTCCTCATATTCTGTCACCTCTAATGCTGTGTTTATACGGTCATTATAAAATTCCACATCTAAATATCTTCATCTTCAGGATATTTATAGTATGTTATATTGTGTCTTCAGTGAGCCTGTTAGATTTTTGAGACTCATTGAAAATAAAGAGAAAATATCCATTGAATTTAGAAAAATGCGCACTTTCTCCATATTCGATCATGTCAAATGCTATATTCACAGGGTCACTACAAAAAAATTCCACAGTAAAATTTCTTAATCTTGAGGATGTTTATAGTCTGTAATATTGTGTCTTCAATGAGCCTTTTAGATTTTTGAGACACTTTGAAAATAAAGGGAAAATATCCAGTGAATTTAGCCAAATGCGCAATTTCTCCACATAATTCTATCACCCCTATTGCTGTGTTTATACGGTCATTACAAAAAAAAAATCCATATCTAAATATCTTCATCTTCAGGATATTTATAGTATGTTATATTGTGTCTTCAGTGAGCCTGTTAGATTTTTGAGACTCATTGAAAATAAAGAGAAAATATCTATTGAATTTAGAAAAATGCACAATTTCTCCATATTCTATCATGTCAAATGCGATATTCACAGGGCCATTATGAAAACACTCTACAGTAAAATTTCTTAATCTTGAGGATGTTTATAGTCTGTAATATTGTGTCTTCAATGAGCCTTTTACATTTTTGAGACACTTTGGAAATAAAGGGAAAATATCCAGTGAATTTAGACAAATGTCCTATTTCTCCATATTCGATCATGTGAAATGCTGTATTCACAGGGCCATTAAGAAAAAAATTCCACAATAGAATTTCTTCATCTTGAGGACCTTTATAGTCTGTAATATTGTGTCTTCGATGAGCCTTTTACATTTTTGAGACACTTTGAAAATAAAGAGATAATATCCAGTGAATTTAGACAAATGTGCAATTTCTCCACATAATTCGATTATCTCTAATGCTGTGTTTACAAGGTCATTATAAAAAAAATCCACAGCAAAATTTCTTCATCTTCAGGATATTAATCGTCTGTTATATTGTGTCTTCAGTGAGCCTTTTAGATGTTTGAGACTCTTTGATAAAAAAGAGAAAATGTCCAATTAATTTAGGCACATGTATGATTTCTCCACATATTCTATCATGTCCACTGCTGTTATAGGGCAATTTAAAAAACCCACATCAAAATATCTTCATATTCAGGGTATTAATATTCTGTTATATTGTGTCTTCAGTGAGCTTTTCTAATTATTGAGACACTTTGAAAATAAATTGATAGCATCCAGTGAATTTAGACAAATGCGCAATTTCTCCATATTTTATCATGTCAAGTGCTATATTCACAGGGCCATTATGAAAAAATTCCTCAGTAAAATTTCTTCATCTTGAAGATGTTTATAGTCTGTAATATTGTGTCGTCAGTGAGCCTTTTACATTTTTGAGACACTTTGAAAATAAAGGGAAAATATCCAGTGAATTTAGCCAAATGCGCAATTCCTCCTCATATTCTGTCACCTCTAATGCTGTGTTTATACGGTCATTATAAAATTCCACATCTAAATATCTTCATCTTCAGGATATTTATAGTATGTTATATTGTGTCTTCAGTGAGCCTGTTAGATTTTTGAGACTCACTGAAAATAAAGAAAAAATATCCATTGAATTTAGAAAAATGCGCAATTTCTCCATATTCGATCATGTCAAATGCTATATTCACAGGGCCACTACAAAAGAAATTCCACAGTAAAATTTCTTAATCTTGAGGATGTTTATAGTCTGTAATATTGTGTCTTCAATGAGCCTTTTACATTTTTGAGATACTTTGAAAATAAAGGGAAAATATCCAGTGAATTTAGCCAAATGCGCAATTTCTCCACATAATTCTATCACCCCTATTGCTGTGTTTATACGGTCATTTTGAAAAAACTTCCACATCAAAATATCTTCATCTTCAGGATATTTATAGTATGGTATATTGTGTCTTCAGTGAGCCTGTTAGATTTTTGAGACTCATTGAAAATAAAGAGAAAATATCCATTGAATTTAGAAAAATGCGCAATTTCTCCATATTCGATCATGTCAAATGCTATATTCACAGGGCCACTACAAAAGAAATTCCACAGTAAAATTTCTTAATCTTGAGGATGTTTATAGTCTGTAATATTGTGTCTTCAATGAGCCTTTTAGATTTTTGAGACTCTTTGAAAATAAAGAGATAATATCCAGTGAATTTAGACAAATGCGCAATTCCTCCACATAATTCTATCACCCCTATTGCTGTGTTTATACGGTCATTATAAAAAAAAAAACCATATCTAAATATCTTCATCTTCAGGATATTTATAGTATGTTATATTGTGTCTTCAGTGAGCCTGTTAGATTTTTGAGACTCATTGAAAATAAAGAGAAAATATCTATTGAATTTAGAAAAATGCGCAATTTCTCCATATTCTATCATGTCAAATGCGATATTCACAGGGCCATTATGAAAAAAACTCCACAGTAAAATTTCTTAATCTTGAGGATGTTTATAGTCTGTAATATTGTGTCTTCAATGAGCCTTTTACATTTTTGAGACACTTTGGAAATAAAGGGAAAATATCCAGTGAATTTAGATAAATGTGCAATTCCTCCTCATATTGGATCATGTCAAATGCTGTATTCACAGGGCCATTAAGAAAAAAATTCCACAGTAGAATTTCTTCATCTTGAGGACGTTTATAGTCTGTAATATTGTGTCTTCGATGAGCCTTTTACATTTTTGAGACACTTTGAAGATAATATCCAGTGAATTTAGACAAATGTGCAATTTCTCCACATAATTCGATTATCTCTAATGCTGTGTTTACAAGGTCATTATAAAAAAAATCCACAGCAAAATTTCTTCATCTTCAGGATATTAATCGTCTGTTATATTGTGTCTTCAGTGAGCCTTTTAGATGTTTGAGACTCTTTGATAAAAAAGAGAAAATGTCCAATTAATTTAGGCACATGTATGATTTCTCCACATATTCTATCATGTCCACTGCTGTTATAGGGCAATTTAAAAAACCCACATCAAAATATCTTCATATTCAGGGTATTAATATTCTGTTATATTGTGTCTTCAGTGAGCTTTTCTAATTATTGAGACACTTTGAAAATAAATTGATAGCATCCAGTGAATTTAGACAAATGCGCAATTTCTCCATATTTTATCATGTCAAGTGCTATATTCACAGGGCCATTATGAAAAAATTCCTCAGTAAAATTTCTTCATCTTGAGGATGTTTATAGTCTGTAATATTGTGTCGTCAGTGAGCCTTTTACATTTTTGAGACACTTTGAAAATAAAGGGAAAATATCCAGTAAATTTAGCCAAATGCGCAATTCCTCCTCATATTCTGTCACCTCTAATGCTGTGTTTATACGGTCATTATAAAATTCCACATCTAAATATCTTCATCTTCAGGATATTTATAGTATGTTATATTGTGTCTTCAGTGAGCCTGTTAGATTTTTGAGACTCATTGAAAATAAAGAGAAAATATCCATTGAATTTAGAAAAATGCGCAATTTCTCCATATTCGATCATGTCAAATGCTATATTCACAGGACCACTACAAAAGAAATTCCACAGTAAAATTTCTTAATCTTGAGGATGTTTATAGTCTGTAATATTGTGTCTTCAATGAGCCTTTTACATTTTTGAGATACTTTGAAAATAAAGGGAAAATATCCAGTGAATTTAGCCAAATGCGCAATTTCTCCACATAATTCTATCACCCCTATTGCTGTGTTTATACGGTCATTTTGAAAAAACTTCCACATCAAAATATCTTCATCTTCAGGATATTTATAGTATGGTATATTGTGTCTTCAGTGAGCCTGTTAGATTTTTGAGACTCATTGAAAATAAAGAGAAAATATCCATTGAATTTAGAAAAATGTGCAATTTCTCCATATTCGATCATGTCAAATGCTATATTCACAGGGCCACTACAAAAGAAATTCCACAGTAAAATTTCTTAATCTTGAGGATGTTTATAGTCTGTAATATTGTGTCTTCAATGAGCCTTTTAGATTTTTGAGACTCTTTGAAAATAAAGAGATAATATCCAGTGAATTTAGACAAATGCGCAATTCCTCCACATAATTCTATCACCCCTATTGCTGTGTTTATACGGTCATTATAAAAAAAAAAACCATATCTAAATATCTTCATCTTCAGGATATTTATAGTATGTTATATTGTGTCTTCAGTGAGCCTGTTAGATTTTTGAGACTCATTGAAAATAAAGAGAAAATATCTATTGAATTTAGAAAAATGCGCAATTTCTCCATATTCTATCATGTCAAATGCGATATTCACAGGGCCATTATGAAAAAAACTCCACAGTAAAATTTCTTAATCTTGAGGATGTTTATAGTCTGTAATATTGTGTCTTCAATGAGCCTTTTACATTTTTGAGACACTTTGGAAATAAAGGGAAAATATCCAGTGAATTTAGATAAATGTGCAATTCCTCCTCATATTGGATCATGTCAAATGCTGTATTCACAGGGCCATTAAGAAAAAAATTCCACAGTAGAATTTCTTCATCTTGAGGACGTTTATAGTCTGTAATATTGTGTCTTCGATGAGCCTTTTACATTTTTGAGACACTTTGAAGATAATATCCAGTGAATTTAGACAAATGTGCAATTTCTCCACATAATTCGATTATCTCTAATGCTGTGTTTACAAGGTCATTATAAAAAAAATCCACAGCAAAATTTCTTCATCTTCAGGATATTAATCGTCTGTTATATTGTGTCTTCAGTGAGCCTTTTAGATGTTTGAGACTCTTTGATAAAAAAGAGAAAATGTCCAATTAATTTAGGCACATGTATGATTTCTCCACATATTCTATCATGTCCACTGCTGTTATAGGGCAATTTAAAAAACCCACATCAAAATATCTTCATATTCAGGGTATTAATATTCTGTTATATTGTGTCTTCAGTGAGCTTTTCTAATTATTGAGACACTTTGAAAATAAATTGATAGCATCCAGTGAATTTAGACAAATGCGCAATTTCTCCATATTTTATCATGTCAAGTGCTATATTCACAGGGCCATTATGAAAAAATTCCTCAGTAAAATTTCTTCATCTTGAGGATGTTTATAGTCTGTAATATTGTGTCGTCAGTGAGCCTTTTACATTTTTGAGACACTTTGAAAATAAAGGGAAAATATCCAGTAAATTTAGCCAAATGCGCAATTCCTCCTCATATTCTGTCACCTCTAATGCTGTGTTTATACGGTCATTATAAAATTCCACATCTAAATATCTTCATCTTCAGGATATTTATAGTATGTTATATTGTGTCTTCAGTGAGCCTGTTAGATTTTTGAGACTCATTGAAAATAAAGAGAAAATATCCATTGAATTTAGAAAAATGCGCAATTTCTCCATATTCGATCATGTCAAATGCTATATTCACAGGACCACTACAAAAGAAATTCCACAGTAAAATTTCTTAATCTTGAGGATGTTTATAGTCTGTAATATTGTGTCTTCAATGAGCCTTTTACATTTTTGAGATACTTTGAAAATAAAGGGAAAATATCCAGTGAATTTAGCCAAATGCGCAATTTCTCCACATAATTCTATCACCCCTATTGCTGTGTTTATACGGTCATTTTGAAAAAACTTCCACATCAAAATATCTTCATCTTCAGGATATTTATAGTATGGTATATTGTGTCTTCAGTGAGCCTGTTAGATTTTTGAGACTCATTGAAAATAAAGAGAAAATATCCATTGAATTTAGAAAAATGCGCAATTTCTCCATATTCGATCATGTCAAATGCTATATTCACAGGGCCACTACAAAAGAAATTCCACAGTAAAATTTCTTAATCTTGAGGATGTTTATAGTCTGTAATATTGTGTCTTCAATGAGCCTTTTAGATTTTTGAGACTCTTTGAAAATAAAGAGATAATATCCAGTGAATTTAGACAAATGCGCAATTCCTCCACATAATTCTATCACCCCTATTGCTGTGTTTATACGGTCATTATAAAAAAAAAAACCATATCTAAATATCTTCATCTTCAGGATATTTATAGTATGTTATATTGTGTCTTCAGTGAGCCTGTTAGATTTTTGAGACTCATTGAAAATAAAGAGAAAATATCTATTGAATTTAGAAAAATGCGCAATTTCTCCATATTCTATCATGTCAAATGCGATATTCACAGGGCCATTATGAAAAAAACTCCACAGTAAAATTTCTTAATCTTGAGGATGTTTATAGTCTGTAATATTGTGTCTTCAATGAGCCTTTTACATTTTTGAGACACTTTGGAAATAAAGGGAAAATATCCAGTGAATTTAGATAAATGTGCAATTCCTCCTCATATTGGATCATGTCAAATGCTGTATTCACAGGGCCATTAAGAAAAAAATTCCACAGTAGAATTTCTTCATCTTGAGGACGTTTATAGTCTGTAATATTGTGTCTTCGATGAGCCTTTTACATTTTTGAGACACTTTGAAGATAATATCCAGTGAATTTAGACAAATGTGCAATTTCTCCACATAATTCGATTATCTCTAATGCTGTGTTTACAAGGTCATTATAAAAAAAATCCACAGCAAAATTTCTTCATCTTCAGGATATTAATCGTCTGTTATATTGTGTCTTCAGTGAGCCTTTTAGATGTTTGAGACTCTTTGATAAAAAAGAGAAAATGTCCAATTAATTTAGGCACATGTATGATTTCTCCACATATTCTATCATGTCCACTGCTGTTATAGGGCAATTTAAAAAACCCACATCAAAATATCTTCATATTCAGGGTATTAATATTCTGTTATATTGTGTCTTCAGTGAGCTTTTCTAATTATTGAGACACTTTGAAAATAAATTGATAGCATCCAGTGAATTTAGACAAATGCGCAATTTCTCCATATTTTATCATGTCAAGTGCTATATTCACAGGGCCATTATGAAAAAATTCCTCAGTAAAATTTCTTCATCTTGAGGATGTTTATAGTCTGTAATATTGTGTCGTCAGTGAGCCTTTTACATTTTTGAGACACTTTGAAAATAAAGGGAAAATATCCAGTAAATTTAGCCAAATGCGCAATTCCTCCTCATATTCTGTCACCTCTAATGCTGTGTTTATACGGTCATTATAAAATTCCACATCTAAATATCTTCATCTTCAGGATATTTATAGTATGTTATATTGTGTCTTCAGTGAGCCTGTTAGATTTTTGAGACTCATTGAAAATAAAGAGAAAATATCCATTGAATTTAGAAAAATGCGCAATTTCTCCATATTCGATCATGTCAAATGCTATATTCACAGGACCACTACAAAAGAAATTCCACAGTAAAATTTCTTAATCTTGAGGATGTTTATAGTCTGTAATATTGTGTCTTCAATGAGCCTTTTACATTTTTGAGATACTTTGAAAATAAAGGGAAAATATCCAGTGAATTTAGCCAAATGCGCAATTTCTCCACATAATTCTATCACCCCTATTGCTGTGTTTATACGGTCATTTTGAAAAAACTTCCACATCAAAATATCTTCATCTTCAGGATATTTATAGTATGGTATATTGTGTCTTCAGTGAGCCTGTTAGATTTTTGAGACTCATTGAAAATAAAGAGAAAATATCCATTGAATTTAGAAAAATGTGCAATTTCTCCATATTCGATCATGTCAAATGCTATATTCACAGGGCCACTACAAAAGAAATTCCACAGTAAAATTTCTTAATCTTGAGGATGTTTATAGTCTGTAATATTGTGTCTTCAATGAGCCTTTTAGATTTTTGAGACTCTTTGAAAATAAAGAGATAATATCCAGTGAATTTAGACAAATGCGCAATTCCTCCACATAATTCTATCACCCCTATTGCTGTGTTTATACGGTCATTATAAAAAAAAAAACCATATCTAAATATCTTCATCTTCAGGATATTTATAGTATGTTATATTGTGTCTTCAGTGAGCCTGTTAGATTTTTGAGACTCATTGAAAATAAAGAGAAAATATCTATTGAATTTAGAAAAATGCGCAATTTCTCCATATTCTATCATGTCAAATGCGATATTCACAGGGCCATTATGAAAAAAACTCCACAGTAAAATTTCTTAATCTTGAGGATGTTTATAGTCTGTAATATTGTGTCTTCAATGAGCCTTTTACATTTTTGAGACACTTTGGAAATAAAGGGAAAATATCCAGTGAATTTAGATAAATGTGCAATTCCTCCTCATATTGGATCATGTCAAATGCTGTATTCACAGGGCCATTAAGAAAAAAATTCCACAGTAGAATTTCTTCATCTTGAGGACGTTTATAGTCTGTAATATTGTGTCTTCGATGAGCCTTTTACATTTTTGAGACACTTTGAAGATAATATCCAGTGAATTTAGACAAATGTGCAATTTCTCCACATAATTCGATTATCTCTAATGCTGTGTTTACAAGGTCATTATAAAAAAAATCCACAGCAAAATTTCTTCATCTTCAGGATATTAATCGTCTGTTATATTGTGTCTTCAGTGAGCCTTTTAGATGTTTGAGACTCTTTGATAAAAAAGAGAAAATGTCCAATTAATTTAGGCACATGTATGATTTCTCCACATATTCTATCATGTCCACTGCTGTTATAGGGCAATTTAAAAAACCCACATCAAAATATCTTCATATTCAGGGTATTAATATTCTGTTATATTGTGTCTTCAGTGAGCTTTTCTAATTATTGAGACACTTTGAAAATAAATTGATAGCATCCAGTGAATTTAGACAAATGCGCAATTTCTCCATATTTTATCATGTCAAGTGCTATATTCACAGGGCCATTATGAAAAAATTCCTCAGTAAAATTTCTTCATCTTGAGGATGTTTATAGTCTGTAATATTGTGTCGTCAGTGAGCCTTTTACATTTTTGAGACACTTTGAAAATAAAGGGAAAATATCCAGTAAATTTAGCCAAATGCGCAATTCCTCCTCATATTCTGTCACCTCTAATGCTGTGTTTATACGGTCATTATAAAATTCCACATCTAAATATCTTCATCTTCAGGATATTTATAGTATGTTATATTGTGTCTTCAGTGAGCCTGTTAGATTTTTGAGACTCATTGAAAATAAAGAGAAAATATCCATTGAATTTAGAAAAATGCGCAATTTCTCCATATTCGATCATGTCAAATGCTATATTCACAGGACCACTACAAAAGAAATTCCACAGTAAAATTTCTTAATCTTGAGGATGTTTATAGTCTGTAATATTGTGTCTTCAATGAGCCTTTTACATTTTTGAGATACTTTGAAAATAAAGGGAAAATATCCAGTGAATTTAGCCAAATGCGCAATTTCTCCACATAATTCTATCACCCCTATTGCTGTGTTTATACGGTCATTTTGAAAAAACTTCCACATCAAAATATCTTCATCTTCAGGATATTTATAGTATGGTATATTGTGTCTTCAGTGAGCCTGTTAGATTTTTGAGACTCATTGAAAATAAAGAGAAAATATCCATTGAATTTAGAAAAATGCGCAATTTCTCCATATTCGATCATGTCAAATGCTATATTCACAGGGCCACTACAAAAGAAATTCCACAGTAAAATTTCTTAATCTTGAGGATGTTTATAGTCTGTAATATTGTGTCTTCAATGAGCCTTTTAGATTTTTGAGACTCTTTGAAAATAAAGAGATAATATCCAGTGAATTTAGACAAATGCGCAATTCCTCCACATAATTCTATCACCCCTATTGCTGTGTTTATACGGTCATTATAAAAAAAAAAACCATATCTAAATATCTTCATCTTCAGGATATTTATAGTATGTTATATTGTGTCTTCAGTGAGCCTGTTAGATTTTTGAGACTCATTGAAAATAAAGAGAAAATATCTATTGAATTTAGAAAAATGCGCAATTTCTCCATATTCTATCATGTCAAATGCGATATTCACAGGGCCATTATGAAAAAAACTCCACAGTAAAATTTCTTAATCTTGAGGATGTTTATAGTCTGTAATATTGTGTCTTCAATGAGCCTTTTACATTTTTGAGACACTTTGGAAATAAAGGGAAAATATCCAGTGAATTTAGATAAATGTGCAATTCCTCCTCATATTGGATCATGTCAAATGCTGTATTCACAGGGCCATTAAGAAAAAAATTCCACAGTAGAATTTCTTCATCTTGAGGACGTTTATAGTCTGTAATATTGTGTCTTCGATGAGCCTTTTACATTTTTGAGACACTTTGAAGATAATATCCAGTGAATTTAGACAAATGTGCAATTTCTCCACATAATTCGATTATCTCTAATGCTGTGTTTACAAGGTCATTATAAAAAAAATCCACAGCAAAATTTCTTCATCTTCAGGATATTAATCGTCTGTTATATTGTGTCTTCAGTGAGCCTTTTAGATGTTTGAGACTCTTTGATAAAAAAGAGAAAATGTCCAATTAATTTAGGCACATGTATGATTTCTCCACATATTCTATCATGTCCACTGCTGTTATAGGGCAATTTAAAAAACCCACATCAAAATATCTTCATATTCAGGGTATTAATATTCTGTTATATTGTGTCTTCAGTGAGCTTTTCTAATTATTGAGACACTTTGAAAATAAATTGATAGCATCCAGTGAATTTAGACAAATGCGCAATTTCTCCATATTTTATCATGTCAAGTGCTATATTCACAGGGCCATTATGAAAAAATTCCTCAGTAAAATTTCTTCATCTTGAGGATGTTTATAGTCTGTAATATTGTGTCGTCAGTGAGCCTTTTACATTTTTGAGACACTTTGAAAATAAAGGGAAAATATCCAGTAAATTTAGCCAAATGCGCAATTCCTCCTCATATTCTGTCACCTCTAATGCTGTGTTTATACGGTCATTATAAAATTCCACATCTAAATATCTTCATCTTCAGGATATTTATAGTATGTTATATTGTGTCTTCAGTGAGCCTGTTAGATTTTTGAGACTCATTGAAAATAAAGAGAAAATATCCATTGAATTTAGAAAAATGCGCAATTTCTCCATATTCGATCATGTCAAATGCTATATTCACAGGACCACTACAAAAGAAATTCCACAGTAAAATTTCTTAATCTTGAGGATGTTTATAGTCTGTAATATTGTGTCTTCAATGAGCCTTTTACATTTTTGAGATACTTTGAAAATAAAGGGAAAATATCCATTGAATTTAGCCAAATGCGCAATTTCTCCACATAATTCTATCACCCCTATTGCTGTGTATATACGGTCATTACAAAAAAAAAATCCATATCTAAATATCTTCATCTTCAGGATATTTATAGTATGTTATATTGTGTCTTCAGTGAGCCTGTTAGATTTTTGAGACTCATTGAAAATAAAGAGAAAATATCTATTGAATTTAGAAAAATGCACAATTTCTCCATATTCTATCATGTCAAATGCGATATTCACAGGGCCATTATGAAAACACTCTACAGTAAAATTTCTTAATCTTGAGGATGTTTATAGTCTGTAATATTGTGTCTTCAATGAGCCTTTTACATTTTTGAGACACTTTGGAAATAAAGGGAAAATATCCAGTGAATTTAGACAAATGTCCTATTTCTCCATATTCGATCATGTGAAATGCTGTATTCACAGGGCCATTAAGAAAAAAATTCCACAATAGAATTTCTTCATCTTGAGGACGTTTATAGTCTGTAATATTGTGTCTTCGATGAGCCTTTTACATTTTTGAGACACTTTGAAAATAAAGAGATAATATCCAGTGAATTTAGACAAATGTGCAATTTCTCCACATAATTCTATTATCTCTAATGCTGTGTTTACAAGGTCATTATAAAAAAAATCCACAGCAAAATTTCTTCATCTTCAGGATATTAATCGTCTGTTATATTGTGTCTTCAGTGAGCCTTTTAGATGTTTGAGACTCTTTGATAAAAAAGAGAAAATGTCCCATTAATTTAGGCACATGTATGATTTCTCCACATATTCTATCATGTCCACTGCTGTTATAGGGCAATTAAAAAAAATCCACATCAAAATATCTTCATATTCAGGGTATTAATATTCTGTTATATTGTGTCTTCAGTGAGCTTTTCTAATTATTGAGACACTTTGAAAATAAATCGATAGCATCCAGTGAATTTAGACAAATGCGCAATTTCTCCATATTTTATCATGTCAAGTGCTATATTCACAGGGCCATTATGAAAAAATTCCTCAGTAAAATTTCTTCATCTTGAGGATGTTTATAGTCTGCAATATTGTGTCGTCAGTGAGTCTTTTACATTTTTGAGACACTTTGAAAATAAAGGGAAAATATCCAGTGAATTAAGCCAAATGCGCAAATCCTCCTCATATTCTATCACCTCTAATGCGGTGTTTATACGGTCATTATAAAATTCCACATCTAAATATCTTCATCTTCAGGATATTTATAGTATGTTATATTGTGTCTTCAGTGAGCCTGTTAGATTTTTGAGACTCATTGAAAATAAAGAGAAAATATCCATTGAATTTAGAAAAATGCGCACTTTCTCCATATTCGATCATGTCAAATGCTATATTCACAGGGTCACTACAAAAAAATTCCACAGTAAAATTTCTTAATCTTGAGGATGTTTATAGTCTGTAATATTGTGTCTTCAATGAGCCTTTTAGATTTTTGAGACACTTTGAAAATAAAGGGAAAATATCCAGTGAATTTAGCCAAATGCGCAATTTCTCCACATAATTCTATCACCCCTATTGCTGTGTTTATACGGTCATTACAAAAAAAAAATCCATATCTAAATATCTTCATCTTCAGGATATTTATAGTATGTTATATTGTGTCTTCAGTGAGCCTGTTAGATTTTTGAGACTCATTGAAAATAAAGAGAAAATATCTATTGAATTTAGAAAAATGCACAATTTCTCCATATTCTATCATGTCAAATGCGATATTCACAGGGCCATTATGAAAACACTCTACAGTAAAATTTCTTAATCTTGAGGATGTTTATAGTCTGTAATATTGTGTCTTCAATGAGCCTTTTACATTTTTGAGACACTTTGGAAATAAAGGGAAAATATCCAGTGAATTTAGACAAATGTCCTATTTCTCCATATTCGATCATGTGAAATGCTGTATTCACAGGGCCATTAAGAAAAAAATTCCACAATAGAATTTCTTCATCTTGAGGACGTTTATAGTCTGTAATATTGTGTCTTCGATGAGCCTTTTACATTTTTGAGACACTTTGAAAATAAAGAGATAATATCCAGTGAATTTAGACAAATGTGCAATTTCTCCACATAATTCTATTATCTCTAATGCTGTGTTTACAAGGTCATTATAAAAAAAATCCACAGCAAAATTTCTTCATCTTCAGGATATTAATCGTCTGTTATATTGTGTCTTCAGTGAGCCTTTTAGATGTTTGAGACTCTTTGATAAAAAAGAGAAAATGTCCCATTAATTTAGGCACATGTATGATTTCTCCACATATTCTATCATGTCCACTGCTGTTATAGGGCAATTAAAAAAAATCCACATCAAAATATCTTCATATTCAGGGTATTAATATTCTGTTATATTGTGTCTTCAGTGAGCTTTTCTAATTATTGAGACACTTTGAAAATAAATCGATAGCATCCAGTGAATTTAGACAAATGCGCAATTTCTCCATATTTTATCATGTCAAGTGCTATATTCACAGGGCCATTATGAAAAAATTCCTCAGTAAAATTTCTTCATCTTGAGGATGTTTATAGTCTGTAATATTGTGTCGTCAGTGAGTCTTTTACATTTTTGAGACACTTTGAAAATAAAGGGAAAATATCCAGTGAATTAAGCCAAATGCGCAAATCCTCCTCATATTCTATCACCTCTAATGCGGTGTTTATACGGTCATTATAAAATTCCACATCTAAATATCTTCATCTTCAGGATATTTATAGTATGTTATATTGTGTCTTCAGTGAGCCTGTTAGATTTTTGAGACTCATTGAAAATAAAGAGAAAATATCCATTGAATTTAGAAAAATGCGCACTTTCTCCATATTCGATCATGTCAAACGCTATATTCACAGGGTCACTACAAAAAAATTCCACAGTAAAATTTCTTAATCTTGAGGATGTTTATAGTCTGTAATATTGTGTCTTCAATGAGCCTTTTAGATTTTTGAGACACTTTGAAAATAAAGAGATAATATCCAGTGAATTTAGACAAATGCGCAATTTCTCCACATAATTCTATCACCCCTATTGCTGTGTTTATACGGTCATTTTGAAAAAACTTCCACATCAAAATATCTTCATCTTCAGGATATTTATAGTATGTTATATTGTGTCTTCAGTGAGCCTGTTAGATTTTAGAGACTCATAGAAAATATCCATTGAATTTAGAAAAATGCACAATTTCTCCATATTTGATCATGTCAAATGCTATATTCACAGGGCCACTACAAAAGAAATTCCACAGTAAAATTTCTTAATCTTGAGGATGTTTATAGTCTGTAATATTGTGTTTTCAGTGAGCCTGTTAGATTTTTGAGACTCATTGAAAATAAAGAGAAAATATCCATTGAATTTAGAAAAATGCGCAATTTCTCCATATTCTATCATGTCAAATGCTATATTCACAGGGCCATTATGAAAAAAAACTCCACAGTAAAATTTCTTAATCTTGAGGATGTTTATAGTCTGTAATATTGTGTCTTCAATGAGCCTTTTACATTTTTGAGACACTTTGGAAATAAAGGGAAAATATCCAGTGAATTTAGATAAATGTCCAATTTCTCCATATTCGATCATGTGAAATGCTGTATTCACAGGGCCATTAAGAAAAAAATTCCATAGTAGAATTTCTTCATCTTGAGGACGTTTATAGTCTGTAATATTGTGTCTTCGATGAGCCTTTTACATTTTTGAGACACTTTGAAAATAAAGAGATAATATCCAGTGAATTTAGACAAATGTGCAATTTCTCCATATAATTCTATTATCTCTAATGCTGTGTTTACAAGGTCATTATAAAAAAAATACACAGCAAAATTTCTTCATCTTCAGGATATTAATCGTCTGTTATATTGTCTCTTCAGTGAGCCTTTTAGATGTTTGAGACTCTTTGATAAAAAAGAGACAATGTCCAATTAATTTAGGCACATGTATGATTTCTCCACATATTCTATCATGTCCACTGCTGTTACAGGGCAATTAAAAAAAATCCACATCAAAATATCTTCATATTCAGGGTATTAATATTCTGTTATATTGTGTCTTCAGTGAGCTTTTCTAATTATTGAGACACTTTGAAAATAAATTGATAGCATCCAGTGAATTTAGACAAATGCGCAATTTCTCCATATTTTATCATGTCAAGTGCTATATTCACAGGGCCATTATGAAAAAATTCCTCAGTAAAATTTCTTCATCTTGAGGATGTTTATAGTCTGTAATATTGTGTCGTCAGTGAGCCTTTTACATTTTTGAGACACTTTGAAAATAAAGGGAAAATATCCAGTGAATTTAGACAAATGCGCAATTTCTCCATATTCGATCATGTCAAATGCTATATTCACAGGGCCACTACAAAAGAAATTCCACAGTAAAATTTCTTAATCTTGAGGATGTTTATATTCTGTAATATTTTGTCTTCAACGAGCCTTTTAGATTTTTGAGACACTTTGAAAATAAAGAGATAATATCCAGTGAATTTAGACAAATGCGCAATTTCTCCACATAATTCTATCACCCCTATTGCTGTGTTTATACGGTCATTATAAAAAAATCCATATCTAAATATCTTCATCTTCAGGATATTTATAGTATGTTATATTGTGTCTTCAGTGAACCTGTTAGATGTTTGAGACTCATTGAAAATAAAGAGAAAATATCCATTGAATTTAGACAAATGTGCAATTTCTCCACATATTCTATTCTGTCTAATGCTGGGTTTACAAGGTCATTATGAAAAAAATTCCACAGCAACATTTCTTCATCTTCAGTATATTAATCGTCTGTTATATTGTGTCTTCAGTGAGCCTTTTAGATTTTTGAGACTCATTGAAAATAAAGAGAAAATATCCAGTGAATTTAGACAAATGTGCAATTTCTCCATATTCGATCATGTGAAATGCTGTATTCACAGGGCCATTAAGAGAAAAATTCCACAGTAGAATTTCTTCATCTTGAGGACATTTATAGTCTGTAATATTGTGTCTTCGATGAGCCTTTTACATTTTTGAGACACTTTGAAAATAAAGAGATAATATCCAGTGAATTTAGACAAATGCGCAATTTCTCCACATAATTCTATTATCTCTAATGCTGTGTTTACAAGGTCATTATAAAAATTATGGGGCGTTTCTCTTTCTCGGTCGCGTTCGATGTCACCCGTCCGGGCGTATGGACCAATAAGATCATTGAGACGAATAGCGTATTACTTAGTCCCGGTTTCCAACCCAGGTGCCGGGCAGAGCGATGGGGAGTGGTCCCCAAGGTCCGTGGGGCCTGTCAGTGGCGTCCCTGTCATAAATCCGAGTGGTTTCCACTCGGTCCGCCTCGACCGGGTACCTTTAAGGATCTCGTATCACGGTGGTATTGGGACGGCCTGTGGGTCTATAGGCCACTGACCATCTGCCCACTTGTGGGGCGGGTGGAATGGGCCGCCCCGTCGATTTGTTCGATGTATGCGGTTAACGGTTAAGCCCGTTTCCACCCCGAAGATTCGTTCGATTTATGCCTGGGAAGGTAAAACATTCCTGGGCATGGGGGGTCGAGCGTATGAGGGTTTTCCCCCATCCCAAAAGAGTCGTTTTCCAACCGATGATTCGTTCGATATGCCTGCCCGGGGAGGGTCAACTTCCCTGGGCACCGGGGGGGTCGAACGCATGAGGATTTTCCCTCTTTTTAAACCCATAAATTTGCCCATGCGCGACTCGACGGGGCCACGTAACCCCCGAGGCGTTGGCCGGCGGTTATCCGCCGGTCCGTGGGATCTCCCGACCTTTCCCCTCCTTTGAGCGGGACATGGGAGCGCACCACCGGGCCCCGGCTGGAAACGGCCGGAGGCAAAGAGCGCATTAGAGGTGACACGGATCGGTCTTCCACAGACCGCGGCTGGAAGTTCGCAGGGTCGGCCTACGGATCGACCCTTCGTCTTCTTAAACGCAGACTTCCGTAGGCTCCGGGGGCAAACCGTAAACCTATGCCGACCTTCTCGCGCTTTGAGGGGGCCAGGATTCTCTTCCATTCTCTTCCCTTAACGGCCGTCCTTTACGAACGTTTGAGCTCGGTATACGCGGAGCACCAGGGGCAGGCTTCTAAGCCGAAATACCGTGCTTAGAACGATCCTCCCCGCCTTGTGCTCCCAGCCTCCATGGCTCGTGGATGCCCGTAATAGGCGTCCGCTTGTCCAGAATTGTTCCGAGGGGAACTTAGTCGGTCGGTCAATCCAACAGTAGGTCCGTTCAACGTCCACGTAGGTGGTGCCTTAGGGTCGGGATCCGTTTGAGGGAAGGACCCGGCCCCTAGCCTGCACCGTCCGGGCGAGAATCATACGTTTTCCAAGTTGCGGAGCCGATTGCAGACCCCCACAGTGGGGTCGCATTCGATCCTCTTCGCTGGTGTCCCTTGAGATTATTCTCACTGTCACCATGCGCCCCCTCTCTTTCCTCAGCCAGGGTTTGAGATCCAGGGGGATCGGTCTGGTTGATCCTGCCAGTATCATATGCTTGTCTCAAAGATTAAGCCATGCAAGTCTATGTACACACGGTTTGGTACAGTGAAACTGCGAATGGCTCATTAAATCAGTTATGGTTCCTTTGATTGCTCCACATGTTACTTGGTATAACTGTGGTAATTCCAGAGCTAATACATGCAAACGAAGCGTTGGAAGGGTTCTGGGAGTCGGCGTGAAAGATTCTCCCGTCCCCTGTCCCCCGGATACGTGCATTTATCAGAACCGAAAAACCCTCCCAGCTCCGGTCGGGTCGTTTTGGTGACTCTAGATAACCTTTGGCCAATCTTTAAGCCCTCCGGGGCGGCAACGTATCATTCGAGTGTCTGCCCATCCTGTGCATCCATCCTGGGCAATCCTATGAACGCCTTCCCCGCTGGGGATAGGGGATTGTAAATTTACCCCTTGAACGAGGAATTCCAAGTAGTCACCAGCCCGCATCGATTAAGTCCCTGCCCTTTGTACACACCGCCCGTCGCTACTACCGATTGGATGGCCTGGTGAGGTCCTCGGACCGTCCCCGAGGTGCCCCTTTACCGGGGGGTTGCCTCGTTGAAGTGGGAAGTGGATCGAACCTGGGCATCTAGAGAAAGTAACAGTTCACAGATGACAAAGGGGCTATTTGCAAGTCTTTGCTGTCTAACGCTGTGAACCTGTTCAAAGCCTGTATCTGTGTCCATTCTGGCATTCAAAATACACAAGCTAGAATGTGTTATTATGAACTCTCCCTGTTTCTTAATAGAAAGTAATTCTAATAATAAGCCTCCCAGTAAACAAAGAACGTCCCTGGACGTTCAAAAAAGGTCTAAAAGTAGTCTGTCCGTCAAGGACATATTTTAAACGTCAATGGACGTCCAAAATCCATCTTAATAAGTTAGTTAAGCGGTGACCAATCGATAACGTCATTGGACGTCCAAAATACGTCTAATAGTCGTCTTTTCAATGTCTATGTTCGGACGTCTTTTCAACTTTCATTTTCAACCTTAAGAGAACGTTGATTTGACGGCAGTCATTACGTTATTTCAACGTTAAATCAATGGCTAAATGTTTACTGGGCTAAGAATAAGACATCCTAGCGTGTTTATTTTGAATGGACTCAGATACACGCTTTAAACAGGTTAACAGCATTAGACTGCAATGACTAGCAAACAGCCACTTCTTCATCCGCAACCTGTTACTTTCTCTTAACATTCAGGAAGAGTTCATAATAACAGATTCTAGCGTGTTTATTCTGAACATTAGATGGACTCAGATACACGCTTTAAACATTTTAACAGCGACTAGCAAACAGCCTCTACTAGTGTTGAACATAACAGAATGCTGTTCAATCACTACTTTTTTTTTTGGTAACACTTTACAATACGGGTGCACAAATAAGCATATATTAATACGTCATTAATGATCTCCTCATTGTGAATTAATACATACATTAATGCTTAATATATCAGGAAATAACAATATACATTAATGACCACTTTAGTCATATATAAATAGCCATTAACAAGGATTGATTTTGAACATTATATCGTGGGTTTTCACCAAACAACACAGTGGATTATGGGTAATCTGACATCTTTTGTAAGTCGCTTTGGATAAAAGCGTCTGCCAAATGCATAAATGTAAATGTAAATGTAAATCTGCTAATGTATATGTGTTGTTTACTACTTTTTTCTGTGCATTGTGGGATTGTTTGTGCACTGAAAATTATCCACTATGTTTTTGGACAAAATGGTGGAACCACAAAATAGGGCATAGTGAATAGGGCAGTTTTGGATCTTGTTTCTGGGATATATACATTTTATTAAAGAGGGACAAATTAAAATATATGCTATCTTAATCAGTGATGTTTCTTGTGACATTTTCAGTCTTACGTTTTTCTGAATAAATCTGCACAATAAACAGACCACTTGGGTCATACTAACAGTCTATGTAGCACCTGCCACTCCACCAAGCTTGTGCAACATCTTTTACACAACCAGCACCAGATAGTTCCTGTATGGGCCCTACTGAGACGTACTGGCTGGGATTCAGTCTCGGGTAAAAAGGTATTAGAAGACCAGACGCTTTTAGACCAAATTACATAATTAGAAGGTTTGAACATCCAGTCCCAGAATTTTACCAGAAAAGACCAGAGTCATTTAAATAGTATCAGTAAAAAGGATTATGCAAGATGCAGGTTCACAGTGACACAGCTGTTTTATAAAGGACTGTGGTCTCATTGTGCTTTATTGAGCAATAAATGGTGTCCTGGTTATTGTTCAAAATAAATATAAGAATATATGAAATCTTAAAACATTTAAAGGTAAAAATAATTATTAAAGTGATTGGTGTGTCTTTAGGGGTATTTGGTTTTTATCGATTACTTCGGTCATGTAATCGAAACTTGTAACTGAAACTATGAAATATAAAACCTTATAAACGTGAGTGTGTAATATAAACGTGCTTTAAAAAGTATGTTCATCACGTGGAGTCCATGGCTGTATCTGAAACGGAAGGCAGTATTCTGAAATGAAGTTATCTTTAAATGAATCGCATTAGAGACAGGTTTTAAATGTAGCAGGCAGCGTTTTATCCAAGAATTCAATTCAGCATGACGCTGCGCATATCTCCCTCAGAATACTGCCTTAGGTAATAGCATTCAGCTTGATTCAGACGTAGCTCAACTTGAAGCTGAAGTACAAAATATTCACGTGCTACATTCAACTTCTCCATAATATAATATTCCACATTATGTCATTAAATTATGCCCTCTAACATTCTACATCATCTGACATTTACTCCAGTTTTACGCTTTCCTTTATGTCTTACCAGGTAACTGTTGTATTTAAATGAATAAATAATTGTTTTATATCCGATCTACAGATTGTATTATGCTGAACTATGACAACAAGCACAGGCACCATCTATATTTCATTTGACCAGGACAAAGCAAAATGTCATATAAATTGGTGTAGGCATATATTCCTTTTTAATACTGCAATAAATCGATTTTAACGTGTTTAGATAGAAAATAGATAGATAGATAAATATCTCTGGATTGATCCCGAATGAAATTTAGCAGTGAAAATTGAAGCAATGTAATTTGTTTAATTTTCAGAATATTTCCATGAAGCTATGAAATACAATCAGTTTCTTTCATTTTTAAATGTATTTGATAAACACAAAGTTGCATATATTTGCTTTAATGTTATAGGAAACTTATGAGCACAAACATTGAAGGGGTGTATTTGAACTCTGCTTGGCAGTGTTTTTTTTTTTTGCTACGACGTCTTTTGGTGCGTCAAAGCACGTCCTCCTCGTGTCTTGGCAGAGTGTCGAGTGTGTCATTGTAAGAGCAAGGCTGGCGGTAACGCAGAAAATCCACACCAGAAACAGGTAATATTCGCACTATTTATGAAGATAGTTTTCTCCAAATTCTTTCTAAAGTTCATAGAACAACGAGAGTGGCGAAGGTGTTAAATTAGTTCATATGAGCCTAACATTTTTAAGAATAACGTAACTGTTTCACTTCAATGGCTATAATGGAGTTGGCTAACTAATTTCTCTAAAATGTATGCAGAAATTTTGTAATGCAATCCAGAGGGTACTGTGGTTGTCCTTGAGATACAAACTCACTGGCAGGGCTTTAAAATATTATTCTAAATAAATATTAATAATTTGATAACATTTTACATAGTTGTGATTTCATGTTTTGTTAGATATTTTCCTAAGAGAAATTTATAATATATATTCTCATTCTTAATCCGAGAACCTCTTAGACCATGGGAAAGCTAACAGCTAGGCTAACTCTTTTTAAAGTGCATTGGTCAAGGGCATCTGGTAAATATGACGATGTTCTTGTTGCATTTCAATAATGATTTGTTATTTTAATGTGTGAATATGTCAGTTCTGTGTCAGGTAACACTTACGTGTCTTAAAATATACAAAATTGCATTCCATCAGCTTAAGCAAGTAAATATTTAAAGGTACTTTACCAGAGATGGGCTATGTAGGATCATAGGTATTGGTGGCAAACATATGACATTATGATATTTGAAGAATTCTCATTATAAATTACACAATGTTTATTAACATTTTAACAATCTGTAGTACCACATTCAGATATATAAAGAGTCAATTCAAACTTCAAATATTTTCAAGTATTCCACTGAAAAGGCAGTGGAAGTGGAGCTGTTGCAGAATATTTGATGAATAAATCAATTAAAGTGTGCAGTAGCCTAGAAATACTATAAATCATTATAAATATAATATCTAAATAAACCATATTATGTTAAAATACAATAACAGGCAGCTGTGTGTACATGACTGTGTGTACAGCTGTGTGTAAATGAGTACATTTATTTAAAGTCTAGTCTCATTATCAACCCTTATTATCAATTATGCTGTGTGAGAGAATGGATATGAATCTGCAAATCTCGAGTCTTGCTCTTGCAGCCATTTTTTGAACTGGTTCTGTTCAGGATATGTAGAACCTTGGTGCTTTCCAGCGAAAGAGCACGCGTTTGCACCAGATATGATGGGGCCAAGAATGTGTCATCAAAAGATAATGTTGCACACAACGGAAGCAATCAGTAGTAATAAGCATAAGATTATACAGAAGTATGTAGCATAGATGGTCTCCTTCCTGGTGTTTTTTCCTGTTTATCTTGAAACTCTGGACGATACCCAACAAACAGCAAATGACACATTTTGACAAACTCTCAATGGAAGTCAATATAAAAGATTTTAAATATATTTGTTTTTGAACTGAGTTATGAGAGAATTATGTGTCTCAAAGCCAATATAAAGTAACATCAGCAGAACGCTTTCAGCTGAAATATTTTAAAAATGAATTCCTGTTGGATCTAGGGGTTATATTTGAGTATCGCAGAATTATGTTTTATTATGATTCTCAGAAACACAGTATTGATTTTAATTAATGGTTTACATGCAAAGATTTGTGGCAGATAGTGGTTAGTTTTGTGTTGTTTAAACTCCCAAACGATACTGTGCTGTTGTACTGTATTTAGTCATTAGACTCTTCCACACCTCCCGCTTATTAAGTTGTGACATACTACAGAGCATGTGACATTCGTGTTGAAACCGGTGCTCGGTATAGCAAACTTG